>NW_026706967.1:0-402500 GCF_024137745.1 Phymastichus coffea | reverse complement strand
AATAGCCAAATATTTTCTTTACTCTTTTCATGGATTTAAAAAAATCAAAATTTATGATTCAGTTCAAAAAATGTTTCAGTTGTATTTAATAATCATAATACGTAAACTATATATTAACAACTAACAATAAAACAAATAAATAAAGAAACAATAGATAATATAGTAAATAAATAAGTTTTTACAATAGAACAAAAATATGTTAAATTATTTTTATAAAGAAATGAAATATGCTGTGACAACGACATTTTTAAGATACGATTACCGGTTCAAAAACTATATAGAGTTCCATGAGAATTTAACATTTTGATTTTTTTATTATTATTTTGTTGTTAATAAAACATATTTTTCAGTTTTTTTTTTAGTACGCAATAGTACATTACGATACAAGTACGGGAAGGTAGATTCTTGTCTCGTGTGGCGTTTACGCCCGAGCGAAGCGAACATGTGTCGTACCGTATTTTTTGATACAACGTGTGGAAAGTGCGATTTTCAACGCACATTTTCTACCGAGCGTGCGGGAAAGACGCACTTTGCGTACGGAGTGTCGAAATAATTTCTTTTTAAAAGCTTTGAACTCACAGAAGACGATTACCTTGGAATTTTAAAGCTGCGATAATTTTCTGCCAAGATATAAAACTTTTGTGCCTTCCAGATTTTTTCCTAAAGTTGGGCAAAAGCATGTGACGGAAAGTGTATATCCTTTTACTCTATGTCAATAAAACTCTATTATCGATATGTTATTTCTTTTGCGACGTTACCCTATCTTTAATCTATCATGATTAATAATCGAAATATCGTAGAAATTCAATACCAGACTAGAGGTAAATCATTACAATGAGTATATATACCTTGTAGAATTTGGTATATTCTAGTGATTTTGACACTTGTAGTCATAAATCATTATTTAGGTTCTTCGCGAACAAATGTAAATTTCTAAAACGTGCATCGACTCGAATTTGTAATATTTGATTGGAAGCATTTTTCGTTAAAATAAACTTTTTTAACTAAATGATTTTATGAGACATTTGTTAAAATATAACAATCCATGAAAATCAACAAATTAAAATTACTTATCTACTCGTGGAATTTTTTTCAGATTGGCAAACAGGGAAAGAATGAACTGAAAAAAGCGTGCACATGAGAAGAAAAGAAGCGACGTAACGATCCACAAAAAAGGACGGTCAACTTATTTCTCATCGGTATGTCTCTTGTTCAGTCATCCGCTTGTTGATTTCAAAATTCTTTTGCAAACTGTCCTTCAAGAATGTTGCATCGTTTTCAAACTCCACTTTCAACTTCATATCTGCACGCGTGTGTTTGTACGATTGGTTTAATTTAGTTTTAAAAGGGAGGAAAAAAATAACTTGCAAATCTGTTATTTGAAAATGGCTTTCCTAGGTGTAACTTTGAAAAGAGGAATATCTCTTTTAGCATTATTTGCCTTGAAGAAAAGATATTTAACACGATTCTTGATTTAATATTTAACGAAAAAGTAACATTGTTCTTTTCGGTAAAATGTAGATGATATTTTGCAAATTTAATTAAGAAACGAATACGCAATATTGGAAACTTAACTCTAATCATCACAGAAAATTAATTCTGTAAAAAAAGCCTTCAAAGTTCGTAAAAAAGAAAAGAACTTGCGACGGGGGAGAGGGAGGGGAAAAATAAAAGACGGTATTTCTCCTGATCTCGCGCTGTCGCCAGCGGCGCGCAGTCAGCCGAGACGACGTGTGCAGCTTTATTTTATTGAGTTGGGCGCCAGCTACCGTGCTCTCGCGTTAGGAGAACGTGGTAGCGCTGCAACGTCGGCTGGTTCTCGGCTCGGTGGTCCTGCTGGTCGCTGTGAGGTCGGGTGGTTTCCCCGTCGCCTCCCTCCTTGTCGCCGTCGGTGTTCTTGCGCGCGTGGCCGACTATCACCTGTGGAGGATGAAGCAGGGGCGCGAAGTCCTAGGCGACGATTCGGTCAAGTCTAAAGCGGAAAGACGTATCGAGCGAAAGGGGAAAGGGGGGCAACGGGTGGTTTCCAAGGCCACCCACGGCTGCGGCTCGTTCGGCTAGCTAGATGTTTCGGGGCATGGCGGCTCTCAATCCCAGAAGCGGGTACATCGAGGGGGGCGTCGCAGGGGCGCTCCGGTTGGCGGCTAGTGGTTCGGGGGATGATGACTCCTTCCCTGGACTGGTGGCGTAGTGGCTGCGACGGTGGCTATCGGTTGAGCGGTGATCAGGGCAGTCGGGAATTCGCGCACGCGTTTACCGATCTCAAACCGGTCGCGAAAGCTACGGGGGATGGGGCGATCAAGTGGGTGTAGTCAATAATAAGTCGGATATAAAGAAAATTCGGATTTATTATGCAAAAGAAACCCAGGTCTACCCCAGTGGTCTACCCCTAGCGATGGTCAGCCTGGTCTAGATTACTGGGGGAACGCGGGTGGCGTACTACGGCGCGAAGTCAGCTTAGACGGACAATAACTCGGTTGAATGTTTCGGGCTTCGGCTATGATTCGAATACGTAACGTCGGTTTATCTATTCGCGGCGAAAATTCCAGCTCGTTCAAAACAATTGCGCTCAGGAATTCGGTCGGTCGCGCGAAGGTTGACTACCATTCGCGGTGTTGACGTTACGTATAGCGATGCTTGCGAACAAAATAAAGGCGACGATGTACCTGAGTTTTGCCGGTCGGATGAAGGTCTAACGCGACTCGTGTGATGTTTGGATCGACTCGGAAAGGAATTTCAAGGGCGCACACTCAGAAAACTCGTTGCACGGTTGATAGCAACACGGCGACTCGAAACTATTCCCGAAAGGTCGGTGGCAAAACCATATAAAGCAACGGTGACGGGCGCGCGAAGGTCATGCGGGGTTCCGCGCGCGAACATTCGGCGGTCAGGCGACTATTTCAGGTGCGGGACAAAGAACGACGTGACAAAAAAAAACTTGGGGATAACGGCAAACGTTTTCGGTCAAGGCGTAATGCGCGCGGAGGTCATGCGGCACTCCCGAAAACGCGGCGGTCGGCAATGCGCGACAAACTCGCGGTTATCATTCATGCAAAGAAATCGGCAGTAAAAGGGTACTTACTCCTGGTAGATTTTGGCCGATTAATGCTCTGTTTGTTATCGTTATTCCGCTATTTTATCCTGTTATCGTTATTATCGTTATTTTATCCTGTTATCGTTATTATCGTTATTATCTATTATCGTTCTTCTGTTATGCCTATTTCTCTCAATATCTTTTGTACTATTTTCACTTTCACTATCTCTTGCCTACCTCCTTCACTATTTCTTTCGTATTCACTCTCGCTTTTCTTTCCCCTCTTTTTTTTTGTTTCCACTTTTCACTTCTACTTTCTTTTCTAATTCTCACTCCTGCTTCTTTCTAATTCTCACTTCTGTTTCTTTTCTAATTCTCACTTCTGCCTCTATTCTAATTCTCACTTCTGCTTCTATTCTAATTCTCACTTCTGCTTCTATTCTAATTTCTGCGTACCGCGCAACGGCGAGGCTCGGCGGACTTCCTACCGTCGAGGCTTAACGGTTACTGGCGCGCCGTTTTTCGGCGACGCACCGCTTCTCCTAGTTTACTTCCCCTTCGTTGTTGCCGATTGGCTAGCTTGTTGCTAAGCCAGGTCTCAGCGCCGTCTATATTAACGTTTTTTTACCCGCGCAATTTATTTATTGGTCGGTCCTTCGCGCCTAATTTGCCTACTGGCCGCGAAGATAGCGTCGGTTTTCCCTCATTAGTTCGACCACCCCTAAGCTGATAACGATTGGTCAGTCAACTAGCGTCGCTTGTCTATCTTCTTCTATCTACCGCTCGTTGGTCTTACCGATTCCCCTCGCTCGCTTCCGATCGGTCTAGCATCGGCGGTCTCGCTCGCTCTCACGCGCTCGGTCGCTCCTACCTTTAGTCTAGCTAGGCCTGCCTTAACTAACGGGGGCTTGCGATCAGCTGATCGCGACTGAAAACTTTAGGGGCTTCTAGCTCCCCGGGGGAGGGTCGGATCGGGTCGTGAGTGCGCGAGGGGTTGTACGCGAGCGTAAGGGTCGTGCGAATCGGTCAGGGAGGTTTCTAGAGGTCGTAGTTCGCGAGATCCGGGAGTGCGTGGGCGGGTGTATGTAGTCGTGGCTGTTCTGTCATAGTGCCGGTAATATATATTTGTGTGTGATGACGCATCATCACATAGCCCCCCACTAATCCGGTGCATACACATGCACCGTGATTCGTCGGTCATCGCGGGTCTACTGATGATCTGCTCACACCTGGTCCTCGGCTACTGATTTAGTGACCTGAAAGGGGGTGTTTAAGGGATCGGATTAGGGTTAAATAAGAGTAGTCAGATGTGATTAATAGGCCCGGAGGCCGCGGTTTATTATTCTTAATCGCTACTGGATTCTCTGCCCCGATTCAAACTGCGGTTTCTTCTAACCTTCTCTAAATTTCGGCGTTCTGCCGCGGCCATAGCCTCCACGGCTTGACGAAGTTTATCCAGTTCCCTCAGGCGGTCCTCGATGTCTTGTGCGGCTTCAATGTGCGGTCGGCTGTGGCTGGGGTTGTGACGGTTCTGGCGTCTATATTCAGGGGGGCGTGGGATAGCGCCGGTTGATGGCCCCGGTCGATTAATGGTGGCTGGTTGCACCACTTCGTCGTAGGAGGGAGGTGGGGCCTCTGGATGTGCCACGTGGTGCGTCAGTCGGCCCGCGGTTGTCCTGTCCTGGCGATGCCAATATTCCTCTGCGCATCTTGGGCAGTTTTCGACCCCCACCCCTCTCCGGCCACAGTTGCCGCAATATTGGTTGGCTTCCGTTGGACGCGGGCAGGTCCGGTAGCTGTGTCCGGGCATCCAGCAGTTAAAGCAACTGCGGCCAGGAGGGTCTATGGTCGGGTCTGTAGGGATGGCTCTTAGATTTCCGAAGCCTGCTCCGGTATCTCTGGGGCGGGCTTCGTAATTTATCCAGGGGCGGATGCCTCGAGGTGGTGATGTGCGGGTTGGGGGACCTGGTTCGTCGCTGGATGCGTCCGAACGGTCCATCACGCTCACCAGGTCATTATATTCCAGGTGCCTCCGAAGGTTGTATCTTCTCCTCCGGCCATTTTCCCCCCTTATCCTCCTTTCCTCGATTCCGCGGATTAGGGTGGCCCTATCGTCCGTGTTTGTGACCGGTAACCATCCCGGGTGAGGATGGTGTTGCGACGATCTCTCGGTTTGGCTCGGTTTCGGGTCCTCCTGGCTATCCTCGGGCTGGTCTCCCCCCCGGATAGCAGGGACTACCGTCGCTCTCGTGGTCTCCGGGGTCGGGTCTCGGCTGGTCGGTCTGGTTTCGTCCGTGGGGCTATCTAATCCTTCTCCTCTTGTAAGGAGGACTATTCCCGACTCGTCTGAGCTCTGGCCGCTTCCTGAAGGTTGGTTTCCACCCGTTTTCTCGATGAGGCCTGCCAGGTGGAATATTTTTTGGTCGGCTGCAGTTTGTTCCGCCGGGGGAACCAGGGCCGCTACCCTTTTTGCTGCCAGGGTAAGTCGATCCTGCAGTCCGAGGCGAGCCTTTTCTTTCAAAATCTCCTCCTCTATCTCCATTATATAGGAGGAGGTCGAGAACGAGGGGGATGGCGCTGTTGCCCTCTGGTCTTGTCGGTCGTGGTCATCTTCCTCATCTGAGGATATAATGACGAGCTCTGGTTTGGGTGGTGGGCCGTCCTCTGTTGGCCGGAATTCCAATTCTGGCCGGTGGTGGAGGGGCCGTCGTGTGCGGGTTCCAAATTTGGGAGGCATGGTCAAGCCTGTAAATCAGAAGGTCTTAGTTTTCGGTCAATAGGGGAGGTCTATTAGTCAAGGTCATCAACCAGCACCAATCGTGCGATGTTAGTCTGGTTAGTTAATTAGTTTGTTACGCGACCTACATCTCCCCCCCCCCTTTGTAAAACTAGAGAGGCTTGTCCTTTCTAGTTCTCGATTCCGCATGATTTTCGGGGCGTGATCTTATTCGTTTAGGTTCTGTGGTCTTAGTTACGCGGTGGTCGTTCGGTAACTAACTTAACATTTACCGGATTTTCTCCTTTATAAGGTTTTAATTGGGTAACGTGGACTTTTCCTATTTCCTTGCCGGACGTATTCTCGATAATGTACACGTTGTCTGATAGCTGTTCCTTTATCCGGAATGGTCCCTCATATTTCTCGGCTAATTTCGCCGAGAATTGGTTAGCCGCATTGGATAGGTGATGAGCTTTTCTCCATACCAGGTCTCCTATTTTGTATTTTGTTGGTCTCCGACCTTTATTATAGCGGTCGGCCATCTGGCTGTGGGCTTGGTCCAGTCGATCCTGAATCGTTTCGCGAAGGTCGTCCAGTTTCTTCAGTCGGTTTACCCATTCATTTGGGTCTGACGCCACTTTAACCTCGGTAGACTCCACCTTGCGGCGTAGGCTCTTTGGGGGCTTTGGTTGTCGTCCGAAGTTTAGAAAGGCTGGTGACGTCCGCGTGGTCGACTGTATTGCCGTGTTTATCGCGTAGCGGAGCTCGTTTAGGTGTTGGTCCCAATCCTTATGGTTGTTGTCGACAAAGGTCGCTATCATGGTCTTTAGTGTACGGTTCGTGCGTTCGACTGGGTTAGCCTGCGGATGGTACGGCACGGTGGTGACGTGCTTGATACCATACTCCTGTAGCATGGTATCTACGCATCTGTTGGCATATTCCTTGCCGTTGTCGGTTAACAGGTAATCCGGGGTCTCCCAGCGAAACAAGATCAACTCCTCGAAAGCTCGGGCCACGTTCTTTCCGTTAGCTGCTCGTACCGGCTTCAGCTCTATCCAACGAGTGAACAGGTCTTGGAACACTAGTAGGTATTTATTCTGGGTCTTGCTCCTGGGGAATTCCATGGTGTCAACTGCAACTACGGCCCATGGTCGGTCGATATTCCGCCGGCCCATTAGGCCTTGAGGTCCTAGTTGGCTGGCTTTATACTTTTGACACTTTTCGCAACGGGTCACGTAGTTGTATACGCTTGAATACATCCCTCTCCAATAGTAGTCGTGAGCAATCCTTAGATAGGTCTTTTCAACCCCTAGGTGGCCAGTCGTTGTCAAGCAGTGGGCATCATACATTATTTGCTGTCTATACTCGTCCGGTACCACAAGCTTCCAGTTAGTCTCTCCGTCGGTGACCGGGTCGGTCGGCTCATCCAGTCGGTGATAGTATAGCATATTGTCCTCGACCTTCCAGTCCGGGAATTTTGCTGGGTTCTGGTTAACATCCCATCGCCGTCGTAGGTACCAGGTGTCTTTGATCAGTTTGAAGGCTGATACGGCATCTGGTCCTGGCGACATTCGTGATAGGGCATCGGGCAGATTATGTAGGTTCCCTTTTCGGTGTTTCACAGTGATTGGCCATTGTTGTAGTTCCAGGATCCAACGGCCTAGGCGACCTTTTGGTTCTTTGTTGTTAAAGAGCCAGGTCAAGGCACTGTGGTCGGTCACTACGGTGAATTCATAGCCTTCTAGATATGGCCTCAGCTTGTTTATCGCGTATATCACTGCCAAGCATTCCTTTTCCGTTACCGAATAATTACGCTCCGGTCCTGTCAGGGATCTGCTGATGTATACTATGGGATGTTCGCCGTCGTCGAATTCTTGACTCAGTACCCCTCCGATGGCGAAATCACTCGCGTCGGTCTGGACGGTGAAAGGTCGACTGAAGTCGGGACGGGCTAATACCGGAGCTTGCGTTAAGGCTTGCTTCAAGGTTTCAAAGGCCAGTTGCTGTTCCGGTCCCCAAGTATACACTTGATTCTTTTTCGTTAGCTTCTGTAGCGGGACTTTAATTTCGGAACAATTCTTGATAAATCGGGAGTACCATTCCACCATTCCTAAAAAGCTCTTCAATTGCGTGACGGTGCGCGGTACTGGGAATTCCAGTACTGGTCTAGTACGGTCTGGATCTGGTCGAAGTCCGTCATGGTCCAGTAGGAATCCCAGGTAGTTGAGGCGAGAGCATCCAAATTCGCATTTCTTAGCGTTGATCTGTAGGCCAGCATCATTGAGTCGTCTGAGGACTAGTTCTAAGAAATGTAGATGGTCATCAAAGTTCTCGGTTGCTATTATGATATCATCCAGGTACGGGAAAACATATGGTTCCCAGTCTGGTCCGAACAGGGCATCAGCCAGTCGTTGAAACGTGGCTGGTGCGTTTACTAGTCCGAAGGGCATTACAACAAACTCCCACAACCCTTCACCAGGGCTTGCGAAAGCTGTGTACTGGCAACTATCTTCCTCTAATGCAATCTGGAAATATGCTTGTCGTAGGTCTATCTTGCTGATGTATCTTGCATGCCTAAGTCGGTCTAATATCGAGTCCATGTTCGGCAGCGGATATGCGTCCTTGCGGGTCACCTTGTTCAGGTCTCTGTAGTCAATGCAGAATCTCCATGTCCCGTCAGGCTTCCGGATCATTACTGGTGCGCTTCTCCAGGCACTCTTGGACGGCCTTATAATGCCTAAATCATACATTCTCTTAATCTCGTCTCGTACAATCTTCTGCACTGCTGGTGACATTCTACGTAGTCCTTGCCTTACTGGTTTCGAATCTCCTATGTCAATCAGATGTTTTACTACGGGTGTACGTCCTAGCTCGTCTGTCTCAGGCGGTAGCAGCCTTTCTATTATTTCATTCAACTTTGCGGTCTGGGCGGTCGTCATTTCGGTCAACCCCGCACATTCCGCAGAGAAGGTTACAAATTCGTGGGGTTTGTGAGGCCTCAAGTGGTGCCATCGCCCCCCACGTACTCTCCATTTCTTGTCCTTAAATAGCAATACCATGTCCCATTCGGTCAAGAAATCTAGTCCAAGGATGATGGGTGGTCCGGTCAGGTTAGTCATAGCTTTGAAGTTGAACCTGGCCGTATGCCCATCGCAGCTCACTTGGAGTGGCAATTCTCCTTCAGTTCGCTCAATGACCCCGGTCACTCCTTGTACCTCACTGAAACGCGGTATAAGTCGGTCTCGGTACCGGGCTGTGATCGAGGGTCCGACGATAGATACTGACGCGCCCGAGTCTATCAGGGCGTCGTATACTATCTTGCCGATAGCGATAGGAATAAACAGACGGTTGTCGCAGTGTGCGCTCTTAACCGAGAGGGTCCCTGGCGTATTTGTAGCCCCATACTGGTCAGTTTCGGACTCGTCTGGTCGATCGGTTAATCCGGCGTCGAATAACGTAGTCTCCCCTGAGCAGTCGGCCGGCCCGCACAGCTGGGTGTCCTCCTCCCTTCGTGGGTTCGCATTTGACTCCGAGTTATTTTTGCTGTCCTCGGGGTCAGCGAAGGTCACCGTCTTTACCTTGGTGCCAGTGTCTGTCCCACCTGGCTCCCAGGGTCCTATCGGTCCTTTCGGCGCCCGTCTCCCTGAGTTGTCATAACTCTCATCAGGGCCAACGGTCATTGCTTCCTGCTGCTTCGTATTCCTGGGGTCTGCATCCATCTGGCCTGACTCCCAGGAATTTGCTTCCCTGTATTTCCCCCTGGGGCCTACACTAGTCTGGCCTGACTCCCAGGGGTACTTGCCTACGTTGCTCATCGTCCCCGGCTCTGAGTTATTTGTGCTGTCCTCAGAGTCGGGCGAATCTTTTCGCTTCTGCATCGCTCTCCTGGGGCCTACTCTAGTCTGGCCTGACCCACAGGAGTTTTCTTCATCACACTTCCCCCTGGGGCCTACATCCATCTGGCCTGACTCCCAGGGGTACTTATTTGCTCTGCTCATCGCTCCCGACTCTGAGTTATTTTTGCTGTCCTCAGAGTCGGGTAGGTTTCCTTTCTTCTGCATCGCTCTCCTGGGGCCTACTCTAGTCTGGCCTGACCCACAGGAATCTTCTTCGCTATCTTTCCCCCTGGGGCCTACTACTATCTGGCCTGACGCCCAGGGGTACTTATTCGCATTGCTTGCTCGCTCTCTTACGGGTCGGTCGCCGGAAATCTGGTCGTTGCTGGGCTTAGGGTCCGATCTTTCCACGGCCCGGTCAGCAGGGTCCAGGTTTTCCAGTTTCCTTTCACTCAGGGGTGGGTACGTTGCGTTCTCCACCCTTGAGTCGGTCGGGACGCACTTGGTCGGAAGTTGCAGGATGAGGGTGTCCGGTGTCTCGAGCGTCCGCAATAATCTGCTTAGAGGCTCGTCATCCGTCCAGAGAGGTCGGTCGATGGGCATGTCTGACTCCTCAGAGCTCGTCTGCAGGGTCAAGTAAGGCGTTTCGACTACGTCCTGGTCCATAGGCCCCAGCTCCGTAGTCGCGTTTCCTCGTCCAGTGCGCCAACTCTCTATTTTCTCATCCTCTTCTCTCCATTGTGCGTCCGTCTCGAAGCCCTTTATCGCAGATTGTCGATGACTCGGGGAAGTAGCGGGCTCGCCTGCTCCCCCGAAGCCTCGTTTCCCAGAAGCCCTGTACGACGATTACTGCAGTTTTTGCAGAAGTCAAAGGGGGCTCCTGGTAATTTGCATACTTGGCAGAACATTCCTCGTGCTTCTCGCGGTCTTTCTCTTGGAAATAGTGCAGCTCGTTTTGGACACTGTCCTGCCATGTGTCCAGGCTCATAACAGAAGTAGCATTTCCGTCTCGGGCATCTTCGATAATCGTGGTCATCCGGGCACGCTCTACATTGGTCAGGCCTATACGGCTGACGGTCTGGCTGGGGCGGCTGAGGGCTGACAGGCGGTCGTAGGGGGAGAATCGAGGGTCGTAACCATCGAGACTCATACCCTTGATCTAGCTGCGAGGGATTCGAGTTCGTTGGGCCGTTCGCAGGTGGAACGGTGACGGTCGGGGGTGTCGGTGGTAGCCCCAAATACTGGTGCGGGTTCATTGACGACATGACCTGAGCTAACATCGGAGCGTCAGGAGGTTCCTTGGGTACCGTGGTCGTGTTGACCTTCACGGGTTCCTTGGTCTTTGGCTTCCTGTCTGGCTTCGGTGTCAGGTCCGGTAAAGTCTCCTGGCTCCGGTTCGGTTCTACCTTATCTGAGCTTATCGAAGAAATCTTGGCCGTTCTTTTGCTGGTCTTCGGGGCCGCTGCTGGGAAACGAGTCTTATTCGACGGAGGATGATACTGTTCATCCATCTCCTCTAGGTTCTCCCATTTTCGCCCATAGTAGGTTAGGTCGCTGAAATGTCGTATGGACTTATCAGCCATATACCTCCTATAAGCTGGTAGCAAGTTGCGCTGGGCAATCTTGATCTGGGTCGAAGTGGAGAGTGGATGTTTAAAGAAGCTCGCGATATGTCGGAAAGCATCGAGGTAGTCGATGATGGTTTCCCCCGGGGCTTGTGATCGACGTCGCAGCTCCTCTTCAATGTCGTCATCGGTCAACCTGCGTCCGTAGTGGTCTCGCAGGGCTCGTTTCAGGTCCTTCCAACAGTGGATTTCTCTGGCCAGGCTACGGTACCAGGATGCGACTTCTTTGGTGAACGTGGACGATATCACGTGCAGTAGGTCGCTGCTGGTCATTCCGGTCCGGGCTTTAACTTCCTCAATCTGTCCGATAAACTCTTCCGGGCCGTCTGATCCGTTATATCTTATCTTCCTGCTTTCCAGTATCCTGATATTCCTCAAATCTCTTTTAGCTACATCATACTCCTCGTAATGCCTGTCTCGCTGTGGGCGCCGTCGGTCCGGACTACTCTGGAGGTCGCTCGAGTATTCGGATTCGCTGGTCTCGGATGCGTAATGTTCAGGCTCACGCCAACGGTCGTGGTCACCCCTATGACGACGGTGTGACTGAACCTTGACGGGTCTGCGGCGGCGGGCTGGACTGTCTCGTTCACTGCTGCTGTCTGATTCTGAAGACGAATCCCTATTCCGATGGGAGTGTCTTGAGTGTCGGTCAGTTCTCTCAGGCCTACATCTTCGACCGCGGCTTTCATGCCTTTGATGTACTCGTGGCTTCGGTGAATCGTGGTCGCGGCAGTGGGCCTTTCCATGTGGTCGCACAGGGCTCGAGCTCACTTGCTTCGACCTAGACTTGCCAGAGCGGGTCGATTTCGTTGGCCGTCTGATAGTCCGATCAGGGGATCTGCAGTCAGTGGTGTGCGATCCATTGCCGCGTTTGTCGCTACGTCGGTCCGGACTCGAATGCCTAGTGTGTCTATGCCTATACTGTTTCGAAGAGGGTCTACGCGGGGACGTCCTCCTATCGCTCTCACTGGCCGTATCATCTGATGATAAGGCAGCCATACAAGTGGAGGTCCTGGTCTGGCGATGCGAACTGGTGAGCCGATCTTCACTAGGACGCAGCTGTCTACTGCACGATGTCCTGGATTTCTCTTGCCCATTTTCGGTCAGGTTACCCTTACGACAGGTTCCTGGTTCAGCTGACAGGTCCATTCGGTCCTCTTCCGCCAGTTGAAGCAAAGATCGGTTCAGGTCAACCCTCCTAAGAGACTCTTCGCCCCGACCAATCCCTCGGCTCTCCCTAATGGCTGGCTCGTCGGTATCGGTCCCTCGGTCTACCCCTCTTGATTCAGCAACACCTTTCTTCGTTCTTGTAACTCGGCGAATGGTTCCGGTGCGTTCCGAAAGCTCCAAATGCATCTCAGGTTGGTCGGCTGCCCCATGCGGTGGTATCTTTCGGATATTCTTGCCCTTCTTGGCCGGCTGTTCCATGACAGCGTCGGCTCTCTTATGATTGCGCGCTCCACTGATCGCTGAGGCTTGTTGGGTCCGTTTGGACCGCCGTAATCTTCCTGTCGGATCGGCTGTGTCATCCTCTGAGGTACTCGGATCAGCTAGGTCGGACGGGTCAGCTTGACTTGGTACCTTAGAAAGCGGGCGGGCCTTAAGCGCCTTCGTTCCTGATCTGGCGTTCTGGTCGTGGTCGCTTTCTTCGATGGCCTTAGCAACTTTGGATTTTGGGCGACTTCGTCCCTCCGCTGCTGTGGATTCCGATTGGTGCGTTTGGGCATCGCTACTGGTCTCCACAGGGCGCCATAATACGGTGCAGTACGATGGAAAGGTGCTAAGGTGTAGGGATCCTTTAATTCGTTGATCCGGTTTTACTCGCTCCTCCCGCAGACGGTATCGCAGGTACTCAAGGCGGTCGACGTCAGGTAGTCCAGTAATAGGGAGTCCAAGTCGCTCCATTTCTCCATGTACCTCGTCAAGCGTCATCTCCTTAATCGTCACGGCTATTTCTCGTCCAGCATGTGACTTCTTAAGGGTGTCCCACATCCTCAGGTTGTCCCATGGCTGGTCCTCGGATCCTTCAAAGGTGTCCATGTCCTCGGTCCTGGTGGTCGGTACTCCTGTACTTGCGTTGGATGTCATTCTGCGCCAAGCAGCTAATGCGTTAAGCACTGTGGTTTCCTGGTTTAATACTCGGTTTAATCTAGTTATCACTGAAGGGGTTAATTCCAGTTGAGGTCTATTACTGAGTTCTACGGTCGCGAGGTCATTCGGTTCCCGAAGGTCAGGCTTATCCTTACTGGCCAGTTCGACTGGTCAGGCTTGGTCTCACTCCACGTTCGGAGTAAAGTCCAATCGGGATTTGCTACCCGGGACAGAAAGTCGCGAGGTCGTACGAACCCAGTGGTCAAACCCCTAATCAACGACCTATCCAAGGTCGGTCAATAACTGGTTTCGAGCCCTTAGCTAAACAAAAGGTCTAGCCGGGTACTCTCGCAGGTCTACCACAGAAAATCTTCCCAACGCAAACACAGGGGATATAAGGTCCCAGGTCAGGCCCAACAATCGCGATCGTCTTAAAATTTACCCGAACAACTTATACTATTATCTCGGTCAGCCCACACATAGGTTAGTATATTATCAGTTAGCAGCATTTCAAATTCAAACACATAATCACATATAATTCATATATAATCACATATAATCACAAGCACATCGCATATAGTCGCATGTAATCGCTAAGTTCCTCAGATTATTCGCTTCTGATTATCGCCTTATTCGCAGTCGCAGTACGCCACTTGGTCGGATCGGGGGTAGGGGTGTCGCCCTAGCCACTAATCGTCGACTAACTTGATGGCGTGGGCCCCACGTTGGGCGCCATTTGCGACGGATCAAGGGCGAGGATGCTATCCGAACGACTAGTCAGTGGTCAGCTCGATGGCGCCGCCCCACGTTGGGCGCCATTTGCGACGGGGGAGAGGGAGGGGAAAAATAAAAGACGGTATTTCTCCTGATCTCGCGCTGTCGCCAGCGGCGCGCAGTCAGCCGAGACGACGTGTGCAGCTTTATTTTATTGAGTTGGGCGCCAGCTACCGTGCTCTCGCGTTAGGAGAACGTGGTAGCGCTGCAACGTCGGCTGGTTCTCGGCTCGGTGGTCCTGCTGGTCGCTGTGAGGTCGGGTGGTTTCCCCGTCGCCTCCCTCCTTGTCGCCGTCGGTGTTCTTGCGCGCGTGGCCGACTATCACCTGTGGAGGATGAAGCAGGGGCGCGAAGTCCTAGGCGACGATTCGGTCAAGTCTAAAGCGGAAAGACGTATCGAGCGAAAGGGGAAAGGGGGGCAACGGGTGGTTTCCAAGGCCACCCACGGCTGCGGCTCGTTCGGCTAGCTAGATGTTTCGGGGCATGGCGGCTCTCAATCCCAGAAGCGGGTACATCGAGGGGGGCGTCGCAGGGGCGCTCCGGTTGGCGGCTAGTGGTTCGGGGGATGATGACTCCTTCCCTGGACTGGTGGCGTAGTGGCTGCGACGGTGGCTATCGGTTGAGCGGTGATCAGGGCAGTCGGGAATTCGCGCACGCGTTTACCGATCTCAAACCGGTCGCGAAAGCTACGGGGGATGGGGCGATCAAGTGGGTGTAGTCAATAATAAGTCGGATATAAAGAAAATTCGGATTTATTATGCAAAAGAAACCCAGGTCTACCCCAGTGGTCTACCCCTAGCGATGGTCAGCCTGGTCTAGATTACTGGGGGAACGCGGGTGGCGTACTACGGCGCGAAGTCAGCTTAGACGGACAATAACTCGGTTGAATGTTTCGGGCTTCGGCTATGATTCGAATACGTAACGTCGGTTTATCTATTCGCGGCGAAAATTCCAGCTCGTTCAAAACAATTGCGCTCAGGAATTCGGTCGGTCGCGCGAAGGTTGACTACCATTCGCGGTGTTGACGTTACGTATAGCGATGCTTGCGAACAAAATAAAGGCGACGATGTACCTGAGTTTTGCCGGTCGGATGAAGGTCTAACGCGACTCGTGTGATGTTTGGATCGACTCGGAAAGGAATTTCAAGGGCGCACACTCAGAAAACTCGTTGCACGGTTGATAGCAACACGGCGACTCGAAACTATTCCCGAAAGGTCGGTGGCAAAACCATATAAAGCAACGGTGACGGGCGCGCGAAGGTCATGCGGGGTTCCGCGCGCGAACATTCGGCGGTCAGGCGACTATTTCAGGTGCGGGACAAAGAACGACGTGACAAAAAAAAACTTGGGGATAACGGCAAACGTTTTCGGTCAAGGCGTAATGCGCGCGGAGGTCATGCGGCACTCCCGAAAACGCGGCGGTCGGCAATGCGCGACAAACTCGCGGTTATCATTCATGCAAAGAAATCGGCAGTAAAAGGGTACTTACTCCTGGTAGATTTTGGCCGATTAATGCTCTGTTTGTTATCGTTATTCCGCTATTTTATCCTGTTATCGTTATTATCGTTATTTTATCCTGTTATCGTTATTATCGTTATTATCTATTATCGTTCTTCTGTTATGCCTATTTCTCTCAATATCTTTTGTACTATTTTCACTTTCACTATCTCTTGCCTACCTCCTTCACTATTTCTTTCGTATTCACTCTCGCTTTTCTTTCCCCTCTTTTTTTTTGTTTCCACTTTTCACTTCTACTTTCTTTTCTAATTCTCACTCCTGCTTCTTTCTAATTCTCACTTCTGTTTCTTTTCTAATTCTCACTTCTGCCTCTATTCTAATTCTCACTTCTGCTTCTATTCTAATTCTCACTTCTGCTTCTATTCTAATTTCTGCGTACCGCGCAACGGCGAGGCTCGGCGGACTTCCTACCGTCGAGGCTTAACGGTTACTGGCGCGCCGTTTTTCGGCGACGCACCGCTTCTCCTAGTTTACTTCCCCTTCGTTGTTGCCGATTGGCTAGCTTGTTGCTAAGCCAGGTCTCAGCGCCGTCTATATTAACGTTTTTTTACCCGCGCAATTTATTTATTGGTCGGTCCTTCGCGCCTAATTTGCCTACTGGCCGCGAAGATAGCGTCGGTTTTCCCTCATTAGTTCGACCACCCCTAAGCTGATAACGATTGGTCAGTCAACTAGCGTCGCTTGTCTATCTTCTTCTATCTACCGCTCGTTGGTCTTACCGATTCCCCTCGCTCGCTTCCGATCGGTCTAGCATCGGCGGTCTCGCTCGCTCTCACGCGCTCGGTCGCTCCTACCTTTAGTCTAGCTAGGCCTGCCTTAACTAACGGGGGCTTGCGATCAGCTGATCGCGACTGAAAACTTTAGGGGCTTCTAGCTCCCCGGGGGAGGGTCGGATCGGGTCGTGAGTGCGCGAGGGGTTGTACGCGAGCGTAAGGGTCGTGCGAATCGGTCAGGGAGGTTTCTAGAGGTCGTAGTTCGCGAGATCCGGGAGTGCGTGGGCGGGTGTATGTAGTCGTGGCTGTTCTGTCATAGTGCCGGTAATATATATTTGTGTGTGATGACGCATCATCACAAACTAGAAAATATAAAGTGGATTATTGAGAACAGTTTGAAACTTAAGGTGAAGTATAAAAGTATATAATTTTCATGATACATTAAGAATCGAAGTTGCGAAAGAACAAAATGAGACGGAAGCGTATTAACCGATAAGAGACCTGTAATAGCAATTAGGAATCAAAAGAGTTGACTTTCTTTTAGAAAGTTATTGTTAACGGATTAATTAAAAAAATTAATTTATATATTTTTGTTAGAGAATCGGGTTATGATAGATCTATCTTGAAAATGTGTTTTTTTCACATCTAAGTCAATATAGATTAACTTATTCTTTGTAACTTATAAAGAGACTTTGGACTAAATTTAGAGATATTTTAGAATAAGCATAATAGAGTTATGCAAGATAACGTTTGTTTTATTAGAAACTATTGGAATAATTAATTCTCTTACATAAAACGTTGAAAAATAACTTTGAGATGTTTAGTATATATTTTAGAGAAATGTCTAAAAAATTGTTGTTAAACCATTTTGAAGTTTTCTTTTATATCTTTTTGTTAAATATAAAAAATCAAATATTTTATTAAAATTAAAAAATTGTTGGTTTATAAAAGTGTAGAACACTAAACTAAAGTCTCAAAATATAGTTATTATCAGATTTTAAATAATACTAATGTTTCAATAGGAAAGCAACAACAATGAAGCTGATGTCACCGAAAAATTCAAAATAAACAAAAGAAAGTGGACACGCCGAAACAGTATGAAAAATCATGTCCATACGAGTGAATTTTTAAACAAAACGATACCAAAGAAATAATATCACCATAAGTGCGAAAAGTCAGTGTTAATAAGTCAATGAAAAGATTTTAGGTGTACAGAAATTCGAGAACTAAAAAACTAATATGTAGAGTGTCGCAAGTGTTTAAATGACTCTGAAAATGTAGCAAACCACCGCCTTCCGGAAAGATAGTGGCTGCTACTATTGAGCAGTGTTATGATAAGTAAATTGGCAATATGGACTTTCCCGCCGCGAGTGGCAATGACACACAGGTACTCTGCGAGCTCCAGCATCGGGACTACATTGTTCCTGAAAATGGTGAGTTACGCCTCATCTACCAATTCCCCTTGTATGTTTAGCGATTGATCGAGCCGTCCTATTATGAAATTTTGATATTTATATTTCAGTACACGAAGAGAAAAAATTTCCTTACGAGATTCTCTCTCGAAATGAGTAAATAATTTCAAGCATAGTTGTTTAACGAAATAACTCAATTGTACGTATTTGCAACAAATGGTTTATAATTGACAAACGAATAAACATATGCAATTTTTCGGACAAGAAAAAAAATTGTCGGTCGTTATTAACAAATTTTTCAAGTCGCGATCAATCAAAACTTAATAAAGATTCTCCTAATGGTATAAACGTTAGCTCTTGGTACGTATAGAGGTGTTTGTGGACATTTTCTCAACGCCTCTAACGAAATTCGTCAAATAATCAACGAGATATAAGTGACCGATATTAATATCCATAAAGATTTTAATAAAGAAAATCTCTTGAAAGTATCTTTTATCGCAACGACGTGCACTATATATAAGTTATACAAGTTGCAAAACATCATCTATCCTGTAGTATTTCAAGTTTTGCTAACAAATTTCTTTGGACTTGTTCAACTTGTATAATAGGAAACTATGATAAGCTGTGTTGCTCCGTGGGTCGCTAGACAACGGAGAATACGCAAGACTCGTGCTACTGATATTCATTTATACACTGTCTATAGTTGCACGGAATACCTAAATGTGTTGTCTAGGCATTATATGTTCTCGATAACTAAGAATAGATTTCAAGGTAATGTCTTATTCGGATGTTTTGTCTTTAGAAATCTGAGATAGGTAGTGTTTTTCATAACGATACTTATTAGGAATTTTAAGGTACGCAAGATGCATCAACTTTCATCCACAATTGTTAATTATTGATATTTATTTATATATGCAATATTTCAGTCGATTTAAGTGTTGACTTCGATGCAGTAAACAAAGTTTTTCAAATAAAGAGAACTGTTGTCAAATTTAAAAACTATGCTGAATCTGAATTGCAAATAAAGAACAAATATAAGAACTTATTTTACTGTTAAACATATAGCGTGTATTATCAAAACGTTTAATCAAACCAATATCAAAATTTGGAAATTCGATTTCTCACCTATTATTTACAAATTCAATATTTGAACTATGTTCATTACCACTTTTGTTGAAGCATTCTATCATAATGTAAGTTAGTGTCCATTCAACACAATATTAGGCATATATGTCCCAGAAAAAGTGAAACACTTTATTTGTATTTTCAAAATAAGTATTTTGTCCTTATCTCAATGAAGCGTATTATATTGTTTTTTAAATAATAAATATAATGAAAATCCCAATTGGGCAGGAAAAGACGGGGCGTAAAATTATGAAAAGGAGCAACGCAATTTTCCAGTAATTGCGATGGAAAGGGCCAAAAGCAAAAAGATATTTTTTTGATTTTAGTGAAAATCTGCGAAAATACGGTGTTAACAATAAATTTTAAGAAATTGTATGTAATATTTTATGTATACTCATAATTTCGCACACTAAAAAAGATGTTGAAATGATCATTACTCGAGCTGGATTTCATTGAATTGATCATGCAGTGACTCATTCAAAAGCTTATGGAACCAAGCTTTCAAATGAGATCTTGTATAATGAAAAAAAATTTTCTAATTGTGTAATCTTTACATTACCGGTGTAGGCAATGATGGACTGACAATCTTTTTAATTAAATTGTCATACCTTCATTATTTACGCTGGTCAAGCACAGTGACGATTACACACGGCAATATCGCAAATGAGGTCAAAATAGAAAAAACGTTTAATTTGATGTACACTTTAATCTATTTTTTTAAATTAAATATATGTTTTGAATTTTTCTTTCTTAAAATAAAGAAAAATACTAT
The DNA here is from genome assembly GCF_024137745.1 of Phymastichus coffea. Lineage (NCBI taxonomy): Eukaryota > Metazoa > Arthropoda > Insecta > Hymenoptera > Eulophidae > Phymastichus > Phymastichus coffea. The sequence goes on along the minus strand of NW_026706967.1, from coordinate 382,886 downwards.
TCATGTAAAAAAAAGTGAATATACTTTTAAAAATTTCATTGGCGGTCAAACGTTGTGGGTTACTTGTGCATGACTATTATATAAAGTATAGCTGCCTTATATATCGAGGTTCTTATATAATTGAAAATCACAAAACAGTAAAATAAAGTATATGTAACGTTATGAATCATAAAACGCTACTCGGGTGAGCGCGTAATTTAGTGAAGGAAGAGAGGAAGCTGATTACAAAATCAAGGAGGAATCTGTTAATCACCGAGTAACACCCTATAGATGCAAATGAGGATGTAAATTAACTAAAAGCGACGAAATGAACTAAGATATGTATAGAAGCGTGCAGGCAAAGCGGGCATCAGTCTTACTTGCTTTGCTGTCACTATATCGTTTATATAGTAATGTTTTCGTTCTATTTATGCTGCACCGACTTCTACATTTTTATCTTTATTGCTCTCCAACACTCTCTCTCTCTCTCTCTCTCTCTCTCTCTTTTTCTCTTTCTTTCTCTTTCTTTCTCTCTTATTCTCCCTCTCTCTCATTTTATTCGTCTCTTTAAATTGATTCTATTCAATTGAATAAACCAAGCTTGTATCTCGTTTACTCGAGTTTTATTTTTCATTTTCTTTTTCAGTGTAATACAACAATAAGATTTTTCTGAATTTTTCTAAGAATAAAGACTTTTAGTTTTTATATTGTTATACTTTTCTTCGTTGATTGTTTAATCAAGGTTGAATATTACAACTATTTCTATAATATTACAACTATAATACAACGGTAGTAACTATCGGATTAATCAAAACCATTTAATTTTGATTTTTCTACATTTTATTCAATAATTCTTTTTATTTACAGTTTGAATTTTCGAAATTATATTTCATGGAGACATTACATTGTAAATATTTATCATAGATAAATGTTTACTAGAAAATGTCCACAACGCCGAGATTTCCCGATTAACATTGCCATTAAGATCATTCAAGAAAGTAATTCAAATATGCAAATTTTTCCAATTATAGTTTCTTTTTCCTTGCATCCAATACGATTCTTCTCAACAATAATAGAATGGAAACGTAAGGTCTGATCGTCTACACATATTTCGTTCCGAAGTAAAAAAAATAAATAAAATAATCGTGACAGAAATATATCTTCCAAAACTGACACGACACGCATGACATATTTCTCTCTCGGAAAATTGTACATAACAACGTCTGTATCAATCCTTTTCCCTCTCTAGCGTTATTTCACTTTCGGCACTGGACCTAGAGAGAAAAGTTCACATGTCGTTTCAGCGATCGGCACGTGTGTAGCAGTAGCACGACATCTAAAAAACATACAAGCGAAATGTATTATACAATATGCACTTTCGGAAAATGAAATAGATATGTGTGAGAACGGACTGAGAGGTCATAATAGTAAACGTAAAATAGAGAATGGCCCAAAGGGAATTTCTCGAAGTAATTCAGGTAGTCGTTAAAGTGTTTCTACTGTACTATGCGACACACGTGGATATTTCACTACTGCAGCTAGCCAAAGAGTTTGCACGGCTTGGTACCTACAGGCTAACTATGTTGAAAAGTTAGTGGGAAGAGCCACTGTCTGTTAAAGGTCAGGGAGAATCACAACGAACGAAGCATGCAAAATTTTGCATACGAGTTAGTTTGTTTTGTCTAATTAACCTTAAAATTGATTATTCTTTATTTTCATTTTTTATTTTTTTTTTTGTATTGTACATTCAAAATCAAACTTGGAGTTATCTATTTCTAACTGCATATAAAGTTTCAAAAAAAGGGGGGAATTTCACATTACGAAAAGATTGTATGCGATGAAAGTAATTGTATTTTTACATAGAATCACGTAAATATAAATTATAAATCTACAAATATGTAGTTCATTAATGTTAGTTCATAATGAAATTAGATTTTTAAAAAACCAAAAAAGAAGAAAAGAAAGCACGAACGAATTTACGTGACTCGAGTGATACATCGCGTGACAGAATTCCTGAAAATTCATGACAGTTGAAAGCTCGAAACGAGAAAAAGTCGCTAAGACGTTCTAATGTTCAAAGATCCCTTGTGGAAGGGACGCTACTGCTTCTCGTTTCCGGTCTCTGAGCACACAAGATTCCGCGTCGACACTGTTACACTAGCATGCCTAGGTACATATAACGTCCGACGGAAATTTCAACTCAAAGTTAACAAAAAAAAACTTTAGTACTGGGAAAAACCCGTGAGGATTTTGGTCCAATTTTTTTCACGAATGACAAAGTTCATAAAATTTTTTTCGAGACAATGTCAATTTTTAATGTATTTTAGTATTTTTTATTGCAATTTGTGCTTGTGATGCGCGTTTCAAATGGTTCTCATACAATAATATTGATTATATTCTGATAAAATAGAAAATTACCATCGATAAGAAAAATTTGAACATATTAAAAACAAAGTAGACTGCATCGCAAACGCTAACGAGACACAACAAACTACATAGAACTATTTTGAACACTGTATATCAAAAACTGAATTTCTTCGATCTGCAAAGTATAGTAAAATATGCGATTAGAGTTTTATTGTGTGTTGATTTTTATAGAAGTCTGGTGCAGTTGGGCATGGGATTCAATACTTTGTTGGCCTCCGACAAGAGCATCAACGGTGACCAAACTAAGATGTCCTTTAGCAAATGGAATCGACACAAGAAGTAAGTACTTTTGTATAGTACATAAGCGAAAATATTCTGATTCTCTTGATTTAATGGGAATTGAATTATACCGAGAAAATGAAATTTTCATACGTGAAATTTATCATCCCTTAAAATATTTCCAATAATCGTGTGAGAGGAGAGATGAATAGCGTTAAGACCTAGATCGAGCAATTTCGTTTTCATTCACGGCGCACTCTTGAGTACGCGCGAACTGCACAATAGATAAGACCTCAATTACATCTATTAAATCGTACTCGACGAAATGGTGATAATTACGCCTGTTAAAATTATCAAAGCACCCACAATATTACTTCGAGACTTTCGCGTGTTCTTATCTCTAATCAATCTAATTTAAATTATTATTGTTCAGCATAAAAACCATTAAATAGAAATTTAATTTATATTTAAGTCAATGGTATATTTCTGATATTATTTCCCGAGTATGTTAAAATAAAATAATAATATTTCACGCACTTTAAATCTGGTGACTGAAAGAGTTAATTTACAGCATGTCAAACTTGAAGGGAGAATTTTGTTAGACTAGAAAGATTAGTAATTGTAATCTCGAAGATCTGAAGTCATTTATCAATAGAGCGCCATACGGAAATTCGCGAATAGTGCACTAACATCCCTCTTGTCGATGGCACAATCCGTCAGATTCCAAAGGCGATGAGAGAAAGAGAGAGTTATTGACGTGTAAAAAGCTGCTCGAGAAAAAGGAAAAGTGAGATTTTTAAGCCCCGTGACATCTTATTCCCACTCTCTAAATGTGTTTTGACTGCGCGTGTCTCAACGCGTTCCTCGGGCACACGAGAATATTAGGAAATTTTCTTGAAAATGCGCTCAAACTTATAAGCCAATATGAAGATGTATGCAGAAGTTGACAACTACTTTATTACAGTTATGTCAGAGTTCTTGCAAATGTTTGTTTCGAATAATATTTCTGTTTATTACTTTCCACTGCTCATTACCCGTTCAAATTCTTCACTGCTGATCGGCTTAAAAAGAAATCTAAAATATCATTTGTGTAAATTGTGAATCGATATAGGAATGAGCTAGTCCATGAAAAGTAAGCTTTGAAGTGTTTTTTTTTTATTTTTACACTCAACACTCAATACTCTCGATTTTTTTAAAGACCGTATGTGTATTGAAATAGATGAAAGCAAGTTAACAGTTGCCCCGAACGGACAAAATCTCAACTCTATTATATATTTGGGAAAAATTTCAATTGCCGTAGCGAAACCCCTCTACCAAATAAAAAACAGTTACGCAAAAGTCATATAACTGTGAACCGCAGACCTACTCGAAAAAAATGAAAAATGAAATAGCCGAAAAGCGTTGTAAACATTTATTACTTGATTCGTTGAATGGCATATTTACTAGAATTTTTATTATATTAACATTTATATTAAAGCATGTGGAATCTGTCATGTCGGTTTCTCACTTTTTATCAAATATATATACGATATACATGAAGCAGTCGAGTGACAAAGCAGAAGGTGTGAGTTACGTAATGTCTCTTTAGTTGGCGGGACATGACCGTGACCTTCGACATCGATCGCAGCAGGCGCGCGGGCGCGGAGAGGCTGATAGTTTCCTCTGTCTGTCGTCCTTCTCTCCCTTTTATTCTTCAGCCTCGTCGCTAGTTCTGTTTATGCACATGTATATGTGTGTGTTGACAAGAGACCTCACCACAGCGTGTTTTTGCTACTTTCTTGTGAGCTTCATGCCTGCAATTGTTGCTTTTTGCACGGCGCTGTGACACTATGCCTGCTTTCTTTTTGACGGCAGATATTTCTCTGCCATTTGCGATATTACAAAGTCGAGTTGTCATTATTTTTAAGGTATTGAACGACTGCTGAGAACTAACATGAGAATTATACATTAGCTCGAAAACATAAAAGAGATGTTATTTTATTTTTTTGGCAAAAAATTTTAAGGTAGAACTAAGAACACTTTCGTATCTCGATATCGATGATCGACTTGAAACACACTAATCACCCATCAAAAGTAAAAATCAGAATGAGAACGTCAAACTTTCAAAAATAACCAGGGCGGAAAATTAACCTTACTATATAAGAAATGTCGAAATTTTGGGGTGAATTATTAGACCACGCAAAACCAAACAACATTTCGCGCATTCAGCAGTTTTCAGCTTTATACTGGTATCTGCGTTTCTCATCTTGAAATGTTCAAACAAAAAAGTCTCAAAAGCGACGCCGACAACTCTTGATTAAGATATGTCTTTTTTTCTCTTGGTAACCCTTGAGCCAACCTCTACCGTGTACGTGAGAAGTGACGATGGCCCTTATTAGTTGCACCGTCGGCAAGGACGATATTGCATGTTGTCACGCCTCGCACATTGTTAGTTCATTTTTTCCTCTTCCGTTCGATTTTGCGACACTAGGTATTGATAGTGGATATTAGTAGACATGGAAAGGCTCGCTGTTATATACACTTCGGTGATATGGATTTTTTTTTTCGCTTTTGGCTTTTTCTTTCTTTCCTTTTGTCAATAATTTCGAAAGTATATATCTTAAAGCTTTGGAAACCTGCAACGTTTTTAACTTTTTGCTCATGGCAAGCTTTGTTTGTCGAACATAATACAAACTCGATAAATACGAAAGAGATTATTTTTTATGGTGAAAATTATGTCTAACAACACTGCACCGATAAAAGTCTTTCATCGCCGAAACTGATTATTTTCTCAAAATAACTCCAGATAGAATTTTTCTTATGACATTAATATTCTTATTGTAAAACAATATAATTTTGTCACAAGACGATTTGTTCAAAATTACTTTTCTTTTCTTCTAAGACCATATCTTCAAGTATTTGTGTTCAAAGCACTCCTAACATAAAACTTAATGTTTTGAAAAATTTAATTAAAATCAAAGAAAAATAATGAATGAATTGATGCCTTTTGCTCTTATTAGATTTTTCTCTCGCGGAAGTAATCAATAAAAATGTAGGATTTATTCGTTTTTAGAAAATATTCTTCTAACTGATACATATTAATGAGCACTATTTGATTTTTATTATAAATGTTAAGTTAATTTTTTCTAAGTTATCAATATATCGTAACACTACGTAATTTGAAAATATTCTGACGTTAAACGTCCTGCCCGTAAAATAAATACTTTTTTCTGGAGACACCACCATCTCATTTAAAGTAACTTACACAGTTTTAAACAAAAAAGGGATCAAAAGCCTTACCCACACATGCACGCACGCGCACATATGAAATTCTATTGTAAAGATGTAAGGTAGAGCCTGCATAATAGTCGACTGTACTATTTTGTCGAAACTGGTGGCCAAAGCTAAAATATGCGCAGCTGCGGGTCTTGCGCGCGTCAAAGCCACGAGTTCTGCGGTGGTAATTTTCAGAGGCAATGAGAAAGGGTACTCGTGTACATTTCTACGCTGTGCAGCCGCCTTATTAATAAACGGCTGCTGCCGCCAACCAACTTTTTCAGGCACCAATGAAAAGAACCTTTCTAAGAACACAATAAATACGTTGCTTTAATGACCTAAATTTTCGTGAAAGGTATATACTTAGCCACTATGCACAAAAGATAATTAGGTTCAACTTTACAACCGGCATAAATTCCAATCGGGTTTAATATTTCTCGATGTTTTTAACTCTTATGCTTTATAGCCAGAGCCCATAGAAATACTTTTGATGTAAGATATGTTAGGTTACGGATATGGCATTTTTACCAGTCGCCTCCTCGCAAGAATGGCCCCACTGCAATCCTTTTAGCTGACACTGTGCTCGCGTAAACTTTCAAGGCGGCAGTCTCCTCCTCCATAGTAGGGTGTTATTGCTTTGGAGAAGATTCCAGAGCTGCTAGAGACGCTAGAATCATACACCACCTACCCACACATAAGCGGCTGATAAGATCATTAGATCGCCGACCAAGATTACCGTATCTCTAGCCATGTCTAATCGAGGGCTGCGGGTGTTTTCCTTCGTCAGGTTCGCGTACATTCGTACATACTCCTATATGATAAATCCTCTCGTTACATTATTTATCGCGCATAATTTTAAAATAACGTGCTTACATAATTAAACTTTATATTTTTTCTATTGTATTTATCGGACTTAATAAAAACTAACGCGCAGTTACATATATGTATATATACTCAGATCGAAGGCGTTTTCTCCTCTCTGATATATGCGCGTGTCTACCGGTTTTCATGTGAGTGTCGACCGACATTGTACTTATACGCTTCAGGGTTTAATGTAATCTGAGGTTCCTGCTTCTTCTCTACCTGCAGATTTCGATCTTTCCCTGGCTTCATCCCGTTTGTCATATCTTTGACAAAGTATCATAGCATTAGCTTAATGGGTTCTTGTAATAAGGAAATACATTTATATTTATTATATAGCAAGTTTAAGATCTAATGACACTCATGTAGTAACTGCTTTCAAGATCTGGACATCTAATCTCAACGATGCTGTAACGAGTATCATCAAAACACCTTTTCGCATCGGTTATTTTTCCGCGTGAAAGTAGGAAATAAGGGATGAAAGTGTGATTTCGAGGTTACAATGCGAAAAAGTAATAAAAAGTATAGAATAGGAAAAATAGTATTAAATTTTTTTGTATTTGAATGATAATAAAAAAAGTGAAGAACAATAAAGAAAGGACTACAGAGAACCAAGACCTATGCCTACATATACCTAGTATACTTCTACAACGTTCAAAACAAACGTTGTTCTTAAAATAACAACAATAATAGCCTCAACTTAACCTACTTTCTTTTTCAAACTTTCGTTTGTCGCAAAATCATGTAATTTAGTAAGAGGTCGTAATCAGGACATAAGCTTTATAAAAATACGTCGATTAAAGAATTGCGTCGAAAAAAAAAACAGTAGCTGGAAATATGTAACCAAGAGATCCTCGCGGACTTCTGTATGAGGTTTCAGACTTAAATGGCTGTCATCGTCGGCTTACGATTAAAAAATAACTAAAAAGAAAAAAAACCGAAGGTTGGTGAAAAAGTGCTAAGCTCGCATGCTTGCGAAGACTAAAGCGAAAGCCTCAACACTTTCAAGTGCTTTAAAGCCGAGCACATGATTATAATCGACATTCGTCGGATGCACCGAAGAGAAAGAATAGTACATTACGATACAAGTGTGGGAAATTAGATTTTTTTCTCGTGAGGCGTTTACACCCGAGCGAAGCGAGTATTTTTTGATACGACGTGTGGAAAGTGTGATTTTCAACGCACGTTTTCTACCGAGCTTGCGGGAAAAACGCATTTTGCGCACGGAGTGTCGAAAAGACTTTTATCAAACGTTCAAATTTCTTATATTTGTTTTTATCCGTTCCTGTCACCTCTTGCCCTTTCAGACTTTCACTTTTTTTTCTTTTTTGTCGCACTTCTTATCTCCAACCGCGCATTGAGCAGATGGCTTACTTGTCTGAGTGCATCTGACGGATATGAGATTGTGATAAAGTTAATAATGTGCGCACGAGGTGAGAGTTGACAGTTAGTTTATTTTCGCGATCTGTCGTCGGCAGATAATCTTCGCTTTTGTTGGCATGGACGATTTTACGATTACCTGATTATCGACATTTTCTCAGCATATATGATAAACTTGATCTGTTATTTGTAAATAATAATAAAGAACTAAGTTTTTGTATGTATGGGGATATTGTATGAGGGGGTAATGTAAAAAACTTAATGTTATACATTTCTGGAAATAAAATATATATATATATAATAAAGAACTATAGACCACTGAGAATCAATATTGTTGTAGAAGAATATTTTAGTATTTTTGAACTTTTAAAAATTTTCAATTTTTAAATTAGCTACTAAATTGTTAATACAAGATTTTTTCAAATTTTCATTTGACGAGATATGAATCATATAATAATGTAGTAATTTAAAATTAAACAAGTTATGTAGAAATATAAATTACGCAGAGACCAATGGTTTGACCAGCATTCGCACGGAGGTGCAGCTGACGTCACCGTCGATTATCGACGATTGGGATCGCACGCAAAACCCCCACTTATGACTAATTCTGCCACTGACGCTTGACAGGGAGATGTGGAAAGAGACAGGAAGAGTACTTATCGCGCGAGTTTAAAGGTGTAGCAAACTGCTCGGAGTATCAATAAGGCCGTTTCCATATTGCCTAGTTCCGTGAGCGATGCGTGCCACAGCCACACCGCGCAACGAGTACCTATAAAGCAACAGAGCGGACTCTCTTTGGGGCTTAAAGCAGCCTCAAGGTGACAAGTCACCTCTAGCTGGGGTCTGGAGCTACGGAACCACCTTGTTGGTTCCGCGCTATAGGACCTAAGGCAACGTGCGCATACTCGTCATTACCGACCTCAAAAACCACTATACGCCAGCCTCTCTCGCTCCTCTCTCCACTTCCCCTCCTCGTATTCGCCACGCTCTTTCTATTGCTTCGATCCTTAACAATGGTCTTCTTAATAATAGATTAGCTTAACCATTCAACGTATAAATGTTCTTTTACTTAATTTAGTACTAACATCACTGATTTAAAGAGTTATTTCTACATGAATAAATCAATAGATCAATGTATTATCAATTTTGTTTTGTCATAACAGATTGTTCTAATAGAATCTTCCCATTAGTATAACTATTTTCCAGACTATAAGAAACCGTCTTTGCTCTTTGCAGTTTTACAGTCATACAGTAGTTTTTACCTACGCTTAATTTATAACTTTTATTCCGTATTCTTATCTATACCCCACACAAACTTTCTATCATTTCATCAAAAATTTTCTCAAAATGAAATATGCCATTCATAAAACTAATCTGGCCATATGGCAATGATCCTTTCCTAAGTTTCCTCTTTTGCTTACTTTATAAACAGATTTTCCAAGCTCTGAACTTTTCAAAGCCAATGAATATGAGGAATATATTTGCGTATCACAATATGTGGCGCATTGAAAAGTTTCGCACAAAGGGCGCACACATGTCGCGCTTTGTCGATTTGCATTTGGGGTCATGCGTTGCGCAGATTAATACGCCGAAAAGATCGACTTCGAATTCCATTGGGGGTTTCATACGACAAAGCTGATTGACACGCACGTGGCGCCAATTCGCGCACTTTATTTTGTTCTTCAAACCGAAAATGAGAAATGCTACAGCGTTGTGGTTTGCCATACGTTATTTATCTTTTACATCGTTATTTATCTCTTGACGTATGTGTGCCGTGCGGTTTTCATCGCATTACACTGAGGATTCGAAAGCTGCGATGACTATTTTACCTCTTAGATGGTATGAATTGTATTAATGTACGGATATTCATTTTTTTTTTGCTAATAAAAATACGGTAATTCATTGGTTTGTAAAGTTCTTTGTTTTTCTTTCATTGTTCCATAAATTTTCAAATCTTCGGACATATTCTATAATAAAATGCACGTCAAATTAATGATCAGTAATGAGACTTTTAAATGACACAACTAATTATATAACAAGAAAAATTACAAATAGATGGTTATAATTTCAATATTTTGAAATTTTTATATAATTCGATAATATTTTTCAAAAAATGAAATATGATTACGTAATAAGAGCAATAAAAAAGGAAAATGGTGTTTTATTCGATTCGAATATTTTTGATTAAGAAATACATTCTCTAAATTCAACTCGTAATAACAGGACAGAGGGTAAGACAAAAATTTACCCAGAATTGCAGGACGAATAACATTTTCGAACACCCATCATTAATTCTATAAACTTTTTATTTCTACAGGTACCTATTTTAATAATTCATGACGATTCATTGCGAGATAGTATATAGAAATAAATGAAATGCGAATAATACTAAGGCGGTTAAGTTGAATAGATTTAATTAATTGAATAAAAGCTCCTGCCTAAAATGACGTTCTACAATCTCCAATCATTACTTCTCTTATTTGGCATACAATTATTTTAATATATGCAAAGTGGCTTTCGAAGAATTTCGTTGTATTTTATTTCAAATACTTTTGCCAACGCTAATGCGAATTTGAAATTCCACGTACTTGGCAAGTATTCAAAATCGGAAACTGCCTCTCTCACTCGAGTATTATTGGCAGTACTGCGAACGTGCCTTTTCAATTTGATAACACTCGTAGTAAATTCAATATAAACAAAAAGTTTATATGATATGATTATTAAAATTTTTGGTAGATAGTCAAACAGAGATATTTAAGCTTTGCGTAGTTTGGCGGTGGCATCGATTGCTCACAGTATAAAGTCTTAGCTAATTCGCAAGATAAACATAGGTAGGTTGATTCAAGAGAAAACTTGATTAATTTATAATATCCGGTTTGATTTTCTTGCGGCTGTGCACTGCACAAGAGAAACCACTTCCTTCACGAGACAATGAATGAGAGAAAGAAACAGAGAGACAGAGAGACAGAGAGAGACAGACAGAGAGACAGAGACAGACACAGAAAGAGAGAGAGACAGAGAGATAGAGAGAGTGGCAGACAGGGAGAGCCAGAGAGACAGAGAGAGCCAGAGAGCCAGAGAGACAGAGAGAGAGAGAGAGAGAGAGAGAGAGAGAGACACCTTGTTGTAACATCCAGGTATCTGCATCATCTGTAGAGGATGTTTTCTTGCTTTCTATCTATGACTCTACGATTGTCTTGATTTTTTATATAACACGTTAAGGGGTATCATAGCTTACTCTCGCAAAAATTAATTTGTCTTCTAGCTGTCCGGGATATTGAGTTTTGACAAATATTTGTGCGTCTACTGTAGTACGTGTTTTCAAGTGAGTCAAAAGTAAACTCTTAATGAGCTTAGTGAAATATTATGATAGGAAAAATAATTTTCAATTAATTCAAAATTGTACAGCATTAACATAATGTTGCTGGGGGTGTTAGTTTCATAACGTGACACGGCGACAGAACCTTGCTTTAATATTTTTAAAGCTGTAGTAATTACAAATTAATTTTCGTAATGAATTAAACATTTTTTTCTAATAATACTAGCATAAAACGTTATGTTAAGAAGATTTAGATTTTTTTTAAATATTTAGATTGTATTCACGGCGCACTGTAAATTAATGTCGCTTAGGTATGGACGAAATTAAGTAGCGCCTATTAGACAAAAATAGAAAAAAAGAATAAATTCTATTGAAAAGCTGAAGGATAATATTTTAAGATAAAATCATCCGCGTTTCACTAGCACCTTATTTACACCCTCAAAATTCAATCAAAAAAAATTTTTTTAGTCGATACAAAACATCCTTTTTATAGTTTTTAAGATGACGAACAAAAATTCATTATTTAAATAGAGCTTTATAATTTTACAACTCTTAAATTTAGAAATGTTTTGATATATGAACGTTTTAACTCTAATTTCTGTTCTTATTCATTGGTTTGCTTGAAATTTGAACAATATCTGAAGAAACAAATGTAGAAGATTGAAAATCTTCAGATGATACTGTCGAAGAGAATATAGATTGTAATATATTATAAATCTTTTTTTTCGATGATCACATTCTTTGTGCTTAAAAGTATATATTTCATTTATCATATAATTACTCTATCAATTTGCAAGATTATTTTGACAAAATTATTTTTTACCTATACAACGAGGTGAAAATCTACCCCATGATTAAAAATCCAAGGGTACTCATGGTATAAATAAAAGGATGTGTTTGTTTATTTTAATTTATTTATCTATTGTCCAAATTTCAAATAAATCGACGCATAAGAACAGAAATTGGAGCTAAAACCTTCATATACTGAAATATTTATAAATTTAAGAGTTGTAAGATTATTTGGCTTAATTTAAATAATGGATTTTCATTCCACATCTTAAAAACTATTTAAAAAACGTTTTATATCGACTAAAGAGAATTTTTTTATAGGTTTTAAGCAAAAAATGTAAATTGTATACAAATTTTACATTTTAGGGGTGAATTTTTGAGTAAATTGGGTGTAGGCGAAACGAAAATGATTTCACCTTAATGTATTACTCTTGAGTTTTTCAATAGTATTTTTCTTTTTTTCTACCTTTTTTCTAAGAGCCTCTACTTAATTTAGGCCATATCGAAGTGATAATAAATTATAGTACGGCATATAGTACCATTCATTTTCAACGTCTTATTACACATTAATCTATAATTATTCATAAATGTCGACAGCAATGAATGCAACAACATAACAAAGCTTTGCCTAAAAAATTTTGGTCATATAATTTGCATTTGGAATGTTTAAAGATAATTGATATGAAATGCGGAAAAAGTAAATGGATTTTTAAAAAGAACTATAAAACGAATTCCAATAAATTAGTATTTTTCACCCGTCAATCGTCAATTAATGAATTTACATAGTACCTTTTTCCTCTTTCATCAGTGTTCATTTTTTCCTCTCTTAACAATTCATTTCCCTTTTGCGCTTTCGATTTTTGTCTGCCAGCCCAGAGCGAGAGAGAGAGAAAGAGAAAGAGAGAGATAGGGAGTGAGAGAAAGAGAGAGAGGGAGAGGGAGAGAGAGAGGGAGAGAGAGAGGGGTAGAGAAAGAGAAAGGGAAAGAGAAAGGGAAAGAGAGAGAGAGAAAGAGAGAGAGAGAGAGGGAGAAAGAGAGAGAGAGAGGGAGAGAGAGAGAGAGGGAGAGAGGGAGAGAGAGATAGAGAGAGAGAGAGAGAGAGAGAGAGAGAGACAGAAGACAAACAGACAAACAGACAGGCAGAGAGTAGAGCTCTGTGTAACATCGCGATCACACATGCTCGACCCAGTTTTATTGCTTCGATCGAGCGCCGAGCCTCCTTCTCTCTCTCTTTCGGAGCCAGACATGCCTCTTCCATTTCCTCTCTTTTGGGCTGCCTGCTGCTGCTCTGATCTTTCTTCTTCGTTTCTCGTGCAATGCGCTCGGCCTAGACGTCATGTTATGTATACGACGCTGCTAATCGATCGGATCTAGTTCTCAAATCAAAGTTTCGCTTGATTGCGATTGTCAAAGTAATCGTTCTGAGCATCTTTTTTCCCTCTTCTTTTATTTTTTCGAACGTTCAGTTTGCTGCGCGTTAGATCACTATTTGTAAAGAAAAAAGGAAATATTCATTTGGTTTGTAGCGACAATGACTAGTGGATTTGGTTCTCCTTTGTAGTGACTATATTAATTTAACTTTCTTTATTTGTTGTTTTCGTTGTTTTTTTTTATTTAGGAATGAAAAAGAAATGAACTTCTAGGTGAAAGGAAGTTTATGATACTTAGAAATTGTGAACAAAAATGTAATTTCAAGAATTCGTAAACTGAAATTCTCGATAACCTATATTTAAAAATACGGAATATCCGGAGTCAAAAACAAGCAAGGTCATAGCGCGGGTGTACAAACGTTATCGCATTGACTGAAGGTTTCGCGATTGATAGCGTTCTCTTTTTGCTTTGCATAGAGTTCGTGGAAAAGCGTTGTGGCGACGACGGCCGGTGGGAAGGACGCGATGGCACTACAGGCGATCGAGATTCACCAAGCGGATGGACCAATTATACACCCTGCTTTACCCCGGAAATGTTGCTGCTCATTAGGAAGCTCTACACTGGTAGTGAGGATCTCGCCAAGGTTGGTTTTGAAAAATAATATCTTTTATTTTTTAACCTAGGGATAGTACCTGCTAAAAATATTTTGTTCGCGCAGTCTAATTTCACTACGAAATTATTTTGTTGGTAGCGAAATGTTAGTTGTTTTTTTTTCTGTTAATATTGTAGTGTTTTTACTGTACTTCATATAGAGAGAGAAGAAACGACGTATGAAATGAATTCTTGTTCAAATGTACCTTTATCTTATAAAAGCATGTAATCTACGTACAGCTATGATGGCTGTAATAAAAACATTTTTAGTAAAATGAAGAAATGACTTTGTGAATTTGAACCAAAGATTGCAATCGTTTATAAACTTTAGTGAATTAGTATAAAGATCCCTCGAAACTAAGTGTAAGATATATTACGGTCATATTCACAAGTCAAGACATAATTTCCACAATCTTTCAATAAAAAGTTAAAAAAATGACAAAAGGCACGATAACAGTACAGGTATAGCGAACGAATTATCGTATACATCCACCTCATAACAAATGATCAATATAAGCACATTGCATGCATGCGGTCACTCCGAGTAAATTGCATCTCATCAAATATAAACTGAAAATACTGAATAGCTTTTTTGCTTTACGTAGGGCAATTAAATGCAAACAAGCGCACTTATACGATTTTCAGCGCAATCGAGTTTTCGCTTTGCTGAGCTGATTGATGAGGCTGCAACGAAGATCAACAGTAATGTTCTACTCTGTTACCCGTACACGGGTTATCGCTGTCACGGGATGAGAGTATTACAATTTTATTTGCTTCGTTTAATTGTCGAATTTCATAATTTTTTTGTGCACGCGAAACAATGCTTACGATGTGGTTAAATTTCATTTAGGTATGAATTTTTATTAAGGCGACATTATTCGGAATTTTTTGAATGTAATCAAAAGTACGACGCCGCGGATTTGTTCATGTCAAATTTAAAGTGTACTAACTTCTTAAAGTGTAATGACTTCTTTTTTATTATTAAATTATGAAGTTTTCTTGCAGATTAAATTTTGTCTCTCGAAATATTTTGGTCTCGAAACTTATCGGTGTAGAGCGAGCACTATATTTATATACTTAAATTTTAATTACTTTCCGAGCAACTCGTAACTACATTATAAACTTTTTTCTTTTGCTCGCGCAGGTCAAACTGGACATCGCAGCAAAAACGAGACACTTGGAGTTTGTTGGGCTGAGCATATCTTTAACGGCACTACTCCTCTCTTTATCGATTTTTTGTCGATTTAGGTACGTTAATTATTAATTTGTTGATCAAAAATGACTTTGGTCATTCATCATTTCTTTGTTCGTCGGTCGAGATGTAAAATGTACAAATAGTATACAAACTTATCTATTGCCAATTTGAATGAATATGCATCTACGTACATGCTTCATTCAGAGGGTACATATCCACGCCACGCGTATACACTGGTATCAATTTTGATTGCATCGCAATTCGAAAGAGGATTAATTTTCCAATTTACCAATTATCCCTGACAACTTTTACTCCAAAAAACAAAAAAAACATTCTTTCAAGTCATCAATATTTGATGATATACTTAGCAGGTTTGGCAATATATATGTACGTGTGTGTCCCTGTGTGAATTGGTTATTAGCTACTACGTCTCTTCTGCAAATAAAAAGAAATCACATGCAAATATACTTTTTCCTAGGTCTCTACGAAATACGAGAACACGAATCCATAAAAACCTCTTCGTCGCCATGGTGATTCAAGTCGTTATAAGATTGACGCTATACATAGATCAGGCAGTTTTTAAATCGAAGGTGCCGGGAGTTCAGCGAGGCATTCAGAACACCGTGAGTAAAGCAACGCTCCTATATGTCTTGTTTTCATCCGCGCGTTATTCCCTCGATTGACTATTTTTTGTTTATATTTACCCCTGGCTAAAGTAAGCTAAAGTAATATGCATGTAAGTAAATGCATACCGTATCAGATCGTCAGACATATGTTGAGGGCGGCTTATATTTATTCTATATCTTTTTGTTCTATGTTAAGCTTGGCTTACAACTATTCGTACCCGACATACGGAGATTCAGTTTTTTTCCATTTGATATATAAACCTACATTTTACATTTGTAATGTTACGAGATCGACTGACATTTTTGTAAACTACAGCCAGTCTTATGCGAAGCCAGCTACGTACTTCTCGAATACGCAAGAACGGCAATGTTCATGTGGATGTTCATTGAGGGCCTCTATCTGCACAATTTGGTAACAGGTGAGAGACTGGGTAAGATAAGCAACATTCTTTTGTTTTTTTTTTAATAAAGCTTCAAACATTTAATAAAGGTCTTGAATCCTCGAATTTAACTTTTTAAGGATGAACGAATATGTTACTAAATTATGTTACTATAATGTTTGAATAAACAGTCATTTATTTACACTACTATCTGGATTCTAGATAGGCCGCGTTTGCTAAAAAATATATACTTTTAAAATATCTGTGCTTAGGGTAAGTAGTTTCATTTTCGTGACTGATTATTTGGCTGTATATAATTAATGTTTCATCGAATAATCGATCAATAATTTAACTAGCATAACTTATTTATGAAAAAGCGTAATGATCTTTGCGAAATTCGTAATTGATTATTATCCTTTGGAAGCAACTAGCGACTTATTTATTATACTTAGCAATAAATGTTATACACTGAATTTTCGAAAAGTATTATTTGAAATTTGATATCAATGATGTTGGAAAACACAAACACTGTTCTCAAAAAATTCTATAATGAATGAAAAATTGATAAAACATCGTTGTAATGATTCAATCCACTTCAATGTTTAAATATACATGAAATATTGTTACCAAAACAGTGACGCAGATGCACGAAACCACGCACTACAAAATGTATCGTATAGTTGGCTGGGGTTACCCTATGATCATGACCATGACTTGGGCAATCGTCACTGCGCTCAACTATCATCCGTCGAAGTAAGTATCTCTCGCCCTTACAATAGATTTCTTCTCCTCTTCGTTTCAGTTGACTTTGCATTACACATTCCGCGTTTAATTTTCAAGTGCTCACCAAAAATCCGATAAAGGCTGAAACAGAAAATCCGCTTGAAAAAAAGAGGAGCAGTAAATTAAATAGACCCTTCCTTTTTTACATAAATACGCACGCACGCACATACAGACGAGTACGTAATTTTAATTTTATTTTTTCTGAAATACGGAGGGATTACATTTATTACAAGTCGATTGTTTACAGAGATTTTTCAATATTTTTTGCAGTAAAAGTAGAAAAAAGCTCCCTTTTCTTAGCCGTAATTCTGAATTCAATACGAACATAAATTATTGTAAAAACAAGTGCTTTCAATGAAAAAAATAATGCAACAAATAATATAATCTATTGAACACTCGTCCTCTTATAAAAATAATCTTAAAAGATGAATCTTTTCGATTATGTTTGATTTGTAGATGCTGGTGGGGCTACAACTTGTCCTTATACTTCTGGATCTTGGAAGGACCGCGAATGGGAGTGATATTGGTAAAGTATTTACGCACAATCTCCACGCCGTCTTCACCTTTGCATTTCAAGAAAATTAGATTAATATTATATATATACCGAGTGAATAACACCATCGTGTTCTCTTTGCAGTTCAACTTCTTGTTCCTTCTTAACATAATACGAGTACTAGTGGTGAAGCTTCGGCAAACCCGCACCAGTGAAATACAACAAGTGCGGTGAGTTGATCAGCAGCTAATCTTTTCTTATTTTCCTTTTTTAAAATTTTTCAATTTAATTTACGTTATGTGCTATAAAAGGAAACTTTTGGAAAAGAAATATGAGAATTTATATTATACACGATTTACAATGAAAGGTAATTTCAGATTTTCTTTTAAATTTACAATGAGTACAGATTTGATATAACTTTTCGGTTGTTTCCTAAATTAGATTAGAGTCAAAAATTCTAAATGCTAAAGAGAATTTGTCATTTTAACAACTGATTGAAGTTCAAGTTTTAATGCAAGTTTTTATAAATAACAAAACGACGCAGATCAACGATTTCCTTTTTGGAAAATGCATATTAATTTTTACAGACTAACTCATGGAAATTCAAAAAGTTTAACACAGCTGTTTATTTACGTATGGTACGTAAACTGTACATAAACGTTTTCTAAGACTTCAAATACATAAATTGATGTACGATGTTTAATGTTTTCAATGTTATTATCCGTGAAAAATTATGACACATTCTATGTATAAAACACGATATTTACTTTAATTTGAACATTTTTCTTGCATAATTTTTGATTCTATTTAACAACTTAAATAATGTTATTTTATTCAGAAAGATATTTTTTAATGTCATGTTTATCGAGCAAATGTTAAATATATTTTTTTTATTTTTGCTGCATATTAATGGAATTTTTAGTTGAACGTTAAATTTGTATCAATGAAGATATTGAAAGCTGTATAATCAGATTATATTTTTATGAAATGTATGTTTCATTATTTGGTCGTATATTTTTTCCGAATATTGATAAAAAAGGAAATCGAATAATTATACAAACTTTATAATATTACAATTACTAATTAGTTTGAAAAATTGAGAATTATAAAAACTAGTTACCAAAATTGTTCAAAGCGATAGAATTTTACGTACGTAAATGGAACGTTCGAAAAACCTCGACTAAGCAAGCTTGAACAACGTAGGTTTTTTCCACTCGCATAAATAGGGCAGTATTGCCAAGGGGCGCATTGTCTCGAGCCTCGCGGCGTCCAACTAATTGCAATTAATCCAAAATGACTTCCGTAGGGAGTCTTTGAAGATGCTGCACTGCTCGGCAAGCTTCTGTCACATTGTACTAACGCACATTTCCTCTTATTTTTAAAAGATAACTTCTACGTCTGAATAATTAAGGGAAGCTTGATGGCTGAGAAGAGAAAGATATTACGCTATAGTTTTCATCTTCCTCATTTTGTGTACTTTCACTAATAACTTAGCTCGAGTTTTGCCGTAATAAAATCCCTATTAGTCGAGATAAGAGCAGTTCACTTGGAGCTGCTAAGTTTATTAGTTTACTTTCTACTTACGGATTTATGACTTCGTCAGAGAGTTCTAAGAACTTCGGACTGCAATTTTTATTGGAAAATTCTCAGAGATGCGACTTTGTTTGCGATATGCACATTGAATTATTCTTTAGTCATGTGGTTGTATTGTTTTAAGTGTATTTTGCCGTGTATATGTTCAGCATCGAGAAATCGAACACAAAAAAATGAAAATAAATAAACTTCTTTAAAATTAATAGATGACAGTAAAATTTAATCATTTTTTTCATGTATTTGTGGTTACTCGGCTTCTTCAATTTCGGGACAAACAAGATTTCTATACGAGTAATTGAGAAAATTTCAGTAGCAAAAGTTATTTATTAACAAGTCGTAAGAAATTTACTTTACTTTGGCTTTAAGAATTCCTCAATTGTTATTCAATAAATTTCGGTTCTTGATCGACGGTAATGCGAAACTAAGTCGCTAAGTTCATTGATGATTATAATGTTGCATTGAAATAATTCTTTCTTTTGATTAAAATTGTATGAATAACAAAAAATTATTTTATGATATTACGATGTAAAATAGAAATTGAAGGAACATACTGTTTTTAGTAAATTAAAAATTAAAACATATAATATTTTAAAATGGAAATAAATTAAAAAATTAAATAATATTTGAGGTTTGAAAAATTAATTAAAAATATTAGGAACGTAAGCAATCGTATATGAAAATAAATACCAAGAGTGCACAAATCGCATTCCAGTATGATAAAACTCAATCCATTTTACGTAACTACGTTAGCATCGCGCCTAAAAAGTAATGTTCTTTAATAATTGATAATATCCCATGTGCAAAAATTAATTAAAATAGGAAAAGAGCATAATAGTAATCAATACAAGAAAAATAATGGAAGAGCACGCGTTTATTATGCACATACATTAAAACAATAATCAATCTTTCTCAACGAAGTAACCTTAACGCGTGGTAAAAGCGATTAATGATTAGACCTGTTATTTAGTGGCTGAATTTTGCAGGAAAGCCGTGAGAGCGGCATTGGTGTTGCTGCCATTACTTGGAATCACCAATCTCGTATCAATGACCGAGGCACCATTGGAGAAAAGCGTGTGGGAGTTCGCCATGTGGTCTTACTGCACGCACTTTCTGACCTCCTTCCAAGGATTATTCATCGCAACCCTTTACTGCTTCCTCAACGGCGAGGTAATTGTAGACGCCGCTCTATATTGTGTCTCCCAACTCAGCCTCCTTAGTACGTAATGGCTTGCATTTTCGAACGTGGCAAAGCAAAGCGAGGCCAATTAACACAGTCCTCGATGCTTACTGGCCTTTGTCTGCATCTTCCTCCTTCTCCTAGCCTTGGTTTCTTGTAATTGCACTTAATTTTAATGGATTATAATACCACGCTGAGAGAGCTTTTGCTGATCCACTAAAACCGCTACAGTGCTTATAGATTTTTGACCGCACGGCTGCTTCATTTCTATTGTCTTGCATCCTTTCGTTATGTCGTCTTAGCTTAATTGACCTTATGATTCGACAAGGCGAGGCCGCAATTTTGATCTCAATTTTATTTCTCATTTTCAACATGTCAATTTCGGAGCCCGCTCTCTTATAAAAAATGTAACTACGCAAACGTAATAATTTTTAATTGCCAAAATTATATATTTATTGCCAGTAAGATATGAAAGCTTTTACAGTCTTAACATTTTAATACTTAATGTGAATGTAATTGAAATTTAAAATCAGTTTTAAAATTAATTTCAAAAGTTGCTCCCATTTGAAGTATCGAGCCAATACCAATATGAAACAGAAAACGATTCGTTTTCGATTTAAATTCATGAGAATCCCTTCTATTACGAGTGTCGATTATTTTTAATGGAATTTCTATCAAGACAAGCAAGCTGCTGCTGCTACGGCAATGCTCGTCGGGAATAACAATTTATGCGTATAAAGCTTTCCCAATCAAATGCAGTAATCCAATGAGCAATATGCGATTTCGCAATTTCAACAACACAATATGCAACCTTATTCCACAGAGATGAAAAATTAATCGAGTGACGTGCACGTGCCTTGTTGTTTTCACGAATAAAAAAGAAACCGGGAACAACAAATGCAGCGAGATACGTGCGCGAGGATATCTCGATTATAACGAATACCCGTGGGAGCCATAAGATGTCGACGACGATACTGTTGCAATGTTAGAGAGATCCCGATGCGCGTTGCGTATGCATGAGCCAGCGAACAAACTGTCAAGAGAATCATGAATCTCATCGCGCAAGACCTGACATCGCCTCATCGTCGTCGATGCCGCTGCTTGCTAATCTGACGGTCCATTGATATTCTTTTCTTTTCTTTAATTGCTGAGGGAAATAATTTTTACTATATTGATTCCATTAACTTGTATTGTGAAAGTTATGTGTTTGAAGAAAGTTGTGTGTGAAAGTGTCCCTTCGATCCGCAATCCTCAAGGGCATCAGAAGTGTCTCGTTGCAGTTTCAGATCAAAGTTACCTAGACTCCAATTACAGTCGAAAATTCTATTGTTGAAGCTATGTCTTACCAAACTCGGAGTCTGTCTACTTAAGTTTAAATGCCATACAATTGAAGGAGTTGTTGAGAAGATCTTACCTGTGAGAATACAGATATTGTAATTAGACGTTCGTGAAAAGTACAAATTTCAATAATGAATATGTAAAAAACGTACCGAGGTGCGCACTTCACCTCTCACTAGGACAGGCCATAAACTAAGAAGAGCTCTTAGCAAAAAAGGATCGGGCAATAAAAATTGGGACGACGCTCGGGGAAACGCGTCGCGAGTGCCTCGCGTGCATCGCACATGTGCACAAGACAGTCACCCACTTCGTTCTCACCTCATTAAACGAGATTTTTACTGCTCAGGGTATTGTTTAGTACCAACAGCCGAGCTGGAGATTGCTGTCGAGCACGTTTTCTTTTCAACGCAGATGCAGAAAAAGAAAGCTGGCTTTCTTGTCATTCTGTGAGAATGCAACTTAGTTCTTAAGGTTGGCAGATGTAGAATGTATATCAAATAATTGTAAGCATGATATATGGCATTGAGTAAATACATAAGCCATAATCATGTAACAAATTGTAAGCGCCAAACATTGATTAAATGTTGAGTGGCACCTTGTATTCCAATCTGGACACGTGGACATCAACGTGAGCTAGAAGCCTAAATCGTTGCCGTAAGCCACCCTTTCATATCCGCTCCGTGGAATCGGTACCTACAGGTACATTTCTATACAAATTCAGATTTACCTATCATCGGGTAAGGGATTTATTAAAGTAAACTTTCGGTCTAGCAGTATGCGAGAAAGACGCATAGGGGACGAACGTACGTATTTACGGGCACCGCATCAGAGCCCGACGAGAACATCCGTATCCACTCGGAAAATGACGAGGAAGAGTGCGATAAGTGCTCGAGTTGAATCAGAGGCAGCGACAAAAATTGATGTTCAATTCGATTTTATTTTGAAGTAGCTAAGTTACACTCTTTCTCTGAGCGATACGATCAGTATAACAGGCTTTTTCCTTATAAAATTGAATTTTTTATGCTTTTCTTGTTGTGAATAATTGTAGAAATCAAACTTACAAATAAATAAAAACACGTACACAGTATTTTCTGTTATTTCGGAAATTATCATTATTATTAAACAAATCGTTCCATACTTCATCATTTAACAGCAATATATTTGATATCGTAACTGATATTTTTCCTCGTATAATGCAGGTGAAATGGAGATTATGGCTATACCTGCTATAAAGTATTCACTTGCCTACAAAATCGATATGTCATTGCTAACCGACTCACACAAGATGCATTATAATTTGGCTCGCAAATATTTGATAATTCTTGTCGGTTTAACCTTAACGATTTGATTTTTTTGAAAACTTTAATTAACGCAATATCAAATTATTTTGATTTGCAATTTAGCTGCAATAAATTTGTTATTTTAAGCGGAAAATTATTGAAAATATTTTGTAGAATATAAAATATAACAGATATGGTGAAAGCATTCGAATCCAAATAGTAAATCTGTATATAACTACAGATAAGTGATTTAGTTGAAAGACTGAGAAGTAGGCTTTCTTTATTATTCCATTAGCCGCGCATATAAAAATCAATAAAAAAGTAGAACGAATTTGTCATTAAATTTTTTAGTATACCAGTTCTGGAAATACCTCATCTAACTAAAATAACAAAGAACACGTGACATAATTCGCACAGTTAGCACCCGAACTATTCAATAAATTTGACTGGTTACCATCACGAGCTAAGAGACGAATGCAATTTTCCGAGCGATCTAAATTATCAAGCCATGCCCACGTGTAGACGTGCAATATAGTATGGAAGCCACGGTCGAATAATATAAGTCGTAGGTAAAGCCGCCGGCAAGACGATCAAAATTGCAATGTTTACCAACGGATTTTTCGAGGCCCTTTGTTACACGCGCACACGGCAGCTCCTTGAGGATTCTGCCAAGATTTCCAACCCACGAGAAATTGTCTCGGGTTATGCTCTGGGTTATGTCAACAGACTCAACTGTTGGCTTTGTAAATGGCTAACATGACTTTGTTTTTCACTTGCACCAAAGGACAATTGTTTCAATTACGCGATTTGCTTTCCTTTGAATCTTCTTTCAATTTAATTTATCGATTCCGTGGCTTCTATTGGGACTTTTTATGCAAATTAAAGCCGACGATGGCGTTCTAATCAAAATACCAATTAAAAATGCACGGCCACTAATTAAATTTGATCAATTATAAATAATATGTACTTGTATAGGTGAATATAACGTAGTTTGTGAAATTTTTCACTACATTGACTCTAATCAATTATCGTTCAACATCACCGTTCGCCTTCGCGTGATCACGCAACCTTCTACAACGAATTTCCACTGAAATTAAAAAATAAGCAAATACTTATCGTGCATGGAAGATGTTTCAGTTAATCAAATTCTACATTCTCCATTTTTATATAGTCATTTTTTTAAACTGTGATTTTAGGTGAAGCTAGCTTTAGACAAAACCATTTCTGTGTACATGTCCGTGCGAGGCACTGACGTGACGAGACGCCAATCGATGATCAGTGGCTGCCAAACTCAAAGGATGGCATCAGGTGATAATATTTATTTTATTTCAATTTAATACAACAGTAATGTAATATTTGATTTTCAAATTTGGTATTTCGGTTACAAACAATCCGATGATTACTATATTGCAAGTCCATTTCAGAAAGAGAAATTATTCAAATTGTATGACTGTTTCTTATACTATTGAATATTTTATATAATATCAATTGCAAGTGAGTTAAAATAAAAATCACTTTGTTTACAAGAAAACTAATTACGAAGTCTTACAATAAGTGTAGGAATCCAAGAAAGGGATAAATATAAAACTCATCAATAATAGTAGAAGCGAATGCGATAAAAAGAAATTTTCCTTATCTATGAGAAGGAATTTGCAAAATTAACTACGCTAAACTCGTATTCCACGGTAGAGCGATCAAAGAAGCAAGAAAAAAAAATAGATTCCCGAGAGAGAAAGATGCCCAAACACTTAACGGGGGAGGAAGAAACGAAAGAGAGTCGCGCATCCACGATTCTTATTTGAGATTCTGAGAGAAGGCGTTCAAAGACGTTCTCGTGACTATAAAAAAAAGTAGACGCGAGCAGTGGTTCAGACTTCCTTTCGGAAACAAAATTTCACGGGGGTTAATGGTTAATATTCTCGAATAAACCACCGCTTAGTTTGTTCATTATTGCACGAAAATTGCACTATTGCATGGGTAAAAGGGGACAGAGAGAAGGGTTTGCTAAAAATATCGGTATTACTTCTATGAAACTTCATTTTTGTCAATCAATATCTCATACACGGCTACGATATTATAATTTTTGAATATTAATAATAATTAATATAAATATTAATATAAGCTCGTAAAGCTCCATTCTTACAAACTCAACTATGCAATATCACTACACTAAACCGTAGCGAAATATTACCATGACTGCTGAGTGCGGCAATAATATCTTACATAGCAAAAAATGCTCAACAAAAAACTAATAACTATGTGGAATACTATGCTGATTTATTTTTATGAGAAATTTTGATATTCTTATTTGAATTATCTTTAATATTTTTATTGATATCGATGAAATTCTACAAAAATTGTTGTTTGTTATAGTAATAGAGGTAGAGGAAACGGAGGTAAGGCCAGGTGCTGGCTGGATTAGATTATGTTGTCGAGGTGGAAACATACCTCCTCCAGATCGACCAGCTGAGTAAGTTAAATTAAATTTCTTCTGAAAACTCAGTAAAATCATTCTATACTTTTTAACAATCAAGGTTTTAACGGACTTTCAACTAATCATAGTTAAATCTAATATGTATTTCCGAATGAATTTATAAATATATTATTTTTTTTTGTTAATTTTCATTCATTCACTCCAGGTAAGTATTGCAAGGTTATAACTTGATAGAAGATTGAATCCGGTCAATAGATCAAAATTTGCGCATAAGTATATAAAGTGATCATAATATTGACAAATATAACAGCTAACACTTTCGAAAACCACACGCTAAGAAAACAAATTAATTTCATTATTCTCCATAAATTTTTTAAATATTTTATATACTGCTTTTGTATTTCGATATTTTACTTAAGAAATAATATTTCATCAACAAAATTAAACTTTTTAATTTTATATATTTATTTTTTATTTTTATTTAATGAGTAAATAAAAATTCGAGACATAGAGCACACGTAATTGAAATAAAAAATGATATTCGTGCATTAAAACTGTTGAAATTTTATAATACATACTGTATTATTAAAATGAAACAGGGATCGTCAATAAATTGAAACTTCCAAGAAGTTTTTGAAAACGTATTTCTTTTACATTGTAATGAGTATTGATATATATGTCGTTAGACAGTGAAAGTACAAGATATAGTAATAATAATAGTATACGTTGTTCGATAATTAATCTACAAATAGATTACAATTTTATAAAACTTCTACTTCGGAATTTGCGTTAATTGACTATATCTTGATATTGCCGACTAGTTATTTTCTCTGCTACTACTTAGCTTATGATTCGAACGTAGGTTAATACATCAGTAAAGCTACATACCATCTGGTCTTTTGATTAATTAATTAAAAACATATAGAAAATAAAATTCTTTTCATCAATTTTAATATGACTCTTACACACAATGTTTAAAAACCAAAAAAAGACTATTAAAAAAAATTAAATTCCAAGTTACTTAAAAGTTTACATAAATTAGATAGTCGAAGTCTGATTAGTTTTTGGATAGTGATTCGTCGGCGAAATTTCCATGAAATCTAATAGCAAATGCCTTTCCCACTTATGTATTCAAATATTCTACACGAGGCCGAACAGTCCAATGCATTAGAATAGCGTTGATCATTTCGCTTGCCGAAATGATCAATAATTCTATCCAAGTTCTCTACAGTTTCAAAGCTCAAAGTATCAGAGCTATTACTCTATCTCGACAAGCTGTAAATTTATTTAGATGCGATACAATACCACAACGAGAGGTATTAAAAACTAATATGTGAAAAATTTGAGATGTGAATTTGTGTAACATAAATTTAATAGTTTTTATTATGGAATTGCAATAGGCAAAGTCAATATTTTATCCTAAGATGTAAGCTCACTACATT
This sequence comes from Phymastichus coffea, assembly GCF_024137745.1. Lineage (NCBI taxonomy): Eukaryota > Metazoa > Arthropoda > Insecta > Hymenoptera > Eulophidae > Phymastichus > Phymastichus coffea. Next base: position 355,894 of record NW_026706967.1, on the reverse strand, counting down.
AATAAATTAGAAATAAATCGTTCTGTATACAACCTTTTAAGAATCAATCAAAACAAAGAAAACAATTGACGTAATTCCAGAACAAGCCTATGACCATGGTGGCGTTGGCGCCTGAAGAATGACGCCAAACTAGGTTCGGCTGGCTGAGTCAAATTCTCTCTCTGTGCCTCTGGAGGTCGTCATCGTTGTCGTCGTCAGGGCTTAAGGGTAGGACAGTAGGTTGTACAAGAAGAGCAAATAAACGAAAGAGGATGCTGCTTGTGAGACAATGGACGATCAAGAGAAAAAAAGATATCACATCACAATATACTTTTAAACAGCCGACTGATTGCAACGCAATCAAGCGATAGTTAGGCAACCAGAAAAAAGCTTCAGTTATAACTATTATATATAGCTAAGTGTTTATCTCAATTTGACGAAGACGAATGTCGGCAATTGACTGCTATAAATTTTTTTTCGTTTCTTTTATTCTTAATCGTTCATCGTGGGGATGATATGCTACTCTCTGAGAATTGGAGGCTGACGTTTCATGGAATTATTCTTTAATAACTTCATCGAGATAATTGCATCGATTGAACTGTGATCAAATTTAAATTGTTGTATGTATTTGTTTATTCACAGCTTTTCCGAATGATTGTCAAGATTAAAGTACACGAATCAAACATTTCTTCTAGTCAGCTCGTGCATTTTTTCGCTCATAACACAACCATATGCCTCAATCTATACTTCATTATTCAATATGTAAATATGAATATGTAATTTAATCCTTACATGCCAAAGAAACGTTTTACACGAGTGCAATTATATTCAGAATCAATCGATATAGGCCTAAGCAAATATAATGTGAATACACGATTCTTTTTGAAATTTTCATGTTTTCAAGATCTGCCGATTTTAGTTATTGAATATATAAGTTTTAAATGTAGAACACACAATGACGAGAATGTATAATGTTGAAGAGAACACAATTTGCTACATTTTTCCTCAAAGTTTTCTATAAAAAAATAGTAATAGTGCGCAACTTACGAGACCTACAAAAAATAATTAAAGAAACTATGATGGTATAAACCAATGTCATATAATCAAAATACAACTCCAAAGTTATCTGACAGTTATTATTTAATATATCATTTAACAGATGGTGCTTCCGAAGGGGAAATATGTTTTAGAAAACTGATTCAGAAATTTTTAATTACTCACTATTATTCCGTCTCAAACGTTCCATACTTAAAAAGTTACTGTAATTCCAATTATTTTTCTTTATTATTTTATTATCTTTTCTCCTTCGTAAGCAATCGTTATATTATCTGAAAATTTACATATAATTTAAAATTTTTTAAACTGGTACTTAATTGAATATTTAATTATAATAATTATTATTTTTATCTTTTGATAAAGTTGGTAATTTCTCTTTTAAGAACATATCGTGGATATGGTATAATAACTATCAATTATATACAAATATCATATGTAATTTTTAAAACTGTATAAACTGTTTCAGATTTGATATTTTTGAAAAAAAAGGCTTGTATATAAGTAATGGAATAATTATTTTTCTATATAATAACTACGCTTTAAAAAAATAGTAAGAATTATTATAGTAAATACGATTAGGTAGAACAAGTTGGGTTTTGTTTTTAGAAGAAATTCATAATATTCTAACTTAATTTTCACTAATAGCTTGACAGTTGATATTTTTACAGAACATCAAATTTTAGCTGAAAGTATTTGTTTTATAGTACTCGTGTAAAGAGTTTCTTTCATAATGATCTTCGTCTATCGTGAAATATTAAATTCTTAATAAAAAAGACTATATCATACTGTTGAACAAAATTTAATAATACAAGTTGATAATTCAAAGTTGATGAAGTTATAGTTTATAAAAGAAAAACAAAAAAATAATTTTAAAGCATCGTGCAATTTAATGTATTTTAATTAAAGCCATTTAAAAGATTTCAATTACCACGTCAACTCAAGTAGACATTAATATTTTTCCACTGCGCTGACTAAATCTTATGAATTACTGTAATGATTTTTATTCATGGTATTAACGTCAATGTTATATGAAAATTGTAAGAGAGAAAAAATATGTTCTTTGTTAAATGTTATACAAGATATATCTAAAATTTTAATAATGATTCAGTGGGGGGGGGGGGGGACTTGGGGGAAAAAAATCAATGAAAATTTTAATGCAATGAATTAAAAAAATACTAATTTGATGATTTTTTAAAATAAGCTTATCATTACGAAATTCGTTTAATCGTATATAAATGTTTTCATAATATGGAGATGAATGTATAAAACGTTAAGATTGTAAGTTAATATTTAATTAAGAAGAATAAACAACTGTCTTTTGTCTAATATTTTGCAAGAGGTATATATTTTTTAAAGCTCTGCATGAGGAGAGAATTTGTGATATACGAGCGATAAAAAAATAACTGTCTTAGCCTATGAAGAAAAAATCAAAGAATTACACTTGCATTTTTCTTAACTATTATCTAATAGTTAATTAAGATTTGCTAAGTTTTTTTAGTGACTAGACAAAAATGTCTATGAAAATGATATGGAATGTATGTTATATGAAAAAATATTATAAAAATGATGTGAGATGTATGTTATATGAAAAAATATTATGAAAATGATGTGGAATGTATGTTATATGAAATATTGTTGAATAAAAAATAAAATGTACGTGGAATGTCAAATTATTTTCGTTGGAGTCATGTCATGTCAATTATAAGTGAAATAACGTAGGCTTTTTAATTAAAATAATCTACAGCAGAACGGAAACAACAGAATTTGTTAATCTAAATCAAATTTTATAGATCTTTTAATTCGTGCGAAATGATTTTTTGTATGAAAAATGCTCGAACTGACGTTATTCATGATGTTTCTCAATTTTTATGGCTCAATAGACTGTGAAAATTTTGATTTTACTGTAAAAATTATGCTTAAAAATAAATGATAATTTTTTAAAATAACTATAGTTCTGTCATTTACGTAAATAAAGATGAAGACATTTTGGCGAATTGCTTTTATCTAACGATTTATTCGATTTATTTTTCTAACGATTGTTTATTCACACATTTTTCATCGTGTTTAATATGATATGCAGTAATTTCAGCTGAGGTAATGACTTTGATTATTATATTGACATTTATCCGACTACATTGATTAGTTACGGGTAAGTACTTTCTGTCAAAAACTTTTTTAGTCGATCCTATTCTATCAGTATATCGAATAGCAGTCTTTAGTCAGATACTTGATTAGCAGTTATTATAATTATGTAAAATAATTTTTTTTTCGCTGAAACAATTTGATTCTATTATTACTAACTACTCCCATTAAAAAAGAATCAGCTTAGAAAATATTCTTAATCGAATAACATCTTATTGTTAGAATGGTTAGGAAGATCACACGGTAGCTTTGATTATTCTAAAAAAAGACCGAGGAACTATAAGCGTTTTCGCAAAAGTTTCCGTGACGATTAAGTACCACAGTCACTATCTAATATATCAAATACTCTATCGGAACTCATCGTGAAAACTGCCTTCAGTATCCACCATTTTACTACCAAGGAACAAGTCCGTTTTGCTGAGTATCTCTGGGAGTTTGAGTTTTCCGTCTCGATCAACATCCGATAATTCGATCAGATGGCGGGCCTCTTGTATCGCGTGCCTTGGATTCCGTGGATCTATGTAAGTCTAAACAAATAAAGTATATTGTTATTATGATTTTTAGAACAGTACTTAATGGATAATATATATTCAATACGAATATTTTCTGATTACATATTCTTACCAGCAATTCGGATCGATCAGCTTTTCCATTTTTGTTCTTGTCAATCAGATGTCGAAATTCCTCGCGTCGTTCCTTAATCACTGGCATAGAGAAACTTTGATCGACGTTAGCACCTTCAGATGGCAAGTCAGCAAATTCGTCCTCCGTTAACTGTTCATCACCGTCACGATCTAGTCAAGAACAAAACAAAGTTTTAATTGAAAGAGAATAAAAATATACATTTATACTGAATTATGATGAACAAATATACTTTGAATACCGAAATAATATTTCACGATAAAAGGTATTCATTAAGTTAATAAAAATAAGAAAAAACGTACATACAGTGTGGAAAAAAATGGAAATACCTAAAGAGTTTTTAGGGAAAGTAGAATTTTGTAAACTTCAATAGTGTTTCTTAGAAATGCCATGTTCATTTTGATTGCCAGCTAATTTTATCCTAAATTTTAATACAAACCCCAACACGGCACGGATTGCACAGTTGAAAAATTACTTTGAATTGTCCCTCGGAAATTCAATATTTCCTCGCCACAGTACGGACAGACACGAGCTTAATCGAGCACGAGGAGGACCTATGTGCGGGTTTCACTCACTAAATTCTGACGATTATATGTGATCAAATAATATTGAACAATTGTCACAGTACGTTATACATTTTGGCAAAACTTAAAAGATTGAAATAAATTTGATGTTTATAAATAACTTGTAGCCTTTCGGGAGATTTAGATAGCTTGGAACTTGAAGATACATTATTTCTATTTTTGTTTGAATTTGAGTTAGATATAAATTAAAGTTTTATACTGTCAAGCTTTCTAAGTTATTGAATTTATTGAGCTAGTAATTAGGGAGAGCATTATTCGTAATTTTGAAACATATACATTAATTAATCATGGAAAGTATAAACTTTCAGTTTCTTGCACGAACTTACGGTGATATATTCACAGGAAAATGATATTAATTGCTACTTTGATGCATGTAGACGATACATTTTAATATATCAAGTTCGTTGTGATAAGAAGATAGTTTTTGACAGCACCAAAATCGGAGACTTGAGATTTTACATATGACTGTCAAAAGTATAAGGTTATATAATCACGTTTTGATATAGAATTTGATCATTCTTTTTTTGAAAAATACTTCAAAAAATGTATTTTTTGTAGCATAAATTTTCCAAATTTCATATACCCGATGTCTATACAACTTTAAAACCAACGGTCGAAACCAGCGTATTTGGGCGTTAAAGGATTAATTTTGTACACTAGTATTAATAAACTAAGCATAAAAATGACCTTATTCTATTTTTAACACTGTGTTTTTTTTAGAACGATGATAAAGGTGCTTTTTTATATTAAGCTTTTGAAGTTGAATTGATAAAAGTTTTGTAAAACTAAAAATATTGCGAGTTTTTTAAGCGTTTTATGGATTATTTTCTTGAAAAATATGTGATAATCCGACATGAATTTTTTTTCTGACAAATTCCATAAAATTTATATTTTTCTAACCCTTTTGATCTAACTGTTCAATACATTAATTTCTTTTTCTAAGAAAGTTATAAAATAATTGTTAAAATTATTTTAGTTTCATATTTCTGAACGATGTTACGTATCACAGGACGAAAACGCATAACTATTTTAGTAATAAAAAGTTAAAATGATAACTAAGGTCTTATAATAACGTAAGAAATCTTTTCAGTAGACTATATCAAAAAGGTTAGTTTGTAAGATTGTGTCACGATTTGAATAGACAGAATCGTCGAAAGACCCTCCTGTTCCCGGTACAACATTACCAACGAGCAATCAAGACATGACATTAAATGTTATGCTATCATTTGCAGAAAATCCACATTAGAATAGTCATTTAGTAGATTAATAGAATAAAATGGATCGTAAATTTCTGGTAAAATTATTAAAGATGAACAAATCCTGTTCAAAAGTTCAGACATTGATTGAAGATAATCCTCGTCGTCGTATTGAATTTTGCGAGTCCATAATCGAAAGAATGAATCATAATCATCTATTTTTAAGTAATGTAATTTTTTGAGAATCTGTTTATTTAGGCCTAAAGACGAAATGGTTTAGTCAAAAGAATGGAAAAAATTACAAAAAAAATTGTAACAAAATTTATGAGACTTGAAATATTTCAGAAAGTTGTTAGTTTTCATAATGTTTCGGACCCATTTTTATTCCCGAAAAATTAATTATTTCAATTTACGCAATATTATACCGAAGCAATAAAAAGTAGGTGTTTCTATTGAAAATTTACCAGTTCGATCTAATTTGGTACCATTTCAGTACTGGGCCCAAAAACGGAGTACTTATTCGAAATAAGGGACAAAATTTAAAAAGAAATATTATTGAAGTTTACAAAGCTCTACTTTTTGTAAAAAGTTTATAGGCGTTTCCATCCTTTTACCCCATCACGTGTGTGTTTCAATATTTACTTGATGTATTCAAAAGATTTAATGAAAAATAAACTGTATTTATTATTATCATTATATTATTTAATTTGAATTTTGATTGAGAATACTTCATCCATATAAAATAAAAATAGACTACTTTCATTATTTTAAGATGTTGAACAATAAGTATTCTTTAATTTTTTAATATTGAATCGTTAAGCTGATTGCAACAATAAAAAATGTAGTAATTAATTTTACTAAACTACATCTAGGCATGGAGATTTACTGTTATAGATCTATGTTTGCTAAATCTTTTTAAAATATTACCAAACTTCTCAAAAAGATCCTCGACAATCTGTAAAAGAGCACGATGACTGCTTTCCGGATGAGTGAAAGCAAGAAATTCGTCAAGGGCAAGTTTATCGGGATCCGTGTGTGCTGCTTCGGTCCAGCGAGCTCTGTCGCGCATTATAGCTTCCTTGAGGGGTCGCGATAGAGCTGAATGCCTCTTGTCGTGCGATGTTATGTAGCTGTCTGACAAACCATGCGAACGGAGAAAATGTGCATGATACTCGTCCCATGAGATTTCACCTGCAATTAACGGAACGACCAATTATATTGTTGATCAATCATAAAAAAAATTGATAAGCATGTTGTGTAAGTTTGAATATTTTATCTTTTTGAAATTACTAAACCGTTTTGAAATTTTTCAAACGAACGCATAACTTTTAACATTAATTATTGCAATATGAAACCTGAATAAATGGCACGAAATTGACTTGTCGATAGATGCCGTTGATTCAGAATTTTCGAACGTTGAAAGAAGAACATTATTCAATAAAGTCTAATTATCATTAATTAAATTTAAAAATTTGATAGATAAAACTATTATTAATAATCAAATGTTCCAACTAGTGAAAACTAAAATGTAAGAGCCCTACCGTTCCTCGGATTATTATCTATAGCAGTAAACAATCCTATATTATCCTTCATAGCTTTGTCAATATGATCAACAATTTTGGCATGAATCCACTTGGCCAACTCTCTGATATCCAGCAAACTGTTCTTATCGACATCAGCTTTATAAAAAATCCCTTCTAACAGTTTTTTTGAATCTTCAAGGCTTTTATGCCCACCTCCAATGACGTTGACTTCAACACGGCTAGCTCCATTGTTTTCCTCATCAAGATTTCTATCATCCAATTCTCGAAGTAATTTTTCCATAACATGGCCAGCGATTATCGGATCGCTATCGTCGCCAACAATTTTCACAGTCGTAATAATCGACGTCGTGTTGTCATTTTTCAGGGGCAAATAACGTTGGTAGTATACGAGCAAAAAACCGGCGTAGATCAACGTTGATGCAAGAATTGTCAGACGTGGCAAACGCGCCCAGTTAATTTCAAACTTTTTCATATCGTGCTTCACGGCTCTGCGGTTTCGTCAAATTCAGAGCCCGAGATGTTTTTTTTCCGGTTTCGTCATTATCATCGTCGTCTCTTATCTGTTACGCATCGCCGTTTGAATGTTATTTGTTGTTGCTGCTTCTGCTGCTCATCTAGTTACAGCATCTAATTGACAATAACTAGCATTACGTCTTTCTTCCTTTTTGTTCGACTCTGCAGAAATGGTGGATAGAATAATTTTTTGTTTTGCTGAGCACAATTGAAATTTCTTGTTCAGAAATTCCGCGTGATTTTATTTCTTATGAAATTCATTATATTTTCATCTGAAGAATGTTTTTATTCGAAACTATTTGTCGAAACTAGTATGCATAATGTCATGTAAAAAGTATTTATTATCTATTTATAAATCGTTAATAAATGGTATTAATTATAGTTTTTTAAATAATTATTGAAGATAAACTCTGGTATTTTTATAAAGTCAAAATTCATTATCATCTATCGAAGTCTTTCAAATTCACATTTTCATGTCCGTACCCCAGTGAAATTGAACAAACATTTACACCAATAAACACCCAGTTGTCAAAAACAGAAGTACCTACTTCACGTACATAAAGAAAGCTCGTCATTGAAAGTATCGACTTTCGCAAAAAGTGTAACATCAAAAGCTCCTAACCATCGTGAAAGTAGAGTTCTCGCGTGCATAGTTTTAACGTGAAAAGACCGATACGTGCAATTGAAAAATATCTTTTTGAAAGGATTCGAAAAATCAAAAGAAGAAAAAAAAAATTGCCACGTGTGCAAACACAGACGATGGGTAGTATAGTAGAATAATATACTGCACCTGACACATGCAAGAGAGAAAAAGAGAGTTAAAGAGTGCCGCCTTCTGCGCTAGTTAAGTTGCGCCGTAGATATGCCGGCTGACTATATCCAGCACAGCATTTTCACGCAAAGTATGTTTGATGTATTACAGCCTCATTTATCCCTCTAGTTTTATATATATTTAGCATTCTTTTTTGCATCTTTAGATAGCTGGTGAGAAACACGTCACGGATGAGAAGGCAAAGTTAGGCACATGAAATTGCAACAGAATATACAAATGCGCGCCTGTTGACGGCAGCACGGACCTTGTGGTACTAGCTTGGATTATCGATCCGGGCGCTTTCACCGCATCTAGACCTGCTTTCTCTCTCTCTCTCTCTCTCTCTCTCTCTCTCTCTCTCTCTCTCTCTCTCTCTCTCTCTCTCGTGCCCGCGAAAGCGTGTTTTCCCTTTCTATGTTGCCTCCCACTCTCCTGTCCCGCTACTGGTAGGTATATATCTATACATCTATACTAGTGTTGTGATTGATCCATTAGCTTTTCCTATCTCCTGATGAATTAGCTTTAATGAGAAAGGGCTGGGGCTTTGGTGTGAATGATGATTTCGGTGAGAAACTATTGAGGATTTTATGCATCCAATCGTCATATTTCATGTTTATAATGCGAAATTTTGTTTACATGGCACGTTTTACATTTGATTAAAAATTGTTATTTTTATATTGTACATTTTAATACTAATTAAGCAGTGTGTAATTTTTCCTCATTTTAAATTTAATTCTCAAAAAGTCAATTGCCAATTGAAAAACATAATGTTATTTGAGAAATATTAGTATTTATTGTATCAAAAATATCCTTTGCGTGATCAACTATTACAACGTAATTAATAAATGTAATTTTGATGTTGCATTAGATCTTATAATTCAAAATTTTCACTGCTTATTTTAAGCCATGAGTCGTGTTATATCAAATTAATATTCTTTTATATTAAATTATCGAAGTTTTTATATCACAATCTTTATTATTTGATTTATTATTTGTTGGAAGAATGCGATTTTGGAGCAACATAAAATTTTTGTACATCAATTAAATCACAAACCATTTTCCTTTCAATTCTCTGTATTTATTCCCACAGCTCTCTAATTACCAATCTAAATTGCTAATTACTTTTTAATTATTCTCTGCGCGAAGTGGGAGATCATGTATCTAGTCGTATAATTCTCAATCTCGGATCGTGTTTTTCTCTCCCTTTTTACCCTTCTCTTTCTTATTTTCTTCGATCTTCTTTTATACACTTATCCCTTTGGGTTAAGTTTCGGAGAGATAGGTAATTTGGTAAATCTCTTCTGTGTCGAATTACTCCACATTGCACATCGGAATCCTATACAGGACCTCGTTTTCTTCAATAATTTGTTTGTATGTATATATTCGTTGACGGCTTTTTTGAATGTACGTATCGTCTCTTTATGACGAAGTTGCGTCGCAACCAAAAGGATTTCGTAATTCATTTTCAAGCACGTGCTCGTTCTCAAATTATAGCCAATTGTCATCGATCAATATTGTTCTTATTGAAGCAGTCCTAATGACTGACGACTTAATCAATAAACTACGTGATCATGAAGGATGCACGTAATTTAAGGAAACAAAAGAAACAAATTAATTAATTGATAAATTAATTAAGTAAAGCTGTTTGGACTGTGTAAAAAAATATTTACGCAATGCTTGCTGGCTATTATTGTGAATGAATCGTCGTAAGTGCGTACTTACAGTCGTAAATTTAGGTAAATATCATGGCGCATAAAAGCCTATTGGGAATATTACTATAAAAAAATGTGCCATGACATTTACCTAAATGGTAATGTGAAAATAATATTATTTACAAAATTCTCATATAATATCTCTATATTTTCTTATCAAAATAATTAAATAAGATAGAAATGTAATAAATTGAAAGCAGGCAAGGGATTGGACTGCGTGATAGAAAACTCACCAATGCAAAATGTATCCAACTCATTGTAACATTATTCGTAAAGATAATAGAGTGACACAATACCTTCTATACGCTAAAAAATTTATTATTACTATCTATTGTATTATTTAGAGAAACATAAAATAGAATATCCCGTTTCTTTTAAATTTTGAAAAAGAATTGGGTACTGTTAAAAAAATATTAAACAAAAAAACAAAATTATAAAAATCATCAGTAATAAAAAAGAATGAAACAGGGCAGCCAGAAAGGGTAACAAAAGACACGACTGAGGGGTCAAAAGTCTCATGTATATATGCTATTTTTAACCTTTTGAAGTCAATCGAAACCTTTTGGTCGGATCGGAAAATCATAAAGATTTGGATCACAAAGTTCGATAGATAGGCAAAATATTACAGGGCAAAAACTATCGGGATCGCATCTTTTTCACATAAAGCCTATATTTTGTAGATAGATTTTTTCCACCTCTTTGTAAAATATTTACTTGGCTCATTCTTTATTTTTGACCGAACTTTTCCGTCATCTTCAGTTCTACATTTCATTCGACGGATATTTAGAATAAATGACATTACCGAATGTGATTACATCAAGAAAAACGTTTTAAATGACAAGAATAGACGTTGAAATGTTGAGGGTACAAGGTCATTTAAGAAAACTAAAACACATAACTATACAATTGAAGTAATACTTTTGCATTTATTAACTATAGTTACATAATATAGACGGTAACATATCTCACAGAAATCACCCGGACACGCGCGTTAAAAAATCACTCACTATATATATAAAACTTAAGATGGTAATAATGTGCTATTACACAAGTGCATTTTTCCTGCACTAAAATCCATACTACTTGTTTTAAATTTTTTTATATTCAAATCAAGTTACACTCAACCATACGTAGATTGACTCTATAGATTAATTCAAGCTAACGCGCGTACAAAAATTATAATGTTGCCTTCTGACAACTGAAGGCTTGAGTAATTTGCGTATTGTCCATTCATCGCATTGCACGAGAATAAACAAAATTTAAGTATATACATAGTTCGTTTAAATTTGGTCCTAAATGAAAGGACAATTGCCAAGCATTATTTTAACGCTATAAGAGTCATCAGGTACGTAATTTTCATTCATTTTTATCTTTTTAAAAAAGCAGGCCCGTCAAGAGTTTTGTCTTATGTATTGTCAGTTGAAATACTTGTACAATATTTTTTTTATTTTGGTCTATTTACAGATAATATTAAATATTATTTTAGTTTTGGATTTTACGACTGTGAAAAATTAAATAATATACAAAAATACAAACAAGTAATACGATATTCTAAAATCGTTTACAAAATAAACAATCAAAGCTAAAACAGATTTTACGCCATAAACGTGATTTTCAAAGTCGAAAAGATTGAAAAAAGAAATTCAATCATACTCTACGAATCGATACTTTTTGCAGAAAATAGTCTACACATATCGAAGTTTCACAAAAATAAATCAAGAAGTTATATAATACTCTCTGTTGAGTTTGGTAGTCTCCGTGATAAATAAAAATAAAGTCGAATCCAAAACGAGCGAAATAAAAGGCCGTCAGCGAGACTAACAACAGAATACCATCATCACTCGTAGTGATAATTTCCCGAGACTCACTGTATAATCTAACTAATGTTTTTTTACAGCTTCGCCTTCTCTTGAATGACGCTGTTGTTTTCGATTCTCAACTTTTCGTCGTCCATCTCGAGAACAAGATTTGTAATGCCAAGCGCACGGCCAGGATGGGGTTTCGTTTTGATTGTACCTACGAGACGTTGAACTGGCGGACTAAACAAGTCGTAGTCGATGTCATGTGGATCTTGAAATCCGGTAAAGTAACTTACTATGACGCCAACAATCATGGTTGTCAGGCAGCCGATTGCACTATACCACAAGTAACTTATCTGTAATAATTGAAAGACTTTCATTTTATCAAGATAGATAAAGTTTTGATTTTCTGTATATTTTCATTACATTGGATATAATGAAAGCAAACAATTAGCACTAAAGTTTATTTTTATTTATTTACAAATATTAAAATAATAAAAGTTTATTCTACGCATAAGAAATTTTTTTATATAATCTACTGATGAATACGCGTCGATTCATCATTAAATAGCTCATGTTAATAACACTATTTTTTTTAAGAACATTTGTATTTTCAGATGATAAACGCATATTACACATGCGGCAAATACAAATTAATAAAAAATGAAGTAAGCAAAACATGTCAATAAATACTCACTCTATAAATGAACCAAGCTTCTTCATGGCTGTCCGTCTCGAGCATCATCTCGATCGTAACACTCGCATTCAAACAAGGACATTTGTCAATAGAAATGGTCATACTGTCTTGATGAATTTCACCACGTAAAGTTGCAACTTGAGCTCCCAAACCGATCCACATGACGAAAGCCAGACTAACGATTGCACCGAACATTGCACCTTTAGCGTTTGCCCAAGGGATAAACATACCCAATGAGAACAAACCTAAAGTAACTCCACCTACCATGCCGTTAAACGACAGAGCCACCTGATGAATCAAAAAGTAAATTAACGTTGAAAATACGTGAAAGTGAATTATGTGGATCTAAATTACAAACCTGCAATACACCGCCTAACCGTTCGACCACGAAGACTAGGGCAAAACTGAGAAGTCCGAAGAAGACACTTATCCACTTAGCGTAAATAGCCCCCTTGCGGGCTGGCACTTCCAACTTGAATAATCCTTGCAGCACATCTTCACAGGTGATTGCGGCTAATGAGTTCATTGCGCTTGCGACAGTACTGATAAGCAAAGAGCAATGATAAGTTTCTGTTGTTAAAAAAAATAAGTTACAAAGGAAAATGTTTAACAAGATCAGAATAAGAACTGTTACCGTTCAAAATCGACATTGACATATTTATTAAAGGAAAACAATTGACTGCTCACCCAAGCGAAGCAGCGAAAATGCCGGCGACAAAAAGTCCTGGTACGCCTTTAGCCGCTCCCATAATGTTCATAACGTAAAGTGGCAGCAGTTGATCCTGTCCTGTGATTTGTTTAGCATTCACCGGATCGCAATGCTTGTACGTGCTATACAATACCATTCCAGTCAAGAAATTCACTGTGTAGATCAAGCTGAGTCCTATGGATGATACCCACAAAGCTCTGCCAACAGTCGAATATACGGCTTGGAGTTAAAATAATCCAATAGATTTGATTTTACTTTTTATATTTGGTGGAATGTACATTCTGTATGTATTACTTAATAATTTTCTTTAACAGCTTCAAACAGAAAGTGGAAGTGAGAGATTATTAGATTTTTTGAGCAAAGATTTGATTAGTTTATTCTGAATTTTTTTGGATGTTGTTTGTGACGTTACTATACGATGCTCTCCGAGTAGTTTATGCATAATGATTTATTTTTATTTTCAATAATTTTAGTATATCAGTATTATTTTATTTTAACTAGATTTCATTTATCTATGAAAAACATCGTATTATAAATTATGTGTTATAACAAAGAGTAATTTTTTTAATGAGTTCGCGTGTACGTCATAAAATTTAGGTATTTGAAAGAATAACAAAATTTTATCAAAATTAAGGGTCGATACTAAAAATATCATGTAAGAAACTTTGTTGCGTATTATGATATGTTCTTTTAAACAACAAAAACAACACTCACTTTCTAACTTGACTGATGCTTTCGACGCTAAGATACTTCTGTACAGATGCTTGGTTACTACAGAACATGGTAGTCCAGTAAAAAGTGCCACCGATAACAACACTCCAGAAACTATGTCTAACGGTCGGGGTAGGATCCATGTTAAAGAATTCAAGACGTCCAGTATCGCGGCTGTCAGCCCAGACAAGCGATGAGCCACCCGACATGATTGTGCCCCAGATCACAATGACTAGCAGCGAGGTTATCAGCACTACCGCTTGGAACGTGTCTGTCATTATTACCGCTTTCATGCCACCCTGAAACAATAAGTTTAACAATATAAACAAGATGCTAACTGGTAATATGTAAAATTTGATGTGTGTGCGAGTAATTGACTCACTTGGGAAGCGTAAAAAATACAGACAACGTAGACTAGAGTTACAGCAACGTAAGTATTAAGACCAGTAACTGTAAAATGTTAAGTTAATAACGTGAATTACGTAAGGTGACTGAATTCGTAAAAAAATCATAAAAATATTGATTTGTATTCACAAGAAGTGATTAGAAGAAGTATTATAATTATAGAATAATATACACAATTACCATGACTTAAAGCTAGCGCCGGCGCGTAAACGGCGACAGAAGTGTAGAGTATCATCTGCAGCATGTATAAGCCACTTGCAAGTAACCTACAGTGATGATTGAAACGAAGATTAAGGTACTCGTAGCTGGATGTAAGCCTCAGCTTCATGTAGACCGGCAGATAAAGCCTTGAGGTTATTGGTACTACTAGTATGAAAGCCAAACAAGTCATCCAGAATTGCGTACCCTGCAAATTACAAAAAATTCAATTTGCTTTCATTAAGATCAAAATTGTGTCTCACGTCGATATGTGTAAGCTCGTCGTCTCATAGTTTTTCCATTGCTTTTATTAGGTCAAGTTCATGCTTCAATGGATATGTGATTGTGATTTGATGATATTGCATCGAATTTCAATTGATTGCCGCATAGCGCCAGCGTTTTACAATTTTTCCCCATTGCGACAACACTAGTATTTCGCTTTTATAGTATCAATGGTGTCGTCATTAGTAATGGTTAATAATCTATTACCATGTAATAAATGTCTATTATAAACTTTATTCAATTAAGCTGATCTGATTTTTCTGTAATATCGGGCTTACCCGGATGTTTAGTGTCTACATGCTTTTTAACAAAAAAAATAAAAATATATTTAAAACTAAATTCGCCGAACACAGTATTATAAAATTGAAAAAGTCGTTAAATTAGCACAGTATGTAACAAATAATTCCGTCAATAAAAATTACTCTGTGAAAAAAGCCTATAATAAAAATATACTTACATGCTCGTACATTTCGGCGGGATTGCCAAG
Organism: Phymastichus coffea; assembly: GCF_024137745.1. Lineage (NCBI taxonomy): Eukaryota > Metazoa > Arthropoda > Insecta > Hymenoptera > Eulophidae > Phymastichus > Phymastichus coffea. The sequence continues at coordinate 340,427 of NW_026706967.1, read as the reverse complement.
CAATTCGATGGCTGTGATGAAACTTGCAGCTAATGACATAGCCATCGGAATAGTGCCCATATCCGAGCCACCAAGTAAAAAGTCATTACTTGTTTCTTGTTTTTTCGAAAAACAGGCATAGAATGTCCCGATCAAACACGATATCACAAGCATAGCAGCAAGAACGAGGTAATCTGACCATGAGAACAAATTAACGAGGGTTGGATGATCTGCCAAGCATTCTTCTTCGGTTTCTTTGGCGCTTTCCGTGGATATTGATTGTATCGTTATTTTACGATGTCTTTGCTCGGCGGATGCCGATGCCGACAGCACGAAGAATAGGATCAGCACTAGAGGGCGCATTTTTAAGCCGTTCTGTCAAGAGTAAATTCTGCTTTTAGTGTTCTTGTTATTAAATTTAATAAAATTGAACTTTTATTAATTATAAGTTTTTAAGTCGTTAGATCATTATTCAATCTAATTAGTGTAACGGTCATAAGAACAAACATTAGCAAACAAAGATGTCGAAAATTGCAATATAGCCAGAATTGCTTAATGAATATCAATAAAAGGTTTTATTTGTAAAGAGTTATTGTTTTCCAGCTGAATGATTTGTTCGAATGCTAATTATTAAATATCAAAAATACATTTTTACCATAGTTTTTCAAACTCTAAAAATTAAAATTCAAGTAGAATTAATCTGTGACGATGTACGACTTAATTACCATTTCACATTCATGTTCTGAATCTCATACAGATATGCGGTCACAATTGCAATTTAACTGCAAACTCGTGTATCGAATTTACGAACTTTTCACGTTTTCAGATTTTCTTATCTTCATTATAAACTTCCGCTTTATCTTGTGAAAAAATAATACAAAAAGTTTGTGTAATTACACGACATATTTACGCTGTATGAAACGCTCTTACGTAATTGCATATTACAAAAAATGTGCAAACAAAAAATAATAACGAGAATTCATACAAGTTCAGGTTGATAAAAGAAATTTTAGCAAAGCAATCAGACGAACTAACCGAGTCCGCAATTTGTAAAATGAATTTGAAAATAACATTTATTAATACAAATTTTCGCGTAAAAATTATAACATGTGAATTTATGTCAATGACTAACAAAAATATTTTTAATTCATCACGTAAATCCAATCATTAAGATAACTTACTGCTTCACGCGCAACGACCAAAAAAACAACAACCTTTACGTCACTTCCTTAAGCACTGCGCGAACAATAAGTAATTGTGTAAATTGTAATGAAGATCCTAAAGAAGAAATAAGACGAAAGAGAAGATGAAGAAACAAAATAGATAAGCGATAAGGTAATAAAAAAAATAACCCCATGAATGAAAGTCACAACGAGCGCGTCTTTACAAAATCTTTTTGCATACCTCGCTATACTAAAAGAAACGAAAAAAAGTCTTCACACATGCGAGCAGATAAATAAATGATTCGCAGGTATGTAATTCGTTTTCTCAAAAGGTGTGAAAGAATCAATTTATATCGATAAGCCGCTGCTACTCTTGGTATTCTTGACGATTCTAAAAGTGCGCAAGCTTGTTCGAATAGTTTCTAGTTTGAAGCGGTTTGCCACCTCCTATATCTTTCTTGAATGTCACGCTCAATCAAATGAAATTTCGTCACATGTTACTTCTTAGTAGGAATATGTTTTGACTATTTGTCTATCAATCTTAGCATTTGTACCGCGGTCCGATATCACCCTTTCTTTGGCGCTATGCCGCGCGATTATTTTATCCTGTTCATCATTTTGCGATTCAAACTGTAATGTAAAACAAAGTAGTAAAATATGGAACTAAAGATTTTCTTAAGATCCTTTGAACGTATGATTGAGATTGTAGCTCTTAAGACTATACACTAATAATTGGTTCGAGATTACATCGTTCGCTATTGAAAAAATATATCAATCAACTAATTATCAGTTGGAATTTCAAAAGGAATAAATTTTTTTTTGTGGGTTTCTAATTTTTTGTTGAAGTTCTCTATCTAAACGTTATATCTTTAACGACATTACAATGACTTTTTGAGCTCAATGGTTCATTTTTCCATTCTGATATATTTTTTCCATTCGGGAAATGAAGAAGAAAAAAGTACGATTAATGAAAAAAATCAGCGGATAATGAAAAGCGACAGTACTGAATCATTTCAATGTATGAAAGATCGATTTCTCATTGAGCCGATGGCGGGTCGGCAAGAATTATTGTTGTAAATTTAAAAGCAATTGATTTCTTCAATAATATGCAATAAAAAGAATTGTCTGTCTCGAACAACCAAACTAAAAAGGAACATTTCGATAAGCTGCTACAATTATAACAATTACAAAACAAAGAAAAAGAAGGGAAAAATTATCCTGTCAAGTCGCAATTCAATCTTCACGTTGCAACCGCACACTACATCAGTCCAACGTTAATTTTATGGAGCTTAATCTACTGTACGATGTGTAATTTTCGCGTGAACCTACCATCTAACCCCTGTGTTACCGACGAAGGGATGCAAAAGTTGCTGGCTCGTTGACGATCGCTAAGAAAGTTGCGAAACTGCAGTTCAATGATTGTACTCGTTTTCTTAGCGTAACGCATATAAGCACTTGCAAGCGACGATAATAAGTCTCTTGTGTTTCCGAAATTCACCACCGAAAAAAATAGAAACCACACAAAAGGGCGAACGTTACAACCACATGAATATTTATTGATTGTCGGCCGAAAAATGTTTGAAGTGAAAGACCGTTGCCGAGGATCTGTTGGGAAGACTGAACGTTTTAATTGTCACGTGCGCGCCTATATACGGTTAGCCGCCCCTTCCACTTTCGGACGAAGACCGCGCTAGAGAGACAATCCCTCTCTGCATGTTGTCAACATTACTTCGAACGCTCTCGCACACATACACGTACGCAGTCACTGTCGCGGAATATTACACGCGAAAAATCCTATATTGCTTTCCGTGAAACGCGCTATACTCGCTTACGAGCACGAGCGTAAGTTTCATTCATAAGTTTGTGTTGGTGTGGTCTGTGTCTCTTTTACAAATGCCAAATTCATTGCCACACGTGTATCTATGCTTTGTCTTGAATTTTTCGAGAGACGAATGAGTTGTAACTTGACCTGAGGAGAGAAATTGATTAGGAATCGGTTGATTAAAGGATATATGAATCAAAATTTACACATATGCCTACTTTTAAATATGAAGAGGTTTTGATTAATCATAAGGCCTCTAGTAGAACCTTTTTATCAGGTCATGGAAATATACTTGTATGGTGCAATCTACAGATGGGTAGCGAGCTTCCCATAATTTTCGTTAATATATAATCATGCATGCATTTTCTAAAAAAAAAAATGTTATTGTAAGTATACAGCAAATTTAAGAGCTTATTTCTTTTTCGTTTTTCATATAATTATTTATGATTACACGGATCAATCCTTTTGTATTTATTTCTCTTAGTATTCACTTCATTTTTACAGTTCCATAGTTAAAAAAAGCTATGTTTTTAAAATCGCAGCATGCATATTTTATTAACAAACCTTCTTGATAGAAAAACTTTTTTTCATTTCGGTCTCACCATTCATTGGCTTGTAGAATACGAATTAATATTGATATTTACTTTACAAAATTATAATATTTTTTTAAATTTTACAACTAATAATTTAGAGTAACTCTCAAAGAAAGCATTAATTCTCGAAGTTACTTTTCGAAGTAAGAATTTGCTAAATCTCAATCTGTGGCTTAACTTAGTTGTTATTGAAACTTATAATTAGCTGTTTTAGAAAAAATGTCAACTTTTATAATTATCTATTCAGTTAGCCATTATTTATATTTACAATGAAATATTACAGATGAAAAATAAAAGCGCTTAATACAATAATTTCTGAATAGTATATCGATTAAGTAACTTATTATCCAAAATGATAATCGAGGTATCCTGATTTTGCTCTATCAAAATATATTGTGATTGATAACAGTTTCTTTTATAAATTATAAAACGAAATACTTATTTTTATTTTATGCAACTGACAGTGCAAATTTGTATTATCAGTTTGCTCGAATGGATAAAATCAGTTTTACTAATTTAAATCATCAACAAATAAGCCACGAGTCATGATTGGAAAATTTTCTCATCTAACTTACTGATGAGGTGCATAAAAATTCTAGATTACTAAAAGGTAAATACATTTGGTAATATAGCACAAAATTGCGAGTAGCAATACATATTAGATATTTATTTCCCGATAAATCAATTGATTATATAAGATAATTTTAATAACTAACTGAAACTAAATTGTCAATAAAAAGAATCTGTGAAACTATTTGGATCTTGAATGTCGCATCCAGTGTTAATGCAAGTTAATATATACGTCTTGCATACTTGCGTTTCATGTATATGATAAATAACACTGAAATTAGCAAGAGCACGTTTATTTTAGATGTAACAATGCAGCCATTCCAGCAGTGTTATTGAAATTTGTTGACTATCGATTTATCTAAAGAATGTTTTATCTCTTCGAGAAGATGAATTCCTCTTGTTGTTTATCTGCAAAAAATAAAAATTCTTTTCGTATATCACTTGTAGCCCAGTTAAATTTTTCAATAATTTAATCGTGAAATTTAGATATCTCTCAATGTTGAAATTGAAAAGTTGTTGTTCAATTTTTTGCATGACGATTTATTAAATAAAAAAATTGGTTTAAATAAAAACTTGTTTGCTTTGCAACGCTTATAAAGAATTGTAATTACCACAAAACTTATAAAGTTTTTGAACGCCTAACATCAATTTAAAATTTTGAACTTTTTCTCAATTATATATTATTGTTATAATTGCGAGTAATATAGTGCGACACCCTTTTCACTTGAGCAGATTACACTTCGATACTCATGGGGCCATCTGATAAAAAAACATCCGCGCTTCGAATCGTGACCAGATATCGTATGAATTATATTGATGTACGCTTTTTCAAGCTACAGCTTTATAACAGTCCTAACGTCACGCGGTGGTACTTAATAAATGAAAATAGCGATTTAGTTTGGATTGACGTAATAACCAAATTTATGAATTGAAGAATTCTTTTATGAAAACTTCCAAAGATGTATTCTCTTTATATTAAAGATGCATTTAAAATTAGGCATAAGTCCACTCAAATTAATATGCAAAACTCTGAGTTGCTAATCCCGCGCTATCGAATTTATATACAAAGACGGACGCAGTATCTTCTAAGTAAGAATATAAGCGACGAGTAACTAGAGTGAAATTTTATGTTTTTTAAAATAGTTTCGTATCAGGTGATATTTACTGAAGAGAATTAATCAAGCAACGAAAAAGAAAACTGTCATAGTAATGTAACGAATGAATACTTTAAAACTATTAACATTGTAATATTTCAAGATATCTGCGGCATAGCGTGATTGATTAATCTGTGTAGTTCATGAAAATAGGTAATAGAGACAGTTATCATCGTAAATTTACTTATACGCAACAAAATGCTCGCGAGTGCGATTTTCCCATAATAATACTGAAAATTAGGTTTTTTACATCGTCAAAATAGAAACCTAATATTCAAAACAGACTGGAAGACTACTAATATTACTCCACTTTTTCAATACAGTACAAGACATGCATATACGCCATTGGAAAGACCTTTTTGTTGCATATTGATTATACTTAACATGCAGTTTATTGAAAATGGCGCATTGAAAAGCCCGGAATATATATGGAATATATACGTCATATTCGAGCAGTGAGAAACTTAAAGTAAATTAACTAAATTGAAACTCTTAGAAGATCTCGTTATCCTCGTAAACCTTATCGGAAAAATCTAGTCATCGTGAACAAAATCCCAGAGGAATGTCGTATCAAGCAGTAATTACTGCCGAATGTACATAGAGTAAATATGCATTTAATGACCTGACAACTCTGTGTACAACGTGCAAATCGTTGTACATCACTGAACAGCGTACGTTTTAAAATAGTTGACCATTTGCGCATTAGTGACGATGATCGAGATTAAACCAGTTTGCCGACATATACGCTGTATAAATGGCCAAATGCTCCAAAGGAAAACGAAGAAAGATCAATAAATCTCCCTGTTGTCTGTTGGTGAAGTGATTGAGACCTACTATCAATTCCGGTTATAGGTTCACTACCCTCGTTTTCACCTTTTACGTGAGACACGTTGCGCTTTGACGATCAAGTCATAGGATACATCCACAGCTTGTCACTTTTAAGACATTGAAATCTGTTCTGATAATATTCATTAATCGATAAATAAAATTAATATCTCCGAAAAAATGTTAATAATTTCTCATTTTCTATTGCGCTTGCTAAAGTCACAATTAAGAGTTGAAAAATGCATAATAAAGAAGTAGAAATAAAATAGCTTCCAAAATAACTTGTTTCATCGAAAAAAACGCTAACAGTTCTTTATTTGTATCTTATTAGAGCTTAGGACTTGACACAAATTTGACACAAAGTCAAATGGTTATGAAATCGAATGAATTATCTCTTGTGGCTCAGAATCATTATCTGAAACCTGGAGCAGTTAAAAAATGAAGCGAGTGTCGCTACGGATACGGAAGAAAGCGGCTTTATATTGAAGAACCATCTGGCAGACTAAACGGTGACCGCTTGATGAATAATACACTGGAACTAGGTAATGACGCATATCGAAATCTGTCGCCCGAGAAACTCCGAAATTGATTGTTCATCGCACGCGAAGCGGCAGATCTTTCTGCAAGTCTATCGCTTCGTACTATAGCCCGTGCTGTAACGTCAGCAGAGAAGGCTCATCTCTTTATAGCAAACCAACACAAATAAAAACGGGCTAAATCGCACGCGAAGAAAAAGGACCACTATAGAAACGCACGTCAGGAAAGCCAATATATTGGTTGGTATATATCACGAGCAAAAGCCGCAGGCATGAACTTTAAATTGAAACTGGTTATAACTGGCAATGGTCGCCTCGATCCGCCTCGGCTATTTCTTCGTTTGCGACTCTTCGACTTTTATACACACAACAGCATAACGTGGATGAGAATGATGGCCGTCTCGTGCGTGTGAGTGTAAATTTTCGTCCTAATTGCACTTGATGCAACAAGAGCGTTTACAGGACCGATTGTCGTTTTTTCTTTCTCATGACTTGTCTCTCGATTGACGTAGTTTCCGCGTGCTGTCATTCGATTTTATTCGCCGATAGTCATTATGACAGCCGGATGGCGACGCACGGTGGTGCAGTTGCTGCTAAGTAATTCGTCATGCTCGATGTTGCCACAAGTGTTATTAAACAAATCTCGCGGGGAGTTTGTGGAAACTGATGCACAAAGCGTACTGTCACTAATTTATGACGATTATTATTTCACTTATGCGGTACTTACTTAAGGAATATGTCAGATTGAAATGATGATACGTCTTGTTGGGAAATGTCACGAATTGTAGTAAACGATAACGAAAAAATGTGTGCGAGAAATTGTTGCACATTACCGGAAGATAGTTTCATTAATGCGTGCGGCTTATTAGTATGTACGATTCGTTTAATCGAATCTGTACGTATGTCATACATAGCAAACTCAATTGATGATACGTCCAATAATACTATTACAGCATTTATCGTAATCATCGAACTTTATGTACTCACTGTAACTTGAACTTTAGTTGAAAGAAAATAAGATGTGTTTATACAACGATTTTTGTTAACAATACATGCAATAATTCAAAAAAGCACTCTGGGTTTTATAAAATATTCATATATCTGACTTTCGCAATATACAAGTAGCTTATAAATTGTCTTGGCCAATGGAAATTTCATGGAGAGCAATAAACATGTGATGTAAATAAATGCTATAACGACGTCTGATCGTACGGCGTCAAAAACAAGTTAATTAGTCGGTCATTCTACTTCAATGTCATTGATCAGTCGACGTGCTTATCAGATTCGCTGCTCCTTACGGTGTCCCAATTCTTCCTTAACCTAAGAGTTTATCAATCGAGCCTGCGCATATTGTCTTGTAAAATTCGAAAACAAACTATATCTTGCGCGAGAAACAAATAATGGTCTTTACCTTGCTATTATTCTAGAATAATTAATAGTACTTTGTAATTGACAATTGTTGCGATGACGCTCGTACAAATTCAAGTTATCACAGATACAATCAATTTGAGTAGTCCTATCGTTGACGAGACTATCCGATGGAGATCTAACAGATCTAAATTTTTTTATAGCTTCATCCAAAGATGTGACTCAAAGTACTTGATGACTGATCTAAGCGTGAAATTACGCATCAGCGCATGTATCTAATGTATCTATATGGCAAAATTCAACATTAGAATTCGTGTACTATATGAGCCATTACCGTTGCTGTATTAATACTTTTCTCTTTTTTCTGTAATTATTTGTGCACGCGCATCTGTAAAAGCCATACAATTGTTACGAGTGTGCATAATTTTTAACATTAACATGTAGTCATAGCAAATATCTCAGCTTGATTTTGATAAAAAAAGCCTTGTACCATTATTAACTATTTTCCTACGCTCGTACTAGAAATATTTTAAGTTTCAAGACTTCTCTTAAAATAACGAAATTTAATTACATTTTTCAAGAATTTAAAATAATTGTCTATCATTTATGATTATATTATATCTAACACAATAAACATTCTTAGATATATTTAAGCTTCTAATGAAGTTACAAAAGCGTTTGACCTATCAGTCCATTCGTTATTTTACGAAGAATCTGCCGCTTTTTTATAATTGCACAAATATTCGTTATAACCGATAAGATTGCAATTTAACAAACCAAAAAATGCAGCATCGCGAAACATTTCATTGTTAAACCGCTATCATATTTTTTTATAATTAAGTTACAGGTATAGTCAAGTAACCAATTGATTTGTAATTGCTTAAGAAATTCATGACTTGTTGGCTAATATTAAAATACTAATTTGAACCCAAGATACGTACAGTAATATAGTGTGAGCGTAATGCGGCTATATCGATGACGTCTTGATCGAGGACATCTTGATTCTAATGGAAGAATGTGATTTCGGCCTCGTGCGGATGTTTGTACGTGAGCGAAGTGTGGATAAAGAGACTACACGAGGGTAAACTTTATTTGTCGACTCGACGTATGCGAAATGAGATTTGAAGCACGCTCACTTTTCCGAACCTGCGTCAATCCAATCCTCGCGCACGGGGAGTATTGAAATATCTTTTATAGTCTTGGTTAGTGTCTTCCGCGCTATCTTATGTTCATTATATAACAGCTTTGTCTTCTTCTGGTTTTGTCGGTCGTAGCCTCCTGTAACATCTTGGCGATGCGCTCCTTATCAAGTTTGTGATCAAGACAGTGACCGTCGATGCACCTTTTTTATTATTTCTCTCGTGAATTCCATGTAAGATTATTATTATAAATATTTTATTCTACGTTAATTAGCGGTCAGTCCTGAGTTATAATGAGTACACTATTTATTTGTTACTATAAATACTCCAACCAAATGACAGCGGACTCAATTCAATAAAATAAAAAATATTTAGGAACTTATATCTTTACATCTAACTTACTAATAAACAAAACATATTTTGACCAAAAGTAAAATAATTAATATTCATCTTATGTTCTTTATATATTGTTCTATATTTTTATAAATATAATAGTTATTTTATTAAGATTGTAGCCCGATTCGTATCCAAATGTATCATGTTTGTAATTATCTTCTCTCACTATTTTTTATTACAAGAATCAGGACTATTATTGCTATCAATGCTCATAGTTCTTGGTATCGTTATTTATTTTTTTAATCTAGCAATCAATATATAACAAAAAAGAAACCTATAGAACATTAATATTCGAATTTAAATAAATATTTGTCTGATTGAGTTTCCTGATACGTAAATTTATTTTCATTTGTAATATGGCAAAGTATTCGACTGGTAATTCCAATCACATAGATCTCTATAACTTTATTACAATTTTTATCATGAAAAGAAAAACAATGACGCGTTGATCTTTCTATAAACATTCAACACTTTGGTGCAGTTGGCACTGCATACAAAACAAGAAAAGTTCTCAAATGATGAGAGTTTATTTTAAAACAAGGGTACAAGGAATTGAAGAACATGACTTTTTCACCTATGGAGCTATAAAGTTAATATAAAACTGAATAGGCTTTATGATTAATAATCGTCAAAAAGACTATTCAGAAAAACTAATGCACGAATATATATATAAAAATAAAAAAGAAAAAACGTCTTAAACATTTACTTCTGCTTTCTTGAAGAGGAAGTCTTATAAAAGTGAAAATTTTCGATGTCGTATAGTCGAAGTTTTTCTATGTCGAGATTGCTAACTACGGAAATGATGTTTTTAGAAACTGCCCAAAATGTGTGTGTACACGCGCGCGCGCGCGCGTTTATAGTCAAGCCCTATTTTCATCTCTCAACTATTATTGCTCTAATTAAAAAAAAAACAATTTTCAATGTAATTCTTTGCAGTTAAAGTTCTTTAATAATTTGTAAAGATTTAAATGCCTTTTAATGATTAAACGTTATCTAAGAAGAAAATTTATTATTTAAAAGTTTGACATGCTTTTCAAGAAAACATGCCGCTAATGTTATTAATGACACATTACATAGCTTTGTATTTTGTAGCATAATATTACAGCATTAATTAAAATAGTACATTGCACAAACATTAGGAGGAAATCGTTCATATTATTGAACGTTTCTTAAATACGCATTATCTTGAATTGACCAATAAGAGAGCTGAAAATTAAGAAAAGCATTAGTCGCACGTTGTAACTCGTCAGGCACTCAATATATATACCGTGCTTCCGTAGAGTCTTTTCCATTCTCGGTCGAACCATGGCAGTGTATTTTTTGTTATTTTTACTTGCGTGTATTATTCTTCGTTTTTATTTTCACAATGGCAAAACAAATAATTTATTGGCAAAAGTACCGGGCCCACCGCCGTTTCCATTACTCGGAAATCTTTGAGACGTCAATGTTCCGATTGGTAATATCATACATATTATTATTTCAATGTATCTTTATGTTTAAAATGTGTTAAATGTATTAACTTTAAAAGGTGTTTTGAAGTTTTATGATCACAACAAAATTAAGTTATGTATTGCCATCATTGAATCAATGTGTCATTTACCTAAATCAAAGTGACAATTTATTCATATGCAGCACTGAAACTTACATATTTTCTTCAGAAAAACAATGGAGCGTAATTCGAAATCTGACGAGAAAATACTATCCTACTTTCAAAATTCATCTGGGTTTTCATCGAGTTGTTATCAGTATTCGGCACCCGGATGACGTAGAGGTAAACGAAAGTTAAATATTGTAAAATTGAAATTAACACGAATAAAATGACGTTTTATCTATTTCTAAGCTTCTCTTGACGAACCAAAAATGTATTGATAAAGGTCCTATGTACAGTTACCTTCATTCATGGATGAAAACTGGTTTGTTAACAAGTAATGGTAAGTTTTACAATTAAATTTGTTTTAAAAAATATTAATTATCTGCAATAATAACCGATTTGTAAACTTTCATTAGAGAATGTTGAAATTGTGCAAACAATTTCAGCTTGACCGATTATACTAATATAAGCTAAATAAATTTTACAGGTGATAAATGGCGTACAAGAAGGAAAATGTTGACGCCGGCATTCCATTTTAATATCCTTCAAAAATATGTGGACATAACAAACGAAAATGGTACAAAGTTTGTTGAAGTTTTGAAATCAGAAGGCCGAAAAACAGTTAAAAGTTTGGTACCTCTATGTTCAGAATACACCTTGAGCATTATTTTAGGTATACAATCGATTTTACTTTTACAATATCTGTAATTCAATACAACCAGTGCAGAATATGAATATTATTTTCAGAATCGGCTATGGGAGTATCATTTAACAATGTTAATAAAAAAACTGCCGATGCATACAAACAAGTAGTTTACGATATGGGAAGTGTCATTGTTTATAGGTAAGTACAAAAATAATAACATGTTATACATTAGGAAACATTTTAATTCACAAGGATTAATATTCAGAATTAGTCGACCATATATAGCAGATTGGATGATGAATTCTCTATGCAAACTAGGAAGAATGGAAAAGAAAGCTCTCGCAACTCTTCATAAATTTACGAATAGAGTAAGTATCATTACTTCTTTGATTAAAGCGAATTTCTGATTATTCAAATAATTACAAGGTCATTAATGAATGCAAAGAATATCACAAGCACACTAATAACAAGTTCTTAACAGAAGTTTTTAATAATGATGAATCTAAGTCAGATGCAGTTTATTATGGTAGATATAGCACCATTGTTATTTTTATTTAACATAAAAAACACAACTAATAACAAGTACGTACACTACATCATTCTCGCATTTCTTTTTCAAGGTTGCAGAAAGAGATTATCTATGCTTGATCTTTAGTTATCAGCGCAACAAGATCATTTGATAGATGATGAAGGCATAGAAGAAGAAGTCAATACTTTCATGTTTGAAGTACGTACATAAAAAGAATTTTCATTTTTAAAATAAATAATACCTCTTCAGCTTTTCTTATGTTTTATCACTGGTTTAGGGTCACAACACAACTGCAATGTGTATGACATTTACTTTAATGCTTTTATCCGAGTACCCGGAAATACAGGTAAATCAATAAGTATTTTAATAAAATAATTGTTATAATTTTTAATTGATAATAAATATCACTTACTAAATTAAAATGATTATGTTAGAATAAAGCAAGAAGCGAGGTAAAAGATATTTTAGATAAAAATAAAGGTAACATTGAAATGCCGAATTTGCATGAATTTCAATATCTTGAAAGATATATTAAAGAATCACTTCGACTATATCCTCCCGTAGCAACTATCTCACGTATTGCATCAGAAAATTTACCATTGAGTAAAATCAATTTAACAAGATACTTTAAATTTTATTTAAATATATCAAATATTTAAAATGCCTTAACAAAATTGTTTTATTTTATTTTATTTACAACTGACAGAAAAGTACTTAATCCCAGCTGCTACTGAAGTTATGTATCATTTATATGATATTCATAGAGATCCAAACTTTTGGGAGGATCTAGATAAATTCGATCCGGACAGATTTTTACCTGAACGAATTAAAGTTCGTCATCCATATTCATACATACCGTTCAGTGCTGGATCTCGTAATTGTATTGGTAATTACCTAATTTGAACTATGTGAAATTTACGAATTCGAGCATACTAAAAGTATTGATTTTTATTTTAGGTCAAAAGTTTGCAATGATGGAGTTAAAATCCTTGATCGCTCGCATCTTGCACAACTATAAATTAGAACCTATCGATCGAATGGCTGATATGGAGTTATTAATGGATATTGTGATTCGTCCATATAAATCAATCCACACAAAATTTATCAGGATTGATGATTGATTTTAATTATCTTAATTTAATCATATTTATGATTTCATGTGTTAAAACGTAGTTTTTATTATCATTGCTGCAGTCAGAGAAATGGATTTATCTTTAATTGGTTTTGATCATTCAGTTTTCTCATTTATAAATGAAATATGACTTTAGAAAGAGATAATTTGGTAAAAACATTTTTTTTATTAATAGGAGCATTTTATTTGTAATCGAAACCATTTAACATAACAATAAGAAAGTATTTTTTTAGCAAGTCTTTCGTCGTGTCTTTCTTTATAATATTTTAAGATGTATTCTCTCATTTAGATGAAATGGACAATTTTTTATTTTCAGAACGCACATCAGTCAATCAAAAACTTCAAATTATACCACATCATAAAATACAAAACTTTGCAAACAATACGCACGTTGTAAAATAATATCATTTAGTACTATGTTACAAAATAGTAGTACAAATATCCATACCTGAGATATTCACAACTTTAACAATAAAAATTATAACGGCACTACCCAGATATCTTAAGATTTTAACAATAACAATAACTTTTTATAAAAAATATTTTTATTTATGTATGAGACTCTTATTAAAGTTTCCTTAGTAATTCAGAGAATGAAAAACATTCGAATCTTTTTGTCACATGGCTTACAAATAAATTATATTTATTTTCTAATACCACTTATTGTAAAGCATTGCGTGAACTTCTTCCGAATGGTAAACAGCTGCATTTTTCATTTTCAATTTATTGTAGAATCAATTAAGTTCATTTTTATACAGTATTATTCTATACACCTATAACTTTCCGTTTTTTTACTTATGTTTAAAAAGAAATATATTTTTTGTATAATATTTGCGACGGGGGAGAGGGAGGGGAAAAATAACAGACGGTATTTCTCCGGTCTCGCACTGTCGCCAGCGGCGCGCAGTCAGCCGAGACAACGTGTGCAGCTTTGTTTTGTTTAAGTTGGGCGCCAGCTACCGTGCTCTCGCGTTAGGAGAGCGTGGTAGCGCTGCAACGTTGGCCGGTTCTCGGCTCGGTGGTCCTGCTGGTCGCTGTGAGGTCGGGTGGTTCCCCGTTGCCTCTCTCCTCGTCGCCGTCGGGGTTCTTTGCGCGCGTGGCCGGCTATCACCTGTGAAGAGTGAAGCGGGGGCGCGAAGTCCTAGGCGACGATTCGGTCGAATCTAAATCGTATCGAGCGAAGGGGAAAGAAGGGGGGCAACGGGTGGTTTCCAAGGCCACCCACGGCTGCGGCTCGTTCGGCTAGCTAGATGTTTCGGGGCATGGCGGCTCTCAATCCCAGAAGCGGGTACATCGAGGGGGGCGTCGCAGGGGCGCTCCGGTTGGCGGCTAGTGGTTCGGGGGATGATAGCTCCTTCCCTGGACTGGTGGCGTAGTGGCGGCGACGGTGGCTATCGGTTAGGCGGTGATCAGGGCAGCCGCGTACGCGCTTATTAACCTCAAACCGATCACGAAAGCTACGGGGGATGGGGCGATCAAGTGGGTATAGTCAATAATAAGTCGGATGTAAAGATAATTCGGATTTATTACGCAAAAGAAAAACCCCAGGTCAACCCCAGTGGTCTACCCGTTGCTATGGTCAGCCTAATTTGGGTTATCGGGGACGCGAGTGGCGTACTACGGCACGAAGTCGGCTTAGACGAACAATGGCTTGGTCGAACGCTTCGGGCTTCAGATAGTGTTCGGATACGTAACGTCGGTTTATCTATTCGCGGAAAATTCCAGCTCGTTCAAAACAATTACGCTCAGGAATTCGATCGGTCGCGCGAAGGTTGACTGCTGTTCGTGGTGTTGACGATACCTATAGCGACGATCGCGAACAAAATAAAAGCGAATGTATCCGAATCCTACCGGTCGAATGAAGGTCTAACGCGGCTGGTGCGATGTTTAGATCGACTCAGAAGGAATTCAAAGACGCGCGCTAAGGAAACTCGCTCCACGGATGATAGCAACACGGTGACTCAAAACTATTCCCGAAAGGTCGGTGGCGAAAACATATACAGCAATGGCAACGGGCGCGCGAAGGTCGTGCGGGATTCCGTGCGCGAACATTCGGCGGTCATGCGATTATTTCAGGCGCGGAACAAAGAAACAACGTAATAAGAAACTTGGGGATAACGGCAACGTTTCGGTCAAGGTATAATGCGCGCGAAGGTCATGCGGCACTCCCGGAAACGCGAGCGTTCGACAACTTCAAATTGCGGGCAATGATTATACGCCGGTTCGACAAAGGATTTTCGGTGGTTAGCAATAAGCGGTCGAATACTACTGTCGGACGCGCGAAGGTCGTACGGCACTCCCGAAAACGCGGCGGTCGACAATGCGCGGCAAACTCGCGATTATTGATCATGCATAGAAAATCGATAGTAAGGGAAGGGTACTTACTCTTGTGTTATCGTTATTCCGTTAGATTTATTCTATTAATTTTACTCTATTATTTTTCTGTTATTTCCGTTATCGTTATTCCGTTAGTCCTGTTATCGTTATTTCGTTATTCTATTATTTCTGCTATCGCTATTTCTTTATTCTATTATTTCTGTTATTTTTTCGTTATCGTTATCCTTTTATTTTATTGCTATTCGTTATTTCTGTTATGCCTACTTCTATCACTAGTTTCTTCTACTATTTCCACTTTCACTGTCTCTTTATGCCTACTTCTATCACTAGCTTCTTCTACTGTTTCCACTTTCACTATCTCTTTCTCTATTTCTCTCACTAGCTTCTTCTACTGTTTCCACTTTCACTATCTCTTTCTCTATTTCTATCACTAGCTTCTTCTACTATTTCCCTTATTCTCACTCACTTCTTCGTACCGCGCAACAGCGAGGCTCGGCGGACGTCCTTCCGTCGAGGCTTAACGGTTACTACTCGCGCGCCGTTTTTCGGCGACGCGCCGCTTCTCCTAGTTTACTTCCCCTTCGTTGTTGTTGATTGGCTAGCTTGTTGCTAAGCCAGGTCTCAGCGCCGTCTATTTTGATGTTTTTTACCCGCGCAATTTATTTATTGGTCGGTCCTTCGCGCCTAATTTGCCTACTGGTCGCGAAGATAGCGTCGGTTTTCTCTCATAAGTCTAACCACCCCTAAGCCGATAACGATTGGCTGGTCAGATAGCGTCGCTTGTCTATCCTCTTCTATCTACCGCTCGTTGGTCTTACCGATTCCCCTCGCTCGCTTCCGATCGGTCTAGCATCGGCGGTCTCGCTCGCTCTCACGCGCTCGGTCGCTCCTACTTCTAGTCTAGCTAGGTCTGCCTTAACTAACGGGGGCTTGCGATCAGCTGATCGCGGCTGAAAACTTTAGGGGCTTCTAGCTCCCCGGGGGAGGGTCGGATCGGGTCGTGAGTGCGCGAGGGGTTGTACGCGAGCGTAAGGGTCGTGCGAATCGGTCAGGGAGGTTTCTAGAGGTCATAGTTCGCGAGATCCGGGAGTGCGTGGGCGGTGTATGCGGTCGTGGCTGTTCTGCCGCAGTGCCGGAAATATTTGTGTGATGACGCATCATCACATATTATTGTCCGTATACATCAAAGCATTGGGTTCCGAGCTAACAATTATGCAGATAGCTCACTCTTCTACACACACACACACACACACACACACAAATTTTCATTTAAAGTACATATCAAATAATATAACAGTAGTATTTATAGTAATAGTAGTAATAACAATAAAGGAATGTAGTAAAGTTCAAAACCAATGTTGATTAAAAGTTTCCGTACAATAAGTAAAATTAGTGAAAATAAAATCAAACTGTTTGTAATTTCTCAAAATAATACATAAATGATAAACAAAATTCCTTAATTTTAAGCATAAAATATTTGTTTCGATTTTCATATTTTCATATAAAATTCATCACAAATAGAATTAATACACTTTGAAACTTCTTGCAAAATATAAGTACTATGCATTAATTTAACAATTTAACATTAAAATTGACTATTTTGATCTTTATATTTATCAGAATTTCTGTTCTTGTGATTAAAAACGTAAAGTGCATCGGACGTTAAATTATTAGCATTTATTTCCTGTCCTTGATTTCTTCGAAGCATTATTCGTTTTGCAATACAAGGGAAAAATAAATCTGGATTCAAGTCTTCATTACGGTTATTGCACATGCAACGAGTTAATTGACTTACGATGTATCCAATTGTCATCATGATTGTAAATCCAATAGCACTATACCACATATAAGAGATTCGGTACAGGTAAAAATAAGATAAATAACTCCTGAAATGAAAGTTTTAAAAAGATATTGTTAATGATGTCCACAAATAACAATGTAATATAGATTTTTTGCAAATTTTGTAAACTTGATTCTATAATATGTACTATTTCACATAAATAATCAAATAGAAAGAGAAGAATATTTTACAGATACATTTTTACATGTAGATGAAATTAATACGTACGAAGGACTAACTAACAACTCTGTGACTGGTTCAGTAGTGTTAAAAATATCTGTACTTAAGGGACTATTATCACAGCCCAAGGTTGACGATGGTAAAGGTATTAATGGGGGTCTCGGTTGACCAAAAGCAATCCATAGTGTAAATGCAAGAGAACTTAAAACGCCAGTTATAGCACCAATTTGGTTTGCAGATTCACTTAACATTCCCAAAGTGAAAATACCAAGCAGTGGCCCACCAACAGCACCAAAAATAGTTAAACTAGCCTGTAATAAACAAAAAAATTTATAAGTTAATTTAATATGTTTTCTTTCATTAAATATAAACAAATATTATCCAAAAAGATGTAATTTCTATAAATCTTATTAATTTTCATTTTAATGTGTGGCTATTAATGAATAATCAACTTTTTATATGAAAAAAAATAAGTACCTGTAGTACTCCTCCTAATAATTGAGCTGCAAAAGCTAATGCAATACAAGCAACTCCAAAAATAATTACAAAGAGCTTTCCTAATACTATAGATTTAGACTCTGAAAGTTGACGGCCTGAAAATGTTGTGTAAACTGGTTTGAGATAGTCTTCTAGAGTAACTACTGCTAATGAGTTCAAGCCTGCGGATATTGTACTCAAACTAGCACTAAATATTCCTAAAAAGATACAAAGCATTTCATACATTTTTCTTGTTTAACCATTGTCAATCGTATATCGTTCTTAGCTCAATAATACATTAATTTTTGGGAACTGATTTGAAATTAATTACTTACCAGCTATGAACAAACCAGGTATACCTGGTAAATGTGATAATGTATTCATTACATAATATGGCATCAACATATCAGGTGCAGATATTTTTCCATCTTTTATCGGATCACAATTATGATAATAGCTATATATTGCAAGGCCACTAAAACATGTTGTCACTGAAAGCCATGTTAAAATCGGCCAATTAAGCCAATAAGCTATTCTAGCTGATTTCAAACTCCTGAAACAAACAATAATTTTGTACTAACAGAAATTATCTATGAATTAAAAAGCTTTTTAACATAAATTTTTCGACAAAAAAATTTAGATGTTGTCAAGGAACTGAAATTTATGTAAAAACTTAGAGTAATTGAATATGGAAAGATGTAGTTATTAGTAATGAAGGCTTGCAGGGGACCAATTTGTTAATACATACGCACACACGCACACACAGACACACACACAGACACACTTACTTTAGAGTCATTATACGTTGTACTTGAACTTGGTTTACTCCAAAAAGGGAAAGGAAAGTGAACAAACCTCCAATTAAAAGGCCCCACCATGTGTGGCGAACAGTAGGATCTAAAGATATGCTGTGAATCAAGTTAAAGTTTTCATTAAAAAAGTATATGAAATATTCCCTTGATAAATTATAAAAAATTAATCTTAATTTCTATTATTACAATAATGCTTACTTATCAAATTCAATGCGCCCACCTTGAGCAGCGATGTGCCAAATTTCAGTCAAACCACCCATTTTATGAGCAGCAGTAATAATTACAATAAAAAGTGAGACAAACATAAGAATCCCTTGGAAGACATCAGTTATTAAGACAGCCTTAATTCCTCCTATTGCAGAATAGAAAGCGCATACTAAACCAATAGAAATTATACACCAATTTCCATACAGTCCTGTTGTAGTCTCTAATGCTATGGCTGGTGCATATAAAACTACTGCAGAATATAAAAGTAACTGGATCCATGACGCAAAACTAGCTGCTAAACGAGCTCCATAGCCAAAACGCTTTTCTAAGTACTAAAAATAATAAAAATAAATTATATATAATTTATATTTCACGTTTTCGTGCAGTCTACAATATAAATACCTCATAAGCACTAACTGCTTCAAGTTTGTAAAATACAGGTAAGAATCCATAACAAATTATAGGTGTGCCTATTAAATAAGCTATATTGATTACAACAAACTGTGTGCCAAATCTATAGTTTTCATTAGATACTCCAAGTAATGTGATTGCTGACATAAATGATACCATAAGTGATATACCAACTGGAATGATACTCATCGATTTGTTTGCAGAAAAATATTCCTGAAATCATTAAGATAGTATCAAAATTAATGTATCCAAATTCAGAATATTAATTAAAAGAAAAAAAGAATGTATTTTTATTAATTATACCTGAGTAGTTTTTTGTCGACCACCTGAAAATCTATAATAGAGTCCTATTCCTATGCTAATGCACATTGTAAGTGCAATAACAGCATAATCAGTCCATCCTAAAGTTGCTGTTCCCATTTCTTCAGCTTACTGTGAACAATTCATGAGGAATTAATAAAATATAATAACTACTTTTGAGACACATCCATGTTTCTTGTTTCATAATATTTACATACTGAGATTTTTGTAAATAATATTAAAACAACTTAGATTTGTTACTTGAGAAACAGAAATATAATAAATTATAATCAATTACAGCAATCCTCATACTCAAGATTTATAAATTCAAAAATAAATTTTAATAACTCAGTGGCAAAAATAAATTTTTATTGAAAAGTATCCAGACTAATTAGTTTTTCATTAAATTACGTCATATTATCAACTGAAAATCAAATATCAATAAAATGAATGTTCAATTTTCTTGTGAACAAAAACTTCTTATTATTCTCCAACATTTTCAATAGATCAAGAAATAATGACTGTCATTGTGTTACTGTATAAACATGTGATATATAATAACATATCAGTATAAACTGTTTACTTTTCAAGTCAATATTACACTTCTATGTAATAAACTTTGATAAGTAACATTGTTTGAAAAGGTGCTTTTGATAATGTTCATATAAGAAAATGTGAATATTAAACCAAAAAGCTATTTCTTCGTCATAAAATTAAAAAAAAGACCCCATTTACAGTATTTGTTTAAGTGCATTCTTTAAAAATTTGTGCATTATAAAAGCTTTGCAATTATTGTTTTAATAGTAAATCAAGCTGATATAGTATTAAATATTTTAAAAGTTTCTTGTTTTTTCATAGATAGAATTTTGAATAAGAATTCGCTGATATTGTATTATCAAAACTTTGGAAATTAAAAATCCATTATAAAATCATTAACAATCGAAATCAACGATAAAGTTATTGTTTAAAATAATATTTCTTTTAAATCAATTATTTTGTAATTTCAGAATTCTATTCATCAATAGATAAAAAAAATTATACATAGATAATTGTTGTATATTAAGTTATTTCAAGAACCTCACTATATCGATCTGATTCGCGAGACATACTCAATTTGCTTCAGAGCTCAAATCGATTTCTATTATACTTATTTATCCAACAGGAGGGTTGCAGCATTCATCAATAAAATCAATTGACTAATTATGACGATAGATGCAGTATTTTATTCAACTATGACGTACTCTGGCCGAACCTTAAGTTGCAACCCACGAACTTGAACATCCGAAATACTTTTGACGATTGAGCATCGATGACACCAAACGAGGTTAGGTCAAGGGTATATTTTGACAATTATGCCCCTGTAGCTTGCCAGAAAAAAAGCTATTTGATGATATTGACATTCAATCTTAGAAAATAATTTGGATTTCGAACTTCGCGGCTCGCAAATTAATAATATCCAACGGGCATGCAGTTAATCATCCCGATACCGGAGCAGACGAATTATTTCAAAGAAATGATTTTCTAGTAGAAAATACTGTTGTCAATGAACAATCGAATATAATAAAATACAATACTTACTGCGATATTCATTTAACAAATGTAGAACGGTGGTCACCATGAGCAGCAACAGATATTTTGTAAGGCAACGGCGTTCGAATGTTGCCTGCGGACTGCCTGCTCTTCCACGAAACCGTTTCTTGTTACGAGTCTCTCCCTACGTGATGTCTTCGCCCCTCTTGCTCTTTCCTGCCCATTACTTATTGTTTTCCCCACTACACTGTTGTTCATCACGTCCCATGACATATGACCCACGTAATATTTCTTGAATAGGTTAAATTCCTTATGTTGTCTACACACACGCTGACGAGTATTAGAAACGAATAGTATTTCTACACACATGCAAGCACGTACACACACATATTCTAAGCTCTATAGCATGGGGACTATGACCTATAGATATCACGTGTTATGCTGACATCATATTGCTACGAAGTTCAATTTGATTCGTCGTGATTAAATTCTGAATACGTGCATGTCACGTGATGATTGGTTTATTGGGACATATTTTAATATTAATAACATTTTTTTATATAGAATTTTTGTATTCGCTTCAGTTTTGTCTGAAGAAATCTTATATTTTTTCAAGATGACTTTCCTTTTATTTCTCTGAAAATATATACAAGTTTTCTAGCTTTCATTTTATCACTTACATGTTTTTTACTTTTAAATTTTTATTACAATTTATATTGCTGGGAAATTACACCTGAGCGTACATTTTGTTTAATTTTAAACTTAATATTTTTGGATATGGTAATAGCTCTATACATCATACACACACACACAGCATGCCTACAAATATAAATAAGTTTATTGATGCGACACTCCGCATATTAGAAATTCTTTAAGGGTTCTTCGGCAATATGAGAATTTTCCGAGAGATTTTTGACATATAACTGTATTCAATTGAATATTGTATTTTCTATATATCTTGAAGAAATTAATAGAAAATTGCATATTATTAATATTTATGTAGTATAAAACATTGAAACTTATTTACGATAAAAGATTGGAAATTCGTATTGTACGTTAGAAAGCCACTTTTCAATAAATAAAAGAAAACAACAAATTGTATGCAATGCAGTCAGCGTATTCAGTGTTTGTTAATTCCTTAAATCTGAAATTTATTACACGCGCCCAGACGGTTTTTTAAAATTTGCATTCAAAAGCTTACGGTGATAACTGCTGCCACCTATAACCTGGTCCAGTTAACGATTTTTGATATGTATGATTGCATGTATTATTTATTTGGTTTAATAGTTTTATCACTTTAAAATAGTGTAAGGTTACAGTGATTATTTATATTTAATATATCTGTTATCTCAAATTGCGAATATTTCTATAAAAACACATTATTTATAACATTAAAAGTGACTTTGCACGTATGTATACCGGACAAGACGGACACCCCCTAAAAACAAATTTGTTTAAATGTTTATTTATCTTAAATTTTTAATAGTTTCTCATAATTAATCTTGCAATATGATTCATTTTTCAGTGTTGATTAATTAAAATTATCTACAAGTATAAGAGAACATCAAACTACGGACAATAAATTAAAGAAAATATAATTGGTGGAAACCTTAGGTCCATTTATAGCTCTAGAGGGACTTAATCCTCAAGATTTGAGACACTAAGGTATCTTAAGGATAAGAATTGTGCTCGGTATAGAACACTTAATTAAATAAAGCTCATCAAAATATAGTATGAAACACTTTCTTCTTTCGATACCACGTTGAGCTGTGGAAAGGTCGAAGAGCGAAGAAAACAAATCCGCAGTCAACGAAACGTATTTATACAAGAAATTCGCTGGTACATTTAAATTAAATAATGAAACAGATAATTAATTTATGACTTATTTTCTGATAATCTACGCATGATTATCTTAAAACTGAATGCATATTTTAAGTTGAAATAATCGTGCGTACGGTGAGTTGCCGCACGCAGGTACCTCGAAATACTATTAAACTTTTACAAAAGCGACTTTGTAAAAATTTTAATAAACGATAATTGCGTCCAATTTATTTATCTGTATGTCTATTGTGTTCTGAAAATGACAAAGAATGCGTAATGTAAAGTTGCATAAGATTGTACCTGGTTCTTCCATAAGTAACAGAAGAAAATTAAAATTAAAAGCTAATTTTTTCTTCTACTTATGATCAACATTAAATAATTGTTGTTGTTACAATAAAATAAGAGCAGAATAGTGTAAAACTGATGATAATCATTATTCAGGATCATTTAGTTAAAATTACCTTAATAATAAAATTTATGCGGAATACTTTACATTATTTCCATAAAAAAATTTCTATTAGAAAAAGAAATATGCTGAATCATCAGTTGATGTTAGTCTAAAAAATTTATACCTACATTAAGTTCTAGCTTATAAAAGGAATTGAAAAATAAGTTCTAAACAAAAGATTTGGTAAGAATTTATTATTGTTTGCTGAATTCTTATTAAGCAGAACAATATTAACAATTTTTAAGTTTTATTTTCCATGTAAATTGTTACCGTATAGTATAATAATCTTATGAAGATTAAATTGCTTAAATAAAAAAACTGGTACTGTTACCATACTACACACTTTTGTGCTGGATTCATTGTAGAACCGACTGGACAATTAAAATCCTTTGCGAATTCCTCAACATTAGAAAATCCAACGTTAATCCGCGCTTCGTCTGGGCTATGAAGATCATCACGCAAATAATCTGGCAATGATACATCCTTAATTTTGCTACATAACGCAGAGGCAATGCCGATCCAGTACATTTGTTGTGGTGTATAATTAAGTCCAGGAAGATGTGGTTCCAATGTATTTGTACTTTCAACCCAAGAATTGTAAGCATAGTATCCTATTCGAAATCCACCACCATCAGCAATATTTTCCGTGTAGGTACGTTCTCCATCAACCTAGTTGAATAGTAATTTCAATGACAAAACAAGCCATAATTAAAAATTGGTTATTGGACAAATTAACATTCAAATACAGCTTACGTTTGTAAAATATACTCACATTTCCATAAACTTGACTGATAGTATAGTTGCTAAATTGTTTCATTATACATGTTTCTCTTTTCTGATATTCTTTAATGGTACTGCTCTTCAAAGCAACTGCGTGTTTCCTTTTAACATCGTTCGTGTTAATCCCATGAATTATTTCATGACCTATTACAAAACCCAATCCACCGTAATTTAAATACTTTGGTCGATCTAGATCGAAAAATGGAGATTGTGCTATTCCGGCCAAAACATCTACAGTAACAGAAAAATGTAGCATCTTTATTTATTGTTAAACAATTATAATTTCCAATATAATTAAGCTGGCTTAGCCATTATTATGATTATTGAATTTTTAATGCTCATATACTTATGCGGTGACTGTCACTGTCGTAGTTTGCCCCAACTTTGGGAACATTTACATTTATTGCCCAATCGTGTGCTCTGTGAGCGTATCGAAGCAATCTGAGTGAGAAATTCTTTTCAACTCTTGTAATGTTGGCGTAACTGTATAATGCATTTTCTAAATTCACAGACGACTCTTTGTAAAAATCTTCAACTATGGTATTGTTAAGTAATTCTTCTGGATAACCTATAAATGCTGTCAATGTATCTATTTTTTCCAGAACGATGTTTCGCAATTCTTCATCGATCCATCCGAGCTGTCGAGAAAATTTTCATGATAATTAAATACCCAGAGTAATTATTGAATTTTATACAAATATCGTAATTTGTGTAGTTTTTACTCTCTTGAAATATTTTTTCATTTGATTTTTGACGTTTTTCAGAATATTCAACTGCTCGAAATTACTATTCTTATTCACAAACTTATGTATATACAATGAGTTGAGAGCAACGGGTGAGTGATGCTGTAAAAAATTAAGACACGCGTATTCTCTTGGCAAAGATTCAGCCCTATTCAAAACCGATTTTTTGAAGTTTTCATATTTGCTGCGAAATTCCATTGGCGTGAACTTGGTAATATCATAGTAAAGTATTCTCCATAGTTGATGATTTGCAATTATTCGCTTAGACGTGTTATTTAATAATTTGGCCAAGGTTGCAACATAACGAGTATTATCTATGAGCAACATATCATTTTCATCAATTGTTACGTCACTTGGTTTAAAAATTTTATTCAACAGGCTCAACCAAGATATATCTGGAAATTCTTCGGTCCATTCTTTTATTGATTTTTCAGTTGGAATAAACGAATACGTTTCATCAGTAGAATATAGTACCTAATTATACACATCAATTTAGTATCACAAGAAACTAAAAGCTTCGCGGTTGAAAATACTTCGGTTACCTTAAAAAGTTTCAATTCAAACTTGAGACATTCCCGCATGTCATTGAATGCAGTTTCGTTGTTAGCTCCTAAAAGTACCGCTATATCCGTCATAAAATTGATGTACTGCTTTGAATTCTCATCAGTCATGTTATAACCATTATCAACTTCGAGAATCGGTCCCCGTAGCTTCAAAAAAATGTTGACGGCGTTCAACATGCGCTTGGCTTGGATTCAGTCAAAATAAAGTGAATTTATTACTCACGTCTATGATATATTTTTTTAAATCGAAATAATAAATAACATCGATTCTAAATGGAAAATCGGGTAGCAAACCTATGTTACTTATAAGAGAAACGATATTTTCCCAACGGTAATCATCATCGTTCCACTTATCACCGGTTAATACTGGCCAACCGCCAAGTCTGTCCAACAATTCTAGTATTGGAGTGATACCGTCATTTTCTATGCGAGCTATGAACAAATGCATACCCTCCTATATATCTGCATTGAACGAAAATCATCTTTTCATAAAACTTACTTTCATTTATACAATTCATATAAAAACTTTTTATCACTTTGAAAGCTTCCAAATCATTAGCATGCGGTCCACTATTTAGTTCATTTATCAATTCATCCTCAATTTTTTTATTTAATATTCCATATTGCGTCACTAGAAATTCTTCTTTAGGTATTGACGATTTATTTAAAAATCCTCCACATGCGAATGTATAGAAATTATTGCAGGGATCTACATTAAGATCCATGTTATTCAAATAAAAAATAGCTAAAAACAATATAGGACTTCCTTATTACAGTGCGAAAGTTTCAATAAAATTTAAAATACTAAAAAAACGACTTTTACTAACATTCATTTAAACACTTTATCGATGTACATTTGCTATCGCTATTAATTTGCGATACTTCACGTTTAATTTTAATTTCTATAAATTAACATGATAAACGATCATAACTGATATAAAAACTAATCTACCACGTTCAATAGATATGGATACACAAAGTATATACCTTCATTTTTTCCAGGATTAGCGCAGGTTCTAAAATGTATCCAAAGCTTGAGTATCAAAATAATCATAATGACACTTGTATTAAAGGACATTTTGTAGTTCTAACAATCGTTTTATCCACGGTCAAAAAGTAAGATTTTCATGAAGTTTAGAAAAATTTAATAACTGCGTCATGAATTCTTGCTAACACGGCCTGAGTGATTTTAAAATTTTATACAATATATTACCAAATTTATTTCTAAATTTCATTGATTTTACTATTGTTTTAATAACTGTTTAAACAGTAATCAACAAATTTACTCATTATGAATAGTATATTCATTCTTGATTAACAAAATTAAAGCAATACAATAAAAAAAATTTAACAAGCCACTCTAAAGTTCATTGCAAACTTCATGATGACGATACGCACCGATCAAGTAGATTATCACAACTGACAAATAGCGAGGGCTAGAAGAAAAGAGAACTCGTATGATAAATGGAATAGACCTTCTAAGATTCAAGGCGCTGTTCATTAAAAGTAGCTTACGTCATCGCTTATTGAACAAGACACTTGCCTTTAATATTTTTAATACTTTTGTTTTTAAAGCTGAACGTTGTATGAGTATTTATGCAATAAATTAAACTTATTTTAAAAAGAAACAATAAATTTTATTAAAAATTGTTTAAAAAGTTACGGAATAAGTTATAACGATATTTTTTCAGAAGTAACATTTGACGTTCAACGATATACCAAAAAACAGCATTCGACGAGAGATTAAGAACTCCGATTGCAAACTCACTCACCACCGGAATAACGATTGTTCTTCAACAGACAATTTCATTGTCAAGTAATAAAGAAGAATTATTGCTAGGCATGGCATTAACCAAAGAATCACAAACAGTTTCGAATGAAGTTTAATAGATACTGTGGAATTAATAATTTCTTCATGACTATTGGAGTCTGCGATAAACTCATCGATTTCCAAAATAATATTAACCCATGATTCATTGAAATACATTTGACGGTAATCTTGGTTCTTAATCACATTCTTGTAATGACTAGCAATAAACTCCAACAAATGCTGTTTCAAATCCACGAGTTCGTATTTTTGCGCCCACTTCAGTCGATCAACGAGATTTTCAGTTGTCACAGTTTCCATCAAGTAAACCAAATATTCTTCTCGCCTTGCAATCACTTCTTCATTATCTCGAATAAATTTTAAAGCTGCCTCTTTGGTTTCTTGTAGAGGATACCTATCGCACAGATAGAGAATTCCCGTGAAATTGTCGACGGACATATGAGTTGTCATGCGTGTAATGCAAAGTCGCTCGAGATCTTGAACGTCGTATAAATGAGCCGCGGCAAATAAGTCGCAAGCTATTTCGGGCAAATACGTGCTTACATCTGCATACATGAATCGCAAAAGTTCCTCCATAACCCCAGTCCTCAGGTTTGTTATTGTTGCCACGCCAGTTTCGGCTTCTATCATGTTACTTCTGAACATCGCAGCAAAAACCGGGCTGCGCGACGCCAGAACTATCTTATGAACTTTGAAATTTTTTTCATTTGTTCTGATTACAAAGTCGCTCAGTTCTCCACTTTCCAAGTACCGTAGCATACACGAGTTCTTGGCAATTTTAATTTGGTTGCAGTCTTCCGATGTATCAATCAAGTCGAAGCAGAGTAGCATCTTGTCGTCGTATTCTCGAATTTTATCGACGACGCTCCATTGGTAGAATTGTATAGAACCTTGTATGCTTCCTTGACCTTGAAAAGCAATCAAACCAAACTCTTGCTCGTGCTCCAAGATACTGCAAACTACTCGATAATTTTTTCTCGAAGAATTTTGTTCCGCGCTGTAGATTATTTTTGACTCTGTAGGCTCGATGAAAAAAATTACATGTATACCAAGTTCCTTGCGACTGAACACTGATTCGCAAGCCAGCCTTGTTTCGCTTTTAATGCAAAGCTCAACGATAGAACGATAAACGATAACTTCTATTTCTTCTTCCATACTTTAAAATTGTAGAGGTTGAGCTACCCGTTTGAACTGCATGAGAATACAATTCTGACCGTAGACGTAAAATATGACAGCTTAATTTAAATGTTATATTATATATAACAAATATCTCTATATATAGCTGCATTACTCACTTGATGAACACACATGATTTTCTTATTTTAACTATTCTTGTATATTATTCATTTTTTAACCTAAAATTCAAACTTTCGTACTCTGGCTTGTTGTTCGAGCGTGCGCATTCCGTGTTGGCGGAATCTCATTGGAATTGATTTGAAAATTTTTGAAATTTATATTTCTTTTATATTAGACTTACAAAATAATGTTGAATAACATTGAATTAATCAATGTTCAAAAAAAATCTTGTTTCCTATTTTTCCGACAATTAAAATTAGAATACATAATAATGAAATATGTATGCAAAAAATAATAAACACACCTTCATTGAAAATAGGACTAACTGCATGTATTAACTACAGCATATTGGAAATTTGATATAACTTATTACAAATAATGCATGTATCATATTGCAATAATATTACTCCTTATAATTCTATTATTATTACCCTCTTTTAAGATTAATCTAAAACAAAAAATTATCATATTTCGATACTAGTGTGAGAAAATGATTTGAGCCTCGCGGGGACGTTTGCATCAAAATAAGGCAAAGCTGAAAAGGTTTCACGAGGGTAAAATCACTTTCTCATATTAGTAACGAAATATGCTGTTCCAAACAAACGTTCTTACCCCATGAAAACAATGAAAAAGTTATAAAATAATGCATTTCGCTAGAATTAAAAGTATAATTAAAAAAATATTTACAGAATTTCACGTCGTATAACAAAATGCTTATTTAACGATTATGAGTATAGTTATTAATTGAGCAGCGTTATTTCAGCTTACATCAACAAGATGAAAAAATATAAATTTGAATTCTAAAAATATCTAAAGCTCTCTAATACCTTACTTCGTTAAGAGTAAACAGCTTAAAAATATGTACTCCCTTGAAAATTACGTAATTTAACTGAGCTTGAGTTTGGAATGCGATGATAAAATATTGTGCGGGAGCCGAAATTGCACAACGGTATAATATGCGGTAACAACTTCCTTACGTTATAGGTAAAAAATAGACGGCACATAGGAGTGTCTAATGGCATGATCATGACATAGACGTATTCATAAAAGTCACATTAAAAAAATAGGCACGTATATAACTAAATCGGTTATATGTCTGCTATTCCGAGTGCATCTACCATAATAAAAGAGGATTAGCGTGGCAGATTTTGCAACTTGGAGCAATGACTTTTTTTCTTTTTGAGGTAACTTTAAGACACCGCTATCGCGCTGTGCAATATCACAAATCTTGTTTTATATACAGGACAAGAAAGCCTCACCAGATCATAAACGCATAGTTACAAAGACATTATAAATTACAAAAATATAAATTCTTTTTCTTCAATTCTCAAACTATTTTCATTATATGGTTCCCCATAAAAAGAACAAACTAAACTATTAAATCAACGAAATATCGAAATATTTTCTCTATTTACACCGAAACACCATTTTAATTTATCTTTAAATAAAAAAGCTATGGATATAAAATATCCTGTCATGGTAATTATCATGTATTAAAAGGAGGGATAGCTCTTATTGAAAAAAAAGTTCCAGTCATTCGCTAAAACACACGCACACACAACACGTAGGCAGCAGATGCCAAGATGTACAATAATTCACGAAGAGAAGAGATCGACTTTAGAGGACATTTTCTTGATAGCCGGTAATATGTGAATGGCGGTATATTGTCCATAACCGAGTGGTACTCTAGGATCGTTGCTGTCCCGCCGTTCTTTACTAGCAACTATTGCCTCCTCTTGCTCTTCCTGCACTATCACAACAACTCGCACTAATGACCAACATATCAGTGCTAGACCTATTATTGCTAGCAGAATTACTATAATCTGTTGGATTATCGGAGCAACGTTTATACTAAACTTCATTAGGAACAGGATATCGTCTGGTAAGCCGGGGATTACCTAAAAATTCATCGATCTTCTTTATAATCTTTCTTCTATCAGTATTTATCTACACACCGGCGAACGATGCACTTGACTAATCTTGCCTCTCATCAAGTTTAATCTTAGATTTCAATCATTCAATAATCGCGTACTAAACGTTGCTTTCATCGTTTTCATAAACAGCTACTATATAAATGCAATGTTTAACATAACATGAACCAACAAGTATTAAGATCGATAGAGGAGAGAGAAAATTCGTCAAGTTCCATAATTACACCTTTAGGAAATTTCACTAAAATAGAAAAAAAACAAAAGAAGTTTCACTTACGACATCGGTCCAGAAGAGTGGCACCGTCATATTATTGAAGTGTTTAATTTTTGCGTTGTAACGCGTCTCTCCCATCACGAGATTCGTTTGCATCCTCGAACGCACGTAGATTGGGATTCCGATGTCCTACAAATTGATAAAGCTTAGTAGTAGTATAAAATCGAGCAGTCGCGTTGTATCGTAATATGGTTACGCAAATCAGGTTTATGTTTTTAAATTGAATTCGATTAGCCGAGTTGAATAGAAGAGATCAACGTCAATTGAATCAAGTGCCTTTTTTCTCCATCTCTCGTGGCAATAATGTTTGTCACTTTTATCTATAGTCGTGGTTATAAATGTGCAAAGACGTGCGATTCTGTTTAGACGTTAATTTATCGATCAATTAAGTTAATTAAAACAAGATGCAGCCTCTTACCGGTTGTAGAATAATTTCTGTCCTGTGCTTTTCCGGATCGGGTTTAAGGCCCTCGATACCATTACTCAGTGATGGATCGCCGTTCAAAAAATGAGGTAGCGATGCTGCGGCCGGAATATCTATAGAAAGATATTTGGAAAATTATCATTAATTAACGTAAACACCTTTATTGATTAATTTGGTGACATAATAAAAAAAATAATGTACGAAAAAATTGATAAAAACATAGTATGCTGAAAACCAAATGATAGCGCGAATTCAGATATTTCGAGCCGAAATGCATCTGATATATTTGAGAGCGCGCGTTCATTTCAGTCTGATTCTCGTAAGTGACAAAAATCAATTTCGCAACACTCCCTCTTTTCGTACGATACGTGCTGTACAAATTCAGGTCAATCAAATGTTTTATTTTCGCGCATAAAGATATAATTTTTTTCAGCGACAATCGAATACGTTAATTTTAGCAACAACAACAAACATTTAACATCTACGATATTTATATTACTCGCTGTAAAAGATATTAAGAATCAATTTCACAAAATCAAAAAATCATTAAAGCACATCTGAATCATCAAATGTTTTTCTAAGCGATAAAGAGATATACAACGAAAAGATAGATTAACTATAGCAGTGTAAAGGAACACTCACTAAAATAGCAGGGTGTCATATCGAGCAGACCCTTCTTCATGCACTCGCCATGCCGGCAATAGCATTCATTATCGGGATTCGTGTCGGGTCGGTCGGCGAAGTTGTCCGGTAACGTGTACTCGTAACCAGACAAACCGAATTTCGTTGTCTCTTTCACGAAATTAATTGGCAGCGGGCGACAAAATGCTTTGCGATAAATACGAAACTGTGCCCTCTTGTCCATATGAGTTGGAAACACTGTTCCTTCGTACACGCCACGCAGCATATTGCACTTTCTGTTTCTAAACGAATAAATAATTAATTCACTTGTGAAAAGAAGGTAAATATAGCATTTTACGAAAATCATTAGAATTTTTTTAAAGTTCATGTAAAAAAATTATTTTATTATAGATACAAAAAATAACATTTATTTTGAAATAAATGTAAAATAGATAGCTTACGCTGGATTCGTCTTATTATGCGCTTCGCTAATATATCCCCACTGTTCCATACCAGGATTACCATTGATAGAATCAACACTTAAATATCGACCGGTCTCAGTGACTAAATCACCATTCGGCTCCGAAATCATGTTGAAGACATTCGCGCCTTCGTCATACATCTGCAAAAAAACAAAAAAAATTATTAAACGTATACGCAACATTTACTTTATCTGCACGCACGAGATAAATTATCATGCATCGATTTAAAGTCAGTTCACGCATCAGAACGCATATTTGTACGATTGATAATGGGCTTATCGTTTTCCGGTTTTTCCATCCAATCATATTCTTGATAAAGATTGACTTTTTTTTTTTAATCACGTGCGACGTATCAGAAATCAAGGCGTAGCAGATTTTTTTCTCCACGTCAATTGGAATACCGCGATTAGGCATTTCGTAATGTTCTTCGGTATCGTTAGAAGAAAAAATTGAAATTGATTATTCTTCTTAAATATAGAGATAAAAAAACACCTCATCTCGTACGTTTATTTATTTTGTTTTTCATTCCGCGCAGTTAAGTTCAAACACGTCGATCGGTGAAAGGATCTCACACTCTTACATGTGCGTGTGTGTATAAAAGCTCATAAATTCCGAATTGAAAGTTTGCCTTGAAATTGTACGTAGAACTCGCAGCAATGTACTCGATGTACATACATTGTCCGACATAATCAAGCAGAAAAGAATTGCAAAATGTACTTTCTGACGTCGCGATGCATTTTATATATATTCAAAAAGTCAGCACGTTTGAATCAATTTTTCTCTTTGAAGTTAATTATTCTACGTTATATGAATAAAGAAAAAAGCTATTTGTTTGAATGAGTCAATTTACCCTGTCTAGAAGGCCAAACTTGGAGAAATGGATATAGCTAGGAACGACAGTGCTGGCCAATCTGACTAGAGAATCATCATAACCCCAGAAGTAGTTTTGAGCAGTAATGTGTAATATCGGTTGACTGTCTAAATAATTTGCCAATTGGACGAATGGAAAATTGACTAGGAATCCAGCATTTTTTAAGGCTGACGAGACACCCTGAAATATTGTTAATTATAAAGTTGATCATTGTTCACATTTAAATAGATAATTTCTTTTAATTTTTTTTATTATACTCGACGTTTTATTAAACTCGACAAGCTTTTCGTCAATAAATAAATTCACTTGAATGAATTTATTTATTGACGAAAAGCTTGTCGAGTTTTATAAAATGTAATTTTAAGAAATGTATTTGGTTAGTAGAATTTTAATTTTGTGATTTTGTATCGACCATATTTATAATTAATATTGATTATGTATATTATGAATTAATAAAGATCTGAGGAGGTTGGTGACCATGCCAACGAAACGTTATCGAGAAGAGATGTGGTTTTAATTGTTGGCCTTTTTACCAGCCAATACGAAGGGTTGACTCTTCCAATCTTGGATCTAACTAATAACAAAACATGAAGAGTGCAATAAATAATTCTTTTAATTTTTGTTTTCACTACAGAGGTTTTAAAAAATTTATTCAATCAGATCACTATCTCAAAAAATGCATAAGAAAGATATAACTACTGGTACATCAATTCATGAATGGGTAATAAAAAATCTATATGTATTTTTTAATGCTATATTAATAAAAAAAAAAATGCGTAATAAAAATTTATTAAACGCAATTCACGAAACGTTAGCGATATATTATATATTATAATTTGGTAACAGGACTTTTTTCATAAAAAAAAAAGACTTAAAAATGCCAGCTTTATTTGGAACAAGTGATACATACAAAAAGATCGCAGTTTTTCTTATATCCGAGTAATTAATCATTATAAATAGACATGCCTGTGTGTTTTATATAATGGATCATCAGTTTATCTAACTTTTTTACTTCTTCGTAGAAAAAGATTAATATACGTTTATTGTAGATTAACCAATTATTCAAAATCAATTTTCGTTGATCGATCAAACCGATAATTTTAATGTGACTTTAGAAATAATTATCGTATATAAATTCACTGGCCATGGTATTGAAAATGTTGTACTTAGCAGAAAGACTTCACTTGCGGTGTAAAAGATTCAAATTCCTTGTACTGACTTATTATGTAACGATACATCGTATGATATTAAATTTACATATGAAAACCTAATGTGTTTTTTAATCGAATCATTCTTTATTTGGATCGTGCCTTTTTATAATATCCTTTAATCAAACATTGATATTCGATTCGCTCAGTGACAGCTAATGGGCTCGTTTAACTTGCGAAATATAATAGATTCGTCAAGGAAAAAGACATACGTCAGCCCGCCTCAATATTTTAGACGAATCACAAATTAAGAAGCCGTAATAGAATTTTTTCACCAACGGCGAAGTCAATGTACGAAGCAACTGATATTGAATGTATGTTTTATCGAAGCGTCATAGAAAGTAAAAAAATCACTAAAAAAACACGTAGCTTTACCTCTTGTATAGATTTGAATATCCAAGGAAGAACACGTTATAGATAGAGCATATTTTATGCATGAGAGAAATATAAAATGTATTAGACCACTTTTTTTATTCGTTTACAAAACTGCCATTACATAACGTTTCTTATGTGATTAGATTGTAGCAAAATGAATAATGATCAATGACAGTGTAAATTAATTTGCCGTTATCCACTTCCAAGTGTTATGAAAAAAAATACATGATGTAAAATATTTTCACTTCCGAATTCAAATTTCAAAATGAATAAGCACTGCTCTGTGTTGCTTTGGAAATCGCAATCGTTAATTTATACGACTTCCTTTTTCGTACTAATATACGAAATATGCATGCATTTCCCGTTTTTCGGAGAAATAAACATTCTGAAAAATTGGAATTTCCTAATCAATCTGGTTCTTATCTATAAATTGAATATAACTTTGTGCAACTAGTTTCAACTAAAATTATAAATTGTATTTAATGGATTCTAATTTTATTTGGTTAAAGTTATTAAAAATCCATCTTTTGTCACAAAAAATCATTGTCACTGAAACATTGCTTTACAGAACGATTCAAATATTGATAAGTCAGAACATTGTCATATGCATAATTTATAAAAAATAGTGAATGTTATTCGAATACTCAAATTAAACTTGTCGTGCTTACCAGAAGGGGTAGATTTGGCACACTCACGTAATCCTGATTAGGATCACCTGCTGACAAATCTCGCCTGAAGATCACCGTTCGTCTTGGAATATACGACAGTGTCCCATTCTCGTTCCACGTTACATTTGTATTTTCCAATATTTCTCTGCAACAATACAATTTCACACCGTAAAATCTCAACTCTCAATCAAAATTGACACAAAAAAAAATGTTCTTTCAAAATCTATTAATCGGATTTCAAAAACGAAACTTACTGGTAAACGTAAGGTCCAACTTCTTTGAGTTTCAATTTCTCAGCTCCGCTGAGGAAAACTTCGGCGTTGGTGATATTAAAAACATAGACATTGATTAATACATCGATTGGCGGCTTCTTCCATAGCGCGAATGTATAAGAGTTAGGCGTCATTTTTACTTCCTGAAAAGAAAAATAGATTTAATCCAAAAATAAAGTTTCTGTCATGAAGCGGTCAAGTGTAAGCGATATACAACTTGTATTACAAATTCTACATTTTGAATACGTTAGTAGGAAAATTGGTATTTCATTTTCGCTCAATTGAATTTTCTTAGCGATAGCTCATACTCGCAATTTTATAGTAAGTCACTAAACTAATCATTCTTTGAATTCAAACGGGTGGATATTTAATGTTAATGTCGACTTAAATTAAAGATCAAAATTATAATATCCGTTCTAAAAAAGTTATGCCAATAACACTCACATGTTCCATAATTCTCTTTACAGGATCAACCATGTGAACAATAAAAGCCAATGTAGTGCAGACGATGCCGATGACGAACATCATAATGCATTCTATAACAAATAAAAATTGCAACATCTAAATTCTCAATGAGGTAGTATATTATTTAGAAAGTGGCGATCGCATATACACTGTTTACAAATGGAAATGCTGATAGCAAATTATTTTGAAAAACATTAGTGTATAAAAGTGTTTGACGAATGCGACAACATCAACAACAAACCATCTGGTCCGTTAAAAGAAATTTCTTATCTCAGATAAGCTTCTGGGAAATTCATAAACCGAACAAAGTACAGCTTTCTCGAATCAAAAAGAACTCTGTTACAAAAAAAGCAGTGATTCACAAGCGACATATTCCAAACTTACGGAGAAACGATCACGTTATACACGCACAACAGATGGGAGGTCTCTACACCCATAATAACCTAGTTCTATACGTTTTCTCTATTTTATTTTCTTTCGCCGTTGCAATCAGCAAGCCTTTATTATGCAAGCGAGCGACTGTCTGCCGTGCAATTATATGCGTATTTTCCATCAAATATTCATGATCGTGAAGAAATTTTTCAATTGCCATGTATTTTTTTATAACTCTCTTTTGGTAATTACTTACTAAGGACGCTTTTTTTCATTATAGATTGACTGGTATCCCACGTTTAGAGTAAATAAGAATCGAACTGCAGCTGCATACCGACAGATCGAAAACGCGACATCGACGTTTACGATATATTATATCGAGGTATACATTTTTAATCTAGTTTACTGCATTTTGACTAATGTTAAAATGTTACTCTCTTCACTTACGCGGTTACAACCACCATTAATGTTGCGTTTGTGTACTGGCTTCAAGTATTTGTTGAAGTTGCAGTCAAAATTTGCATTGTATGCATAATAAACAAATGTTTTCACGAATCAATTCCAAAACAGGTTTAACAAGATTGAACGTCAATTACCATCATTGACAATCTTTTCAAAAATGCGAGCAGAAAAGAAAAAGAGATGATTTGTAGTCATAACAGTCGCATCGTGTGGAAATAAATACTGAATACGATTATCATGCCACTAAGCTTGAACACGCAAAATTAGAAAATGATAAAGTGGCGTGATCACGGGATCACCAAACTAGATAATTTCATGGCTCCGCCCGAATCATCGTGACTAGACATAACGGTGCACTCGAAGTAATCCTCCCGTACAACCAAATTATCATTAGAAATATCGCGTCTATACAGGTTTCGTATGTCGATCGTTGAGGACACCTTGAACTTCAATCGCATCATATCAGGAAATACGACCTACGTCATAAACGCAACAACATTGCATATAACGATCAGGACGTGTATCCGTAAAAGTTATCGGAACCAGCTCACCTTGACTTACTTATGTGAATTTATGTTATGCGTAAATTGGTGAAAGACACGTTCCAGCCCGCGTGGATGTTCCTGCGACATGGAAACGATCATCGATTATATATCAAGTTCGCATGCTATACGATTCAGAACAATTTCATTTCCACTAAATATTCACATGACCAAGCTACATCTTCACTTTTTTCTATCTAATATGAATTTATAAAGCTGCTATTTGACGTCAATCAATCAAACTGATTTGATTTGTGTGAAATCGATAATTTTATGCGCAACATATATAAAGTTGGTTGCAACGTCGTAATATTTTTTTTGTGCCATCGAAAACTACGTGTGTCGTCGACGATTAACGTACGCCGCATCGGCTGCACGTTACAACATAGTCTTTTTTTGCCACTGTCTTTTAATGTACGTTACAAAATCATTAAAAATAATTGATCGCACATATCAAGCTCTTGACGTTAAAAAATGTATGCAACGAAAGTGCAATTTCACAAACATTAGCTTGTAATTTTTGGGTATCCCCAAGATATATTTTCAAATACAGCTTTCATCTGCACTTTATTTTTTTACTTTATGCCATGGGATTTCCAACAATAGTTTTCCATTAAGCGAAACGTTACAGAATTTTTCTATACTCAATATCCCCAAACGCTTATAATTTGTCGATCACACCTGGCATAAATGACTGTTGTATCTGCAAGTCATTACAGTAAAACGCATAAGAAATCTTTGGCGATTTCCAAGGTTAGAAAAATCCAAGTTTTTTCATTAATTTTTTGATCTCTAATTTTTTTCAGGTAGTGTAATGGACAAAAATCATTTGAAACCCCGTTTTTTTATAACTCTATCGAAGAGAGTAAATTAGTCAGTGGAGACAATAAAAGCTAAAGATTTCTAAATGCGCTATCATCAAACATATTACGTGGCTGCGGCATTAAATAATTTTTACACCGATTTTGTCGTAATCATAAAAATTTATGACTGTTTCAGTTTCATCAATTATTGAACTCAGCGGGATACTTTTGATACGTTATATAATGTAAATTTATTAGCAATTCATATGTTGAGAAAAGTAATACTGTACAGCTATAAACACATATGCGTAGACGTTCATATTTTTTTACTTTTTTTCTTAAGGCTTTCAAACGATTACATCAAAGTAGTAGACAAATGTTTTTGCGGGTATATATATACGATTATTGCAGTGATTGAGAGCATTGAACTATAACCTAAAATACTTTAATTTTTACACTAGTTTTTATCGATTGTTAATAGTTTTATATTAAATAATAATTTTTTAATGAAACCTATCTAATAATTTCTACGTAGTTCAAAATACGCATCTCAATCATTAATAGAGTCGTTAATGTCATTTTGTTTGCCAGCTATAATGTTTAGATTACACAAATTAAAGAGCTATGACTAAAAATTGCTTATAATTCATAGATTCCTAAGTTAGTAAGTAATGAGATATGTTGAATAACACTTTATTGATTCGTGAAAAAAGCATCTGCAAAGTTGTTGAACTCCATGAAAAAGAAAAAGATCGTTAATGAAGTTGCACTGCAACATTATTGATCTTGATTCAAGCTATTGGAATGTCTTGTTTTTTTCCGGTAGTTCTCACACCAACCATGTCACTATAATTCATCTATGTTAACCAATAACGATTATGCTATACGAAAAATTGGCCGTTTTCAAAATAATTTATGATTTTCTGTCAAAATATCGTTTATACTACTTACTTCTATATTGCTGAAGCTTTATTAAGGATTTCATGGTGTTTGAGTGTTTCCTTCTTTAGTGAGATATTATCTGAAACAAATAAAATTCCTATTATTAAAGCTAGCACGTAATCAAATGAAATAATCTATAATTTATAATGCTTGTACCCGGGGTCATAATTATGAATTCAAGCGTGATAAATGCACAATTGGCGCAACAACTAGATTTTGATAATTTACAAGAGCTACAATTTGACCGATTATACGAATCAATTGCTTTTTCATTCGCTGATCTCAAAATTATCTGTTAATTTTTCAATATTCAGCTTTTAATCAGTTTGTCTTAAAAGTCATTAGCTTGGATATGGAAAAAAACTAAAACATTCAAATCTTTGATATACTTTGTGATTTTCGTATAATGGAGAAAATCGAATACGTTCAATTTATTTATTCGATTTGCCTATTAATAAAAAGATTATTTAGATCATACTGTATATCATGTAACACAATATATAATTTTAGATCTGATGTTTTATGTAAATTTTAGTTGATCTGTCATTGAACTTCCATATAAATATCAATGAAATTACTCACGCCTTATTTTTACTGGAAAATAATACTATTTTTAAATAGTTAAGATAATGTGTTTTGCTATCTTTGTCAAGCGTGCGTTAATAGTAAAATATGAATTACGAACAATTTCATCATAAAGTTAGACTCATTAGAAAACTATATAATTTTTAAACTAAACTTTATACCAAAATGAATATTGTCGAGAGCTGATAGGATTATTCATCTTTTATATTTTTCCTGATCTAGACTGATGGGTCAAGAAAGATAATAAGTCAAAGACAATAAATATATACGTAATTTAGTCCTAAGTACGAAAATTAATAGAATAATCCATTTCTAAATTAGAATTTATTGAAAATCTACGAGTGAATTTCGTTATCAAATTAATTAGAAATTAATCGTACAATTTTAATAAATCAGCTTATTTTATTAAAAATCAGTTATAATTCAATTGAATGTTGAAAGTCGTATCCGAAAAAAACCTTAATCTAGCAAGACTTTTACAATCACTATTCAATTACAGGAACCATGGTATGAAATCGCGAAGTGAATTATGGCGTGGAATACAAATGTCCGGAAAATAGCAAAAAATTGTTCAATTAGAAATTTTTATTCATTTTTTACAGTTTTAGATGTAAGTGAACTTTGTTATGTACAAGTGTTTGTCGAACTACTTAATGCGTTTTAAAAAATTAAAAACATTTCTTTTGGAAAAACAAATTTGTAGTGAAACGACTATAGAATACACAGGAAACTGTATGAGATACTTGAAGTAAATGTTTTACGAAAACAAATTGACTGACATCATGCCATCGTTGACCTTTCGGGTAACGTTAGGAAATACATGACCAGTAAACTTGTTAATCGGCAGAAGACTGTGATTGTCGCTCGCTAATCTTTATATACAAGTTTTGCACAATTAGCATACAATGATTATTTATTGCATTATAAAAAAATGTGAACCGTCAACTTGTACACGTAAGTTCAAGGTTGTCATTATAAAAAGTAAGATTTTCTTTTCTCGATGTCTCGGGCATGTAGTAAGTAAAGACATTAATGGTTGATAAATGTGTTTCACTTTTCTTCGATATCTTGTCGCACCGAGGTGGCTTCTAGAAACATCTGCCTGTATGACAAACCATTAGGGACAGGAATAAGCTCTACTGTTTTTGCAATATGAACAAAATTATAATATGGATTTTTTCAAATATTCGTATTCAAGTATGCAATCTTATTGATAATCAGATTATTGCACATTTTCTATTTAACTTTTTGTATTTTCATAATAAGATAAAGTTTGGCTATCACAATAATCTTACCCTCGGTCGCGAAATAAATATATCACAGAACGTTGTGAAGCATTCTAACATGGAAACAGAATTTTTGTTGTAAACGTTTTGCTAAAATCAAAAACATTACCTTACAAACAATATAGAGCAGGCATTATTCCGTAATGGTACACATTTAACGAAAAGTGATCTTAATTTAGTTTACATGCTGTTTCAGTTGCTCAACATCTATATTGAAAAATCTGAGAAAAGTCGCCGAAAACAACGTGCCAGACAATTCGCGCGTAATCTCAAATGGTGTCAGTAAACCAGACCAGCGTGAGCCGATACGTCTCGAAAGTGCAATGCAAATTGTAACCGTAAAATAAAAGCGCGAGTCGTCGCCCCGGAGCTGTGGTGACAAGCGTGCATAACAATAAATATACAGGTGCAGGTAGGGCGCGTGGCCACGGCGGGGGATTCTTGAAAAAATTACATAAGTAATTACACGACACTCGGGGATAGCGTCTTATGCAAGTATTGCCAAAGAGACGCTGGTTATGCGAGCGATACTTATAATACCGGCACGCACGCGCATGCAGCTTCAAATGGCTCTTTCACCGAAAAGAACGAACGGCCACAAACAGCTGCGAGAGACTTATGCCACGCGCATCAGATAATAACACGCGCACTCACTCGCCAGGTCACAGATGAGCTTTACTGATGACTTTGAAAATGCGTCACGTCGTCACCGGCTAATCCGCTTGTACAAAACGTATTCGCGTGTGAATTCGCTTTTTTTATATGTGCCGATTCATCAGTTGGATTACTAATGTATTGAACAGTGAAAGTCCATTCTACTTGTCGTCCACGGGAGAGGCAGCAGATGGAAATAGAGTCAACTTGGGTTCTGCTTAATCAAATTGATCTTACAGATTTACGGAAATGTAATTTACTTATAGCTTGCCAATGTGTACGACTTGAGTCATAAGTTAAACTATTTTAAGACGACATTACAAAATTAGATGTTATTTTAATTTTTCTTTAGTTAAATAAAATTCACTTAAGGATTTCTTATTTAGCAGTTTTGAAATAATAGCTATACGTATGACATTACAAAAAATGATTGTTTATTTTTATATTTTACTTTGCGATAAGTATAGCGATTCAAACAGATATAAAGTTAAAAATTTTCCACATTTATGTACATGCATCATTATTATTGCCAAATTATCAGTCACGTTTAGCGTCACTTAACAGCATAAGACTATACAATTGTTCTTATTGATGTCTGCATAAAAAGAAAGAAAAACTTGAAATAAAATCCGTCTGACGTGACGTAGATGACATTGATGAATGAATGCTTTCCGGCTTGGAATTCAATATAAATAAATTCATTATCACTTTTTTGACGTTTGATCGTATAGCTACGTAAATACTTTAATCAGTGAAAAAGTGAATGACAATATTCTTAGCTTCAATTGTAGCTTGACATTTGATGAATCTGTCGAAATCCGTCTGGTCGGATAAACGAACTTTGCAGTAAAGTTTACGTCTGATAATGACAATAAAATGCATATTTGTGTCGTCTTATCCCGAAAATTATTCACGCTACTACATATCGCACAATGATAATTGCGGATTAGTCATCTAGCGCGTAATGTGAATATGTGCACATCAACGACAAAGAAGCAAAAGGTATTCAGTAAGATGCAACATTTTCCCGTGCAAGGTCCGCCGTAATACCGCAGTTCGTTTTTCATTCTTAACGTGGCCTCATCAACTCATCAAACGCGAGAGAAACCCGTGCGCGCATCCCGCAACAATTCACCTTCGCATTGCACGTTGCACTCGTAACTACCGAGCAAACGTTCAACAAAAGGCCTTTTATACGAACAGGGAGAACTTGTGACTGTATCCGCAAAGTTTTGTGTGAATATTCGATGGCAGCACGCGATTCAGTTGGCTCTCTCTCTCTCTCTTTCTCTCTCTCTCTCTCTCCCCCAAACGATTTATACAAACATTACAAGGAGTTCAAATAACAGTGTCACGATGTGCTACGACTCCGTAAGATTATAAGCAATAATGAACCGGATCGCTCGTTTTTCTATCTTCTGCATAATAATTCGCCGAGCGCAATCTTCCTAGAAAAAGAAGATATTCCACGTTTTGAAATCAACTGGTTTCGCCGGAAAAAACGTAAAGATTTCAAGATTCAGGTCGACAGCCATTAGGTACATGCGCATACTTGGTTTAATTTAATGTTAATGGATTTATTTTGTACTCAATGGAATGGCGTTTTTTCTTCATATATGACTTAAGAATCTTAATGCGCGCAAGGGTTAACATTCATAGCGTAGCTGCTGCGTAAGTGCAGAGTGATCTCTCAATGAATTTATTGAACAAGTGGACGTTTACGGCCGAACAAATCACATCAGTTGATCTTGAAATCGTCTTGTACATGTCGTATTTACGAAAAACAAAACGACGCTTTCAACGTGAA
Organism: Phymastichus coffea; assembly: GCF_024137745.1. Taxonomy (NCBI): domain Eukaryota; kingdom Metazoa; phylum Arthropoda; class Insecta; order Hymenoptera; family Eulophidae; genus Phymastichus; species Phymastichus coffea. The sequence continues at coordinate 296,367 of NW_026706967.1, read as the reverse complement.
ACGGAACCGATTTTACAATTATAGCGCATTCAATAAGAAACTGTGATGACAAATCACTGAAACAAACTAACCTGCGTTAGAATGCTCTGTTGGCTCTTGCGAGCCAACCCTCTTTGCCAATGTCAGTCCTATGCAGCGAAATCTCTCGAAGATACAGACACTTTCCCAGTCTAGTCCAGTCGCGTCTTAACACTGCACTTGTATATTATTCACTCGAGAGAAGATTCTCAGTCCCAGGTCAAGTTTACGAATGTCAATGTCGAGACAGTCGATAATCGTTGCACGACAAGATTTTCGTCGAGAAGAAATGAAAAGTCAACAACAGCGCTAACACTTGTACGATATCACACTGAAATGCCGCACGGCAGGGTCCAGCGTTTTAGGCTAAGTGTCTGAGAGTCGGCAAAGAGACGATCTCGGACACTATATATCGAACTCCTTCCCTAACCACTTTTGCCGCAGTCGCTCTCTCGACTCCCTCTCTCGTTTGGAACGCGCGCTGTCTTCTCTCTCTCTCTCTCTCTCGCTCTCTCTCTCTCTCTCTCTCTCTCTCTCTCTCTCTCTCTCTCTCTCTCTCTCTGTCGCGGCAAATTTTGTTTTGACGCCCCGCGCGCACTGATTATTATTCCCTCGTCCTCTGTCCATTTTTTGAGCATATTGCGCGCCTATCGCTGTGAAAGATTGTACGGTATTTGATTTGTCCATTTGAATAATTAAACCCCAAGTTTTTTTTTTTTTTCAAATGAATTCACAGACGTTTTAGCAACATGAATTTTCGCAGGCGCCTAATTACTTGCGCTCAGGCTGTTGTTTGCCGATTTGCAATTGACACTTCAATAATGTCGATTTGTTACAAATATCGATGTTGATACTTGGGCGTTGTAGTATCAAAATATTTTATAGAGACTGATCGGAGTTTGAGATTGCTCAAATATCTACGTCAGATGTATAATTTTTTTGTCGTCGCCTCTTTACTTACAATTGTCGAATAAACACACGCCGTTAAGCGTAACTCACAGTAGTTATCGAGGTAGCTCTATGTTAATTATGCATAGATTTAAAAATAGTATTCGAAATGATAATTATTTTATAAAAGAAGAATAACGATGAAAATAAAACAAAAAATCCACAAGTCTTTATTTTGCACGTGAAGTGTCATTTTATAAGAGGTAAATATTGAATGACACTGGAAGAAAATACGCTTTGGAAATTATATCGCGTGCAAGTTGACTTACAAAACGAGAAATCTTGTTCGTCTGGGAAAACCGAAAAAGTTTCCGAGGAATTGCCAGGAATTTCTGAAAGTATTGCGCGATATCCACTGTATCATACAGTGTAAAGACATTATCAGACCACTTCACTCCAAGACGAGTTTTATTCCGTCGATGCGTACATCTCCGACGTGTAATCTGGACTCGCGATCGAAGAAAAAATCTCGATGGTCTACGACGTCTAATCATCACGTCGATGGTTATGTCTATCGATATGTCTTTCTTAAATAATAAAAGTGCGTATGTACATATATACAAGTACAAGCTGCAAATCTTACGTGATCCGTCAATAGTATTAACCTGTACAATATATTTTGCAATCATAAAAAAATATAACGTCACCGTACATTATCTACATGGAAGTAGATTAGAAAGTCGAGCGCTCGCTACAAGTTGAAAAATGCACACAAAGATTAATTTTACTAAACGCAAACATGATTAGACATCACGTGACAATGATAATTGTATGCATAATATTTAATATTTTTATAGTTACTATTATTATCCAACTGAATAATACGTTGTCACATTAATAGTATTTATATAATATTTTATTTAATCAATATGTCAGGCATTATGTATGAAAAATATTTTGGCGCGGGTGTGTATTATATTTAAAAAATGAGCGAATATATTACTGCTAATTATTAGTGCTTAATTCTATCAACTTGGAAAAATTAAGAATTTTTTTAGTGGAAATTTTGACTACGATTTTATGAAAAAATGTTGCAAACCTCTTACTTGTAATCAAGAATACCGGAAATTTGACATTTGTGGGGCAATAAAATTAGATGCAGTAATCTTGTCTCGAGAAGATGCCACCAAATCAATTCTGGAGTGTTCTTACCGTCACTGATAATATGATTATCATTTATATTTGTGAACTTGACTATATGTTTTTATTATAAATTTACTTAAATAACAAACTGTTGACTCCGTGAAATTCCTGTAAATACATATAAATGTAATAAAAATCAAAATTTACAGCCTAAACACTTTGATAATAATCCAAATGATAATAAAAATGTCAACAGGGGAATTACGTAAATCCCTTGACTATGTATCTTTCGCATAAAAGACTTGGTTATTTTATTCGTGCCCCTGACAAGTATAAAAACATTACTTGATAATTGATCAATTTATAATCTAACAAATCTTCCATTTCCAATGAAAAATAAGTTTGTAGCCCTGGTCCTTCATGAGCAGTCAGTTCAACGAGCAGTCTGGTCGTAAGATTGACCGAAACGGCCGCGACAAGGTCGACCGACCGTTCTCTCGTCAGAGATAAGCCTGCTCGCGTTATGGTATACACTTGATGAACGCGGAAAATCGCGTTGCGCAAGTGCACACAAGAGAAATAAATAAAAAGTATCGACACAACTTATGCGCGGCGGGAAAGTGTGTGCGCACGTGCAGACGATTACGGCAGCAATGGTGGGGAGCCGCTTGTGAATGGACGTTGTGCGTGATTAGGATTTCTTCGTAATATATCGTGTACCACGAAAATGAGTTTCAGAAGATCTTTGGAGATGTGGATTTTCATTATTAATTTTTTATTCCGTTAGCTTGTCGAGCTGGATCATAGATACACTGGGACACTTTAAAATTTTTCTCTTTTCAGAATTCAACAAGAACCGAGGCATTCGTCATGGTGTGGGCCTTGAATGTGTCATTGACTTTTTCTTCTCCGTAACTCGAATCTTTATTATTCAAACACTTGCGTGAATGTTGGCCTGATTTTCAGCAGAGATTCGATGAAAAAATAAAGCATTAAACACCAAAGAATTATTTATTGATAAACAAGGCAAAAATTTATATCGACAATAAAACATTACAAATGCAACTTTTTACTAGATAAACGATTAAAAAAATTTTGATAAAATTATCGCTCTTGACGATCAACGTCTACCAAAGAATGATTAATTATTAAAAATTATATATAGTCGACCGGTCAAGGTTTGCGTGATGAACATCGAGATTGACAAACGCGCCATATTGCCTTGGCAGTACCCTTGGTACAATTTTTGTTTAACCCCTTTGAGATCTGTATCCATGCAGCATTGCATGTCAACAGTGATTTGGTTAAGGATTGATAATTTGCATTTAATTACAAGATGAATGTGTTTGAACATTCACTGAAAACATACACGTTTGTGGTTGGCGGTTGCAAATCGTTTTGGACATACATGGTTTTTAACGAGCATTTCATTGATGGTAAGTGTTCTATTTTCTCGTTAATTTAGAGCGAATTATTACAGCTCAAAGTACAAATAATATTCAATAACAAACGTAAGGAACATAGTTGAAAAAAGCTTTATATGTGCTGTGATATATGTTTCATATAATTTATACAAAATTGTAAAGGCTTCTATGAATGATACTGAAAATAATGATAACTCTTGTTAATAACACCTCAAGTAAATATAGGTAGTTGCACATTACGGTATTTCATGCCAGAGGGTAGGTATCTTTTTTAATGCAAAAGACTGGTATACACCTCGGAACACAATATATATACTTACCTTATCGATGGGGTATATACAATCATAGATATACTCCGCTTTGTTTCGATAAATAAGCATTATTGAATTAATGTCCAATTTTCAAATGTAAATTTTTCCACAATCGATTATTAAAACCAATGCCTCTCTTTCAAAGAAATATTAGTTTTTGAAAGGCTACACAATAACATATAAAAAATATTGAAATTCACTTGCAGAATTTTTCGATGCAGTGGAACCGATGTAGAAGCATATCTTATACGCCAAATTTCCATGAGTCTCGGTAGGTACATCGTCAATGACAAGTAACGGCAGTTGAATTCATCGCGATAAAGGCAGAGTGAAAAGATTGATATCATTGAAATGTGATACATTCAACATGAGTTTGTTTTTCAAAGCATAAATAGTATGTTGCGCACCTATACAGAGGAACCAAGTAGTAGCAAGCGAGTAAACCAACTTTCAGATAAAAAAGGTTTGCAGTGAGTGTCGCCAACGAAGTCTTCTCAAAATAGTTTGCTGCGTAGTATTTGTCTATGATGTGAGCTGAAAAACGCCGCGAGGATGTAATTATGTGATCAGAAATGAAAAACTCTAGAAGTATTATTTCTTTCGGCATTTCAAACTTTTCGAGTAAACTTGACAACGCGCGTCTGATTAATATTTATTTGATTAGCATTTAAAATGACTATAACTTATAGAAAAAATTCGCAGTGATAAAGACTCTCGAAAAGATCTCGCTATATTTATTCAACAATATAAATTTTTCATTTGACACACAAGTACGCAACTTAATAGATATATAGGCTGTCACAATCATTTATACTCAAGTGAGATTCATTTTACAAAAAAAAATTACTTGCTACACTAAAACTACACATAGTATAATAGTATTCCGTCGTATGTGAGAAAAGCAAAGAACATCCAAATTTTTTCAAAGTAAATTAAATTTTCTAATTGAAAAAAAGACTTTCAAATCTTCATAGAACCATTTTATGATTTCATATTTGCCAGATAATAGTTCACTCATTCAATTGTTTTTCACGTTAAACCAACGCAGCTCTTTAGTAAATCATGATTGTTAAATGATAGTATTGACGTGACATAGCCCATTATTTTATTTAATATTATTTAAAAATCAACAGAAGATGCTATACTTATGAGCTTTTAAATAAAGATTTTATTCTACCTTACTACAGCTAAAAACCGAAGCAAAATCACGTAAGGATTTTCATATTGAAATATTCACATTTCGCAGGCAAAAAATTCCTGTCATCGTACACACGTTACTTTTTTATATCACACAAAGATTGCTTACATCTAATCGATAACTATATATCTTGAAAGACACATATAAATCAACATTCTTCACAAGATGTCTCAACCACATGTATGATTTCGTCTTGAAATCGCGCACTAAAAAATTTGGTAAAAAAATCAAATTATGACTGTAATAGATTGGACATTCTATCGAAAATGCCATATGTGCGCTGATATAGAGTGCACATTATGAACTGCAATGCGCGACATTTACGCACGAGCGTATAGCTGGAAAGGAAAAGTGGAAAAGAGTCCCGATGGTTTTACGGCTGCGTACACAGGAGCATTTCATTACCTCACGCCTGATGCACGCATAACGCGGCAGGTTTGTTTGCCGATTATGTCAATGGGTCATTTCCCATAGATACTTCGTGTCTAACATTTATACGCGATTCCGTTTAATCCCCCTTTACGAGCAATTTTCAATTAACGCCTTCAGCCAAATCAAATAAATCTCCTTTCTTTTCTTTACATTTTATCGAGCATCTTTCACTTGCTATATACGGAGTGAAATAATTTAATGAGTGTATCATATCAACACTAACCAAAACAAAAACGAGATGCCTGTGCGAGAAAAAATAAATGACATATATGGCATTGGCATTGACATTTTTTTCGAGAAAAGTGGCTGTTCATACCCGAATTTTCCGATTTTTGATTTTTCAAGGGTACCCTAGTATAGCCCTTGTATAGCAGGCCAATATTCAGAGGAGCTGCACCGATAGACTTCTTTTCGATTAACAACTCCTTCACTGAGAAATTCAATCACAATCCCAATCCAATCATGAAATTTTAACAAAAATGGGTTGGGTTATTGGGTTATCCAAAAATTGACGAAAAAGTGAAAAATCTTGAAATTTCGTTAAATTGGCCAAAAATGTAAAAAATCTTGAAATTTCGAAAAATTGACGTAAAAAAAAGTGAAAAATCACTGAAGATTGAAATTTGGGTTATTGGGTTATTAGGTTATAAACAAATTGAACAGAAAAAAAAATATTGAAATTTCGTCAAAATTACCAGAAAAGTTAATAAATTTGAAATTTTGTATAATTGATGAAAAATGCGAAAAATCATGAAATTTCGTTAAATTGTAGAAAAATATGAAAAATCTTGAAATTTCGATAAATTTCATGATTTTCCGTCAATTTGATGAAATTTCAAAATTTTGCACTTTTTTCGTGTATTTATCTATTTTTATATGTTTTATTTATGGGACGCCTGTGTCAAAAAAAAAAAAATAAATTTGCATATATGGCATTGGCATTGACTTTTACATATACTTTCACTTGTAGTCATGCGGAAACACAAATTATGTGGGTTAAGGTAGATATTGTCTGGTATTGCATATATATATCGTTAATGACACTTCCGACATCGACGATTACATATTGTAACGACTGATCAAATTTGGAATGATTAGATCCACGAAAACAGATGTAAACGAATTTTACGCTGAATTAACATCTTATAATGCGAGTGCGACATGTTAAATCAAGAGACGGGGCTGCAATGTGCAAATCAGAGTACGTAAATTAAATCTTAAAAAGAGAAAAAATCAACAGTGCTAATAATTTTTTTGGAGTCGTCGCGAAACGTCACTTTCGTCACACTATTTTTTTTTATTCACAAGATTATAATATATGTGGTATGAAGGTAATCAATCAATCTCCATCCGCGGTCATACGATTTTACCTGCGCCTATCATTTTGTTTTATTAGAAAAAAATAGAAAAGACTGTCTCTCTTTTTGTTCGTAACTCTCTTCGATACCTAGCAACGTTAAGTAACACGAGTTACGAATAAGCTCATGACAAAGTTATACGTTTGATGCGTACATACGTATATATATATGCCATATTTAACCGAACGTACAGGAAAATCTCAATTTCTCGTATAAAATAGCAAATAGGCATATTCTCCAAGCTCGAATTGTACGAAGCTCAATCCAATCAAGTCTATAATTTATCTCACGAAATAGGCATTGACATACGTTCCAGATCGCGAGCGAATTAACAGCTCTTCCATCATTCGTGCGAAACCGCGGTGAAAGCTTGGTTCGACGCTCAATTGTTGCGCGGATATTCAAATTCATTAATCAACAGCTGCCTCGTGTCTTGATGCAGATAATCGCGTTTCTCGCGTGCTTTCCGCTTACGTCTACGTAGCGCGCAGAGAGCCATCAAGCGAGCGCCGCGCATACTTTATTCGCATGCACATATAGTGTACATTTCCCGGGATTTGCGTAATATGTTTAGCAACCTATTCCTATCATTTTTAATTGCCGCGGGACGGTGGTTTTAATGACTTTCTTCTTTTTCCTCGATCGTTTGTTTTTCAATGTTGGATAATTTAGCTTGTATACTCTGATTTTCAGTTCAATCAATTGTTTTCTTCTTTTTATATAGCCAACATTATAACTATGTCATCTGCATCTGGATGCGTTGTTGCTGGTTTTCATCTTAATATATTATATTTAAGCTTGTAAGATTATTTAATTAATCATTTGTAAAATTATTTCTCAATCAATTTCAGTATGATTGGCTTAACAATTGGAAGGTCAAAACGAATGTTATTTAAAATCATTTTCAATTATGATAACTTGAAACTCAAATTATTATGAATAATATTAGAATAATAGTACTGTAACAGTACTCTTTTATAATTCAGTGTAACTTGAATTAGCATTACTTTAATATTTTTGCAAATTAATTAAGTAAGAAAGTATGAAAGTTTTGGTACAACCGATGACATAAATTAAAAAATCAATTTAAGATATTAAATCGATATTTACGCCCCGATTACGTCTGTTGCATATTTGGCTTAAATTATAACTTATAAATAAGCTGAGAGCAAAGAGAAGAAATAAAAAGCATTCTCTTTAGTATCTGAATAATTTATACATATAGTTTTATAACATCATACGATCAGTTACGATTTTCATCAGTCATTTGAACCAAAAAGAAAAGTTCTTTTTTCATTAATTTAATTAAAAATAGACATTTTAATCTAATGTATAGCGAATAATGAATTGTGGGGAAAAGAATCGATGACTTAAATATTTTTTTAATAAATATTTTACGATCAAAGCAAAGAATTCTGAATGTCTGTGCTCGCAAAAACTCAGCAGCAATGATATAATGACAACTATGGTATAGTCGACTAATCAAACGGCCACTAAGACTCTTTTACTACCGCATAACCTTTTTGCTTCCATTTCAAGCGAATCAAACGTAATAAATGACTCAGCTGGTAAAAAAATTTAATTATGTGAAGTATTGAAAAACTCGAAAAAGATAATTTTCGCTTTGCGCATTATGGATTGAAAATAATAAATCTTTCATTCTTAGATATCGAAATTAAAGATTTTCGCTTGTGTTATAATGCGCTTCGATCCCATTTCATCAATTTTCGTATAAGAATTTTATTAAATAGACCTTCGTATCTAATTATACCACACTAACCAATCACATAAGGTGTGTGATAATCACTGAATATACATAATAAATGACAATGAAATTAAAGGTTAAAAGTTGAGTTTGTTGGCAAGCATTCAATAAAACTTTGACGAGCTTGCGATTACATAAAAAAATTCTTAACTTATCCATTTTTATACTTTTTGCTAATAATAGACATCCTTTGTAGTAAAAAAGCATAATTATTATGTACTTTTTCATTTCAAAATTGTAATATTACATTACTAGAATCAATTATCGATCGATCCATAACTTCATAAAAATCCCTTTGCGCCTTAAATGAATACGTTCTTTAATTTATTATTTACGGCATGTAAATACGAAGCCTATAGAAGTATATCTAACTTTTTTCTAGCAAGTTTAAATTGTTCGGTTTATTGTCTGCCTATGTAACGTTTTGTAAGAATGTTAATGTAGCATTTTTAAGTATTTTTAAGATTAAATAGTGGTCAGTTTGTATCAGTGATCATCTGAATATAGCTATAATAAAATTTTTAAACGTATTTTGAAATCTTAAAACGAGGGCTAAAATGTTGAAAGAATTGTTTTCAATACAAAATTGTAATGAATAATTACCGTTTGATATATTTATAGAAACATTAATTGTTATTAAACTAAATTGTAGAATGTAATTAAGCAAAATGAAAATAGTTATCGAGGAGGAAGAAACTTGTACGTAAATTTTGTGAACGAAAATTCTGATTGATATTATCAATGAATTGCATAAGAGAAATTAAGCTTCTTGTAAACGGCAACAAGCAACAACAGCCACCACACTACATTATTATTCTGTACGAAAATTACGAAAGAACGAAACAGATCGATAATTATCCGTTAGATGTCGCCACTCGTTTGTCTACTAGCCCCACCTGTCGCCGTCAGTGAAAATCTAGATCGACTTGATCTCTACTATCTTTGGTATATATATGTGCACCGACTGAGCGTGGGCATCATATATATACATTAAATATATCTCATCCGTAGCTTTTCCATCCTCCCTATTTCTCGTCATCGAGTGTGTGTGAGGCAGCAGTTGCGCTCATGCTCGTTGACCCACCACCAACACGTAGCAGAGCAAACTCTCGCGTAGTGACATATTTGGGCCGAAATTCCTTCTTGCGAATCCTCGGCTCTTTTTAGCCACGTATGTCCAATCCTATTCTTCGTACTTCGCATGAGATATATATCAAAGATACGACAACAAAATGTGCAGTGTGTCCTTTTCTAAAAATCGACCTGGTCACTGATGATTCTACGAACGACGATGATGAAGAAGCAACAAACGAGTAATTTTTAAAAGCACACATCGATCGCCCCTTATTTTTTTCGTTTGTAGCAGGTTTGTACATACAAAAAGTATGCGTGATAATAATGATTATTCTTTATATGAGGATATTAATAGGACGATAGTAAATTAGTAGGTCACACAGACGCGCTCTTGTGTGATTTATTTTCAACGAGTTTTTTTTCACAAAATTAAGCGATTTTGCGATACAGCAAGAAATCCACTTTGACCAGATGAAATTATTGCATTTTTTTATTTATTATTACCACAAATAGACGATTTCTAATGGCTCCGTATAAATATGATCCAGCGTGTGTTTGATTAAAATACTTTACAAAATGTTCGTATGATGGAAATTCGCTCTATTTCAATTAAAGAGCATCGTGTAAGTGATTCATTGTTTAGCTTCTCCTTTTTGCTTACATTGCAAATGTATATTGTTTCTGGAGAGTTATCAATGTAGCTTATATTCTTTTCACTGGCAACTATGGTTAAATGTTAAACTACTGTAGGGCTTCAAAACAAAATATTAATTACAGTGTTTTTTTGTTATGTTTTGTATTAGATTTATAGAAAGCTATAAAAGTATTATGTTTCTATTGAAAAATTTGAATAACCTGTCAAATTCCAAAGTAATTTTTCCATGGATAATACATGTTAATCGACTTATTACATCACTTTTTCTGATTAATGTGCAATTATAATTTATTGAAAATTAAAAATTCCAACAGTTCAAAGTTTTCAAAGATAATAATTCAAGTATAAATGCAATATGTGGGGTAAGATAATTATCCGTGATCTTTTTCATGTCAACATGCTATCATCAATGTCTTAAAATTATCTCTGTATAATTTTGGGTATTTCCATTTCTATATAAAGGAATTGGTATAATATTTTGTAAACTATAGAAATTTTTTTAATGAAGTTTTTAAAAAAAGTAGAGACTTTTATTGGATGTTATCTACATATGCATGTTTTAATTTTCAAGAGAAAAATCATTAGTGGAATAGGCAGTTACAATGATGGAGTTGAGTCACAGTTTGACCCTCAATGAGGATGCACTTAATCAAATTCCTGAAGCAAAACGTCCAGTTTTTGTCTTTGAATGGCTTAGATTTTTAGATAAAGTTTTAATTGCTGCTCAAAAGGTAATTTTGTTAAGATATCTTATGATATTTAAATTCTACTAGATATCAGTATAATCAAGTATAAGAATAGTACTAAAAGTAATTTCTGATTTTGTAGAATGACATTAAGGGATGTCAGCAAAAATTGGTAGAACAATTGACAAGGCATATGCAAGGTGCTCCAGGACCACCCACACGTCGTTTAATAGCTCGGTGTTTGGCAACTTTATTCAGTGTTGGTGATACATTTCTGCTGTTTGACACAGTTAACAAGTGCAATGATATTTTAAGGAACAAGGATGACTCACCAAGCTTTCTTCCTACAAAACTGTTAGTATTATTCATTTATGTACTATGTAATAATAGCATGGATAGATTACACATCATCACCTATGTTTGTGAATATCTGAGACCAGATACATTACTCAATTTCAAATTATATGCCTTACTTATATTTGATTACACGATTTCTTTGGATATTTATCATTTCATCTTATTGAATCATTTGTAATTTGATACTCTATAATCTAAACTACTTTGATTGGGGACTTTATTTTATAGTGCTGCAATATGCTGTGTTGGCTGTATGTATGAAAAGTTAGGGAGAATGATGGGCCGTTCATATGAGGAAACAGTTCAAATTCTAATCAAATCTTTACGCTCTGCGGAATCTCAAACTCGTATTGAAATTATGCACACCTTAGAGAAGGTAAACAAATAACTTAAATGTTTTTTAAGTTAAATATTTTTTGATGGAGATTAATGCTGACATTGACATTTTTTATTTTTAGGTCTGTGCTGGTATGGGATCTGCAGTTACTAATGTTCACAAAGAAATATACAAAGTTTGCAGGCATTGTTTGACTGATCGAGTCATGGCTGTGAGATGTGCTGCTGCTAAGGTAAATGTTTTTTCTTTCATTGAAATCAGTTGAAACATTAAATATCTTTAATTCCTAAATTTTACAACAAAATTTTCCTTTTAGTGTCTTTTGGAAATGCTACATCACGCACCATTTTTATATACGACAGAAATTGAAAATGTCTCGACTTTGTGTTTCCGTGCATTCGAAGGGTCAAATTACGAAGTACGATGCGCAGTAGCTAAATTATTAGGCACACTTGTTGCAATGACTCAAATGCCAGCTCCAAAAGGTCAGAATCTTCCTTGTAAGTATGGAAAGCAAAATGTGATTACCATCATAATCAATGGCATTGATTGATATTCATGTGACCCTGTTATTTTCAGCTACTCAAAGTAAAAATGCCAAGCAAATATCTCTCGAGGAAGTTTTAAACATTTTGATGTCAGGATTTCTTCGAGGTGGTGTGGGATTTTTAAAGGGAACTGGTGAAATAATTAAAGGAAGCTCTGGAGTCAATAGAGAAGTCAGGGTTGGTGTTACGCACGTAAGTTGGCTTTTCATATGCAGTTTTTCTCCTTGAAGAAATTTTTCAATTCATTATAACCAATTACTTCTAGGCATATGTAGTTTTTGTACAAATGTTGGGTAGCACATGGCTCGAGCGCAATGTTAGTACACTTGTAGCACACGTACTTGACTTGGTAGCTAATCCAAAAGCTGCAAGCTCGCACGTTGATGCCGTTTACTCAAGAAAGTGTATTAATTTCATGCTGAGAGGAACTATCGGAAAATTACTTGGAGAAGGAGCTCAAGCTGCTGCGTGCAAAGAAATTGCACACGTTATTTTGAAACAAATGAATTCTATTGGTGAGATACAGCATTAACTGTCAACTATAATATTTATACTCTGAAATGGATAATAAAAATACTTTATTGGTTTCTTTCTAGATTTTAGTCCGGAAAATGCAAAAGATTGCAATCAAGAAACGATATTTAGTCAGCACTTATTAGTTTGTGCTTTGCAAGAAATGGGAAATTTAATTCTTGGTTTAGGGACTACAGCGTCTAATCTCCTCAACGACCAGTCTCTAAGTAATTAGTTCTTATAATATATTAAAAAAATCTAAAAGTAGTAAAATATAATTAATTATAATTTCAATGTTATAGATCTAGTAGAAACTACAATGGCTGTTTTGGTTCATCCATGCCAGGCAGCAAGGCTTGCAGCAGCTTGGTGCTTGAGATGTATTTGTGTAGCTGTACCTAGTCAAATTACACCTTTAATCGACAGATGCGTCGAAAGTATTGAAAACATGAGGACCTCATCCGAAGCCATCACAGGATATAGTAGCGCATTAGCTGCAGTTTTAGGTAGTGTTAGATTATCACCTCTCGGTGTCCCGCATACAAAAGGAAAAGTAAGTTCTTTATGAAATTTTTTATGGTAGACGGAAATGTATCATTTATTAATTTTTGATATGTGTTTCCAGATAATATTTAATACAGCTGAAGAATTATTACGAAGTGCCAGTCAGAATAGTCGCTTGTCATTAAATAGAACTCATGCTGGATGGCTTCTCATTGGAGCAATTATGACTTTAGGTAAATATGAATCATTCATCAATCTCGCAACCATTTATGTAAATATTACAATAATCGTTCTTCATCATTGGTCTTTAGGAACTGCCGTTGTAAAAGGACTTCTACCAAGGATGTTGTTGCTGTGGAGAAATTCATTCCCACGATCGAATAAAGAATTAGAAAGTGAAAAAGCACGCGGAGATGCATTCACGTGGCAAGTGACTTTGGAAGGACGCGCTGGCGCTTTGTCAGCTATGCATAGCTTCCTTCTACACTGTCCTGAATTAGTAAATGACGACATCACGCGCAGACTCCTTACACCTATTGAGTCGGCTCTTGCTATGTTGTCCAAGTACGTCATTAAGCGTATTAATTATTCTTTTGTCATTTAGAGTTTTTAAGTGTGGTTTGTTTTCTAAAATTTCTTTGAAGTTTTTGAGACGAATTGTTTTTTTATATAATCTTTTAAAGTCAAGATTTATATAATTTGTTTAAAAATTAAAATTTTCATGTTCTCCAGCTTAAATACTGTACTGAAATGTTATGGTCAACAATTGAAGGCTCCAGCAGCTATGGTTCGTTTGAGATTGTATGAAACACTTTTACTCCTTCCGCCTCAAACATTTGAAGGTATATTTTTATTTTCATGCTTACTTTTGATCTTATTAATTGTTTTTCTCAACACTAAAAAATGTTTTTCTGCAGTTTCATACACTCATTTGCTGAGAATGTTGGTATCCGAATTCACACTGGCTGATAACTCTGGCAATACAACTACTTCTTTATTGAGGACTGTTTGTCATGCAAATGATTCGGTTATTCTTGGAACATGGCTTCAAGAAACTGACCATAGGACCATAGAAGATCAGGTAAATTAGAATCTATAAATTTTTCCAGCTCGTAAAAAACAACAAATTTAGTAACTAAAAAAATCTGTCGTAAATGTTGACTATCGATTTTGAAATTATTAAAACAATTAATTGGTATTTAGATGGAACCTAACAGAAGAGCTGACGTGGAGCATGTGAGTGATGTGGTTTGCAAAGAAAATAATGTATAATCGTAGTTTTTATTTCTTTCCTCAAATAATATCTTATTTCAATCGTAATTAATTTTGAAACAAATTTTATGCTTTGTTTTTGTTATTATATTCACATAGAATGTAGTATAATATTTAGTTGTACTTTGCATTATTTTACTTTTAATATTAACGCATACTTCATTTTGCTACAATTACAGTACACGTTATTATTTATTTTTATAAATTTTTAATTGTATGATCACATATTTCTATAACCAAATCACTATTTTAGTTACAGCCAAACAGTGCAGCTGGTTCGGGAGCTTTGGAACACAATTCTTGTTGTCTTTATCGTCCAATACCATCAGTAAGATATATTTATTTATTTTAGGTTGCAATCTTTGAATAGCGCCGTTACCATTTCATTTTGTTTTCAGGATGAGTCGTTACCAGGTCCACTTCCACTTGGCGTAGCGGTAATTGACATGTCTGTTTCGCTATTCGGTCAGATATTTCCACGAGTGGCGAACAAGCATCGGTTACAAATGCTCGATCACTTTAGCGAGTGCATAAAACACGCTAAATCGGGACGGCAAGAGGCTATTCAAATGAACGTCTTTACGGCATTGCTCAGCGGTTTAAAAGGACTCAATGAGGCGAAGACCGGATTCGGTCAGGAAGACGTGAAAAAATCTGCAACTAATCTTATTATTGTAAGTATTTCTAAATGTGCTATCATTAAAGGTATTTTTCAAAATACTAATACATTAGTAATCAATTTATTTTTACAGAGTGCTTTAGTAAGTAGCAACGCCATTCTACGATGGGCAGCAGGCGAAGCAGTTGGTCGCATGGCACAAGTGGTATCCGACGCAAAATTTACCGCCGAAATGGCACAGACGAGTTTCGATCGCTTAAAATCAGCTCGCGACGTCGTTAGTCGAACAGGTCATTCTTTAGCATTAGGATGTCTCCACAAATACGTCGGTGGCATGGGTTCTAGTCAACATCTCAACACAAGTGTTAGCATTTTGCTTGCTTTAGCACAAGATAATTCCTCGCCCGTTGTACAAGTCAGTTTATTGCTTATTAATAACATTCCTCGATAGAAAGATACTGATGTTTTTTCTTTGTTTAGGTATGGGCACTTCATGCATTAGCTTTAATAGCAGACTCTGGTGGACCAATGTTCCGAGGCTACGTAGAACCGACTCTTTCATTAGCATTAACTCTCCTATTAAACGTGCCACATTCTTATATCGATGTCCATCAATGCATCGGCAAAGTTTTGTCTGCTTTAATCACTGTCATAGGTCCGGAACTTCAAGGTGATTCAAATAGAATTCTCAATCGATATTAATTTTATCAGTACATTGATGAGCAATATTTAATTCAAATTAAAGGAAACACTTCATCAATATGCATGGCTAGATCATCGTTCTTATGCGCGTGTGCCATTATGCAAGATCACCAAGATTCTCTAGTTCAAGCTGAAGCTACTGGATGTCTTCAGCAACTTCATCTATTTGCTCCACGTCACGTTAATCTTTCTTCTTTGGTTCCTACATTATGTGTAAGTCAAGGTGATTTTTAATTATTACTCTCTGGAACATTTGTTGAATACAAAATGTTGGGTTATTTTGTAGCGCACATTATCAAGTAATCACTTGCTCTTGCGAAAAGCAGCAATCTCGTGTCTTCGTCAATTAGCTCAACGTGAGGCAAAAGAAGTCTGTGAGCATGCTATGACACTTGCTAATGAAAATAGGGACACTAATGTAGTAGAGGGACTTGTAATAACGGAAACCGGACTTCCTGGAGTTCTCTTTAGTATGCTCGACACGGAGACCGACAGTCAACTGATCAAAGAAATTCATGACACATTGACGAGTATGCTCCAGATTTTAGCCGCTGGTAATCTGTCGCCATGGCTGTCTTTGTGCAAGGATGTACTTACGGTTGCATCCGGTATGTTATTTGAATGATATAAATGAAAAATTAGGTTATTATTCAATTCAATGTTTATTGTTATAGAATCAAGTACCCTAGAAGATGCTACAAATACTAATCCTGACGAACTATCAGCTGATAATGAAAATGCGGATACAGAAGGTGACGACGATCAAGCTGAATTCCACGCTGACGAATCGAAACAACGTCAAACGGTTTCTCCTCGTTGGCCAACTAGAGTTTTTGCTGCTCAATGTGTGCGTCGCATTATCACTGCTTGCGCTAATGATAAGCAGATTCACTTTGATTTAACTTTAGCCAAGGAAATGCAGAATTTCAAAAGCAAAGGTAAGTCTCGTATTACGTAGTAGATTGTAATTTTACTGTCAAGAAGTGTGTTTTTGTTAATATTTAAAATCCATTTGCAGGAGATTTCCTTGTTTTACATTTATCGGATTTAGTCCGAATGGCATTTATGGCAGCAACAAGCGATTGTGATCCCTTGCGTCTCGAAGGCTTGAAAACTCTACAAGAGATCATTGATAAGTTTGCTAAAGTTCCAGAACCTGAATTTCCCGGACATTTATTACTCGAACAATTTCAGGCCCAAGTATGTTATCGGTTCTTCAACACCGCTTCAATTAATTTTTATTATAACTGAAAAAACATTTTGATTACAGGTTGGAGCAGCATTGAGGCCTGCATTTTCAGCCGAAACGTCGCCACATGTAACAGCGGCTGCTTGCGAAGCTTGTAGTGCATGGATTGGCAGTGGCGTTGCGAGAGATCTTAACGATTTAAGAAGAGTCCATCAATTATTAGTTTCGTCTTTAGAAAAATTAAGAGAAGGGCATACTCGTCTGCAAGTGTACAACGAAAGTCTGTCCACCCTTGAAAGATTAGCGATTTTGAAAGCTTGGGCGGAGGTATGTAATTAATTTTATCACTTTTAAATATATATGCTCGAGTTTGAATAAATAGTAATCGTGTAACTTGTTGATTTTAGGTTTATATCGTTGCAATGATAAACAATGGAGCAGCATTGGATAACAGAGATTCCAGCAACCGTGTAAATTGTACAATTAATGAAGAAGATGAAGAAGGATTTGGTGAATTTGAATTCCAAAGTGAAAGCTTATTAAGTTTAGTACAACCTGAACTTCCGAGTTTGAGCCAATATTGGCTTGCTGCTTTGAGAGATCACGCCTTGCTTTCTCTCCCTCCGGAATTTTCAAGTCAACTACCTCACGATGGTGGAGCTTTTTATACTACAGATACGATGGAATCTGCGCGTCCGTACTACGCAAATTCATGGGCTCCAATTTTATATGCTGCTACACTTTGGCTGAATGTAAAAGGCTTTGAGTTGAATGAAACTTCTAATCTAAATTTTGACGGAACTAATAACAATCACTCACCCAAGACTGATTCTAACAAAGACCGTTTCCATTTACTATTTGGTAAATAATATATAATGTGCTATTATGCAAATTTACTAAGTTTCATATTGATTATGTCTCATTATATATTTAATAGGCATTTGTATGGAAGCTTTATGCAGTACACGCTCTTCTGAATCTACACAAAATATTGAAACTTGTTTAAGCGCATTATATACATTACTTGACTCAAGTTGGGCAAGAAAAGTTCTCATGATCAACCGTTCTTTGCCTGTTGAACTTTGTAATGTTTTGCATAGGTAAATAATATTTACAATAGTAGACTAAATTGTTGATTCCATTTTATAAGAAAAATTATTATTTTATATATTATAGACTTTTACTAACTAAAGAACAGTATTCCATCCAGATTATGGTAATGGAAGTATTAAAACAAATAATAAAAGCTAGTCAAGAGGATTTGATAGATAGGAAGAAAGCTAAAATAAATGGTAAATCAAATTTGTTCTTTCTTTTATAAATTAGCAAGTTTTTTATCTCATCATTTATTTTATGATATTCAGAATTAACATCAGATGACGATGAAACTAAAGACGTACCTGAAGTAGATTTGCTAGGCGAAGGAGAACAATCAGGAGAACTAGTGCCAGGAAAATCTTTAGTTTTTGCAGTATTAGAAGTATGTTTATGTCTTTTGGTCCGCCAAATTCCAGTGTTAAATCCAAATCCTGGAGGAGCAACAGCAATTCTAAGTCAACGTAGTTACTTGCCGACAGAAGAAAGCGGCAAACTTATTGCAACTACTTTGACAGTTATGGAAATACTACCAACACTTTGCTCTCCTACCGGTAAGTTATTACGTATCAAAAGCGTACAGAAAATATTGGAATTTTTCCACTAACATTCAATGTATTACTATGACTTAACAATCTGAAGGTTCAGTTTCAATATTGCCGACACTCTTATATTTGACAACCGGTGTGGTGAGAGAAACCGCTGTCCAGTCCGAAAATAATATTGTTAAAACTGGAAAGGAAACGTCCATTCATGCTGCATTACATTGTTTGAAAAATTTTGCCACCAACAAATATTCTAGAGATCCAAGAAGTCAAGACCAATGGACAACGCATTTACAGAGTGCACTTGCCAAAATTATTGATCTTGCTAAATCAGGTACATTACTTAATTGGTATTATGAGGTAAATAATAGTTGCTGAATTGTAAAATAATAAATACTGTGGAATTTTGCAGGTAATGATGAAACTAAAATGGATGAAGTGGCTATGATATTGGGAATTGCAGTGTTTGTACTCCATGCTTTACCAGAAGTAGTCAGCCCTCCAAACTTACAATTCCCCTGTATTAATCATTTTAGACATGCTATTCAATCAGATAATATTCATGTAAGCAAACGAAAATTTGAACTTATGCTACTAAGAATTAGAATGTTTTATATAAATTTATTATAATTTTTAGATAAGAATCAAATGTATACAAACTTTGAGAACCATATTTATTCATCAAGAACGTAGCATAAGCACACCATACATTCATGCTCTTGCACCTCGAATTGTAGAATATTTATACACTGATCAAAGTAAACAAGTAAAAGATGATTCGGAATTGCAATACACTTTAGAATGCATAACAACGATTGAAAGTCTTATTGCATTGGCTGAACCTACTCAACGTAAGTACTTTATTTTAATATAAATAAATACCAAAAAAAAATCATAAAACGCAACTCATTTCATAATGTTTCATGCTATCAGGAGATTTATTGCAAGGTAAAAAAAATGAGACGAAGTAAACGTGTTGCAGTTCACTTTTTGTGTGACTGATTTGTGTTAAAATTGTTCTTATAATATGTTTGTACATACAATAATTATGCACGTTTCTATTTTTGAATCTTAATATTGCTTTTTAAATATTTTTCATAAAATGGACAATTCTACATCACATACTTATAAACAATTTAAATTATTATATGCTGCAGCAGATTAAATAATAAACATAGAATGTCCAGTCAGCTTAAAATTTTTATTATTATTGCAATGTTACAATATGTATATTTTGTATTGCCAATGTACAGCTTTCCTGATATTTTCTTAGAAATGAGTTTTTATATAATAATTTTGCGCACGCGATTTTTCCCACCATCTTAATTAAATTGAATGTTACTCACCTATTCAAGTTATCACATTTTTGATGACACATTCACTATCTATTGCTGTATTAACTCCGTCCTTATTTTAGGAATACAAATGCTGACTTTATTGGTTCCAATTCTAATTAACTATTTATTAGAAGGAGAGACACTTCAACACGGCACAAAATATCAAATCAGTCTTCATCAACACAGCTTCCAACGGTTAAATAAAATAGGACCGAAATATCCCCAAGTATGATATCTTTATTGATTTTTTCTACTTTTAAAATTCAAATGAGATTCCGATGTTCTTATTTTATTAATTTTAGGAATTCAAGACTTTAATGTCCCAATCAACAGAGTTGAAAACAAAGTTGGAAAATGCAGTGCGACTTAGTCATCATCAACAAGCTCAGAGACAAACGAAAATACCTGAGTCAACAAAGCCTCCACTCAAAGTACCTGCCCCATCCATAACTCTCAAAACAGATTTTTCAAATTTTAATTAGATGCGTTTATTAAAAAAACAAGATATTTTTTTAAATCATCGGATTTTCAAGTATATGGATATAGGTACTAATGGATATAAACTATATTTCTAAATTCCAAATAAACATGTTAGTACACATGTACTTAAAGTTTATATGATTTATAGTTTTTTCAAAATAGTTTAATGAAACACGATATTCATTATCCCGTATCTATATCAGAAATCTTTTATAATTTTTTCATCGACAATCTTTTTACAAACAGTCAACTGAAACGAGGAGTCGTAACAGTATATAAATATATAAGACCGTTTAAAGTTTTGTTATCAGACGAGAGAAAAATTTATAATGAATATCGTTGATTGATTACGTGTATACCCATTTCATACTATACTAATGATAGATCAAAGTCATTAATGAAAATGTGTTGACTTGAAAACCTTAAAGAGGCTATTTACTGAAGCACAATTTAGAACACGTATTTTTTATTCATTTTTGACTGTGAAGAATTCATATGACATCAATTTTATCATATTTAATGTAATTTATTTATTATTAAGTTGGAAAAAAACTAACTTGATATGTATATTTTTATAATTGTAAAATACTGCACAAAATAGATTTATATTTTAAGAGAGACATACTTGGTTGTTTATGATTAATTATGTGCCATGAATAATTTACGGAAAAGCTTTTATGAAAATTGAAATCAATCTTGCCGACTTTAGTTTTTAAGAAATCTTGTAAATTATATTTCATTAAGTATTTATAATTAATTATTAATAATTCGATTTCATCACTATCCTCGCATATTTTACACAATTAACCTGAAAATTGCGTATGTAATATATGTATAGTTGGTAGCATATTACACTGTACATGTTCAATTATTTTTTTTTTAAAACCATAAAACTGTTATTAAAAAGTACAATGTTTTTCTTTTCATCTTATTTATCTAAAAATATAAAAGGATCCGTTCAAATATATTGACTTTGGCGAATTCAAATATTTATAAACTAATTTGTAATTATATACTTTTAAAGTTTATTTGATAATTATAAGACATTAAAGACTATCGAGATTAAAAATTATGAAATATAATAATGCTTAGAGTAACTGAAAGTGATGTTATTCAAGTAAAAATATATTATTTGTAATTAAAAAAATAGATATAGTATAGAATGCACTATACTAAACTATTTTTTTCGTAAAGTTTTTTCAACATTATGTAATAAGAGTATTCCAAAATAACAATAGCAACAACAACAACAACAATAATAATAATAGATCTACATGCAGAAAAGAAGTTTTTCAACGTGTATCTTCATTCTTTAAACAACAAATTAAAATTTATAACGTTGGTACATCTGAAGGTCTCAATAATCGATGTAAAACATTGTATAATCTACGATTAGCGCAATGCAAGTTAGTGTGATGTTACAATTTAAGAATACAGCAATTGTAGTTTATAAAAATTATAACAGAATAGACTAACAATTAAATATTCGATCCTATTCATAAGAAAAATTTTAGATCAGAAATATTTTTAGCCTGATTAATCACTTATTTTATAATAATTGCCTTAACTCATACGTTAAAAATTACTTGCATGCAGCTAGATGTTGATCAGTTCTATTTAAATTTTTTATATAACAGTTTTCAAAAGTGATAAAATATTTCTCTAGCGAAAAATCTCGAATTAAATTAAAAAAAAAAAATTCTATGTTAATAAACGAACAAATATTAGCTTCACCAGTGAAAGTGATGTAAAGAAAGTAGTGTATCTACAAATTATAATTTTTTCTTTCGTAAAATTCAATTTTTTAATATGTATTCAGCAAATTAACGCCAATCAATAATTGAAGTATTCTGTTAATAAAAGTAAGAGCCCTACACTTTCATAGATAAGTACAAACCAATGTAAATTAATGGGTCGACTTTGCTCCAAGATATAACCGCGAGTAGTATTCGCAACAGGAAAAGAGAAATCAAGAAAAGTCCACAGTTTTTTCGGATTGAAGTATTATGAATCAAGTTTAGATCATCTAGTTTATTAGTTTCTTTAAAAATAAATATTTGAATATGATGTTTCAACAATAATACTGAGCTGTCATTTATCATTTATCAAGTTACGTAAACAAATCTCCAAACCTAAAAAATATTATTTCTAAATCAACATTTTTAAACGTTAATTTGTGAATAAATTAATAAATCGGATGATCCAAATTGATTCACAGTACTTTGATCAATAAAAACTATCTACTATGTACGGAGCAAAGTCGACCATTAATTTAGATTGGTTTGTATATCTATGGAACGATAGGAGGCCCTTAATAATACTAAAGCCAGTTTTTATGAAATAATGTAATAAAAATTAGTTGATTATAATTAAATTTGAGTGAGATTATAAGAAAATTGTGATTTTTTAATTGAAATATAACTAGATTATTTAATTTATTTCATTATTTTGTATTGTATAAGAAAATAAAGAGATGTAAAAAATGAAAATATGAGTTTTATTGAAATAACTTTTTTTAGTATGAATTAAGAAAATTAGTGAATTGTAAAAATAGAAAATTATAGTAATGAAATATTATTCAGAAGTAATTATGTGTAGATTGCGTACTATCACAATCAAATTTATTTTATAATAGCAATATAATTACAACTTTTTATAAAATACTAAAAAAATTCCTGCATGTGCTCATCTATCTCAAATTCGCAAATAATTTTTAAAATACTGTTGAGAAAATTCGAGTCAATAATTGAATATACTCAATACGAACGTTCAAGGAATAATCAACAAGTATTTTGATTAGCTGCAGACTTAGAGCCCCTGGGGGCCTATTCTGAAAAAAAATTTTGTGGTAAATCAGTTTGTCACTTCAGTTTACCACAGAATTAATCACTTTAGATGTGATAAATGCTTATGACATGTGCTAAAATTTTTTTTCAGAATAGGCCCCCTGGAGGCCCTCTTCGTTCCACCGTCATCAAATATTGCCTTGTAAGTTATCCCTCCCTAGTTCCACAGAACATCTACAGATCCATTCACGTATGTTTTCCGTGAGGAAAATAAGCCAAAAACTATAAAAGCTTTGGCTTTTCTGCAAAATTCAAAATTTTCACTCTTCACAACAACAATACTTGAATTTCATTCGATTAATTTTAATGGTTTTTTCATCTCTTTTAATTTTCTGTAAAAAAGGTAAACGCTTACGAAAACAAGCGTCTATCTAAGGAGGTAACAATTAGTATGTAAAGCGATTTGAATATGACAGCATAAAAATCACCTCATACATAAATATGCAATACTATAAATGTAATTCTATTATTATTATTATTATTATTATTTTATAAAAGTCGAATTACTATTTATTTATATTCTATTTTAAGGTATTTATAAAATATTTATAGAAAAGAAATATAAATATAAATAGAACAAATAATAATAGACCTAAAAGAAACACCTAAATTATTTTTTCTGTAATTTTTATTTTTTATTTTCATTTTTTATTTTATTATACAAAAATCACCTTTTATATGGATGTACAAAATCGATAAGTGTAGTTGGATAAATTATATACGGGAATGTAATCACACAAAGTTTTTTTCAGTATATAAAATAAACTATACACTCCTGCAGCATTTTTATCTAGAATTTGAAAAACGATGTTAAAGTACAGATAATCAAACTGCAATAAAAATATAAATTAAAAAGAATAAACTTACTTTAACCATATTATTTTTACTGCATCCAATTGCTGCAAAGGTACATACTCTTGAATTGTTCATCATTGGAAAACTCAGTATGATTTTTGGCAATGGAAGTTTGAATTTTAATTTATACTGATTTTTCTGAAAGGAATATGAAGTTTTCACAGCTTGAATCAACTTCTTATTTTCAGTTTAATACAAGCTCCAGCCATTTTTGTTCCATAATTATCTCCAACAACATAAGATCTATCTTGACCACCATGTCCAAATTTAATCTTTCTCAATCCTTTTCCGTAGTTTTTAAATTCATGAGAAAACTAAAATCATACACATTATTATTTGGAAGTTATCTAATTTATAAACAATCTATAATAGAATATGTTTTTACCTTGAACCAATGATTCATTTGTTCTCCTTCTATTATTTTGTTGTAATTTAATGTTTCTATTGCTGTTCTATCTGATTTTTGTTCTCTAAGTAATTTGATTGTACATTCATATTGAGCAGGAATGTTTGGACGACTACAAAACCATTCACTCACCTATCAATCAAATAAAATATGAATTGTTTAATTTATCTACATGAAAAGTTGATGATATAAAAAATGGGTTGATGTAAATGATACCTGTATCGTCGGTTGTAGATGATCTATCATATATTCACTGAAACCTTCTTTTACTAAGTTTATAACTTGTTCTTTCCAGCACTTCCCAAAAGATGCTACAAAACAATTATATTTGTCTTCGAATACTGGATCTTTTGGTAAAGCTCTCACTCCTTGAGGAGGATGTTCTACACTCCAACCGTTACCACCATTTTCTATTATATCCCAATGTTTATTAGGTCCATTTTCTCCAGAATGATTTTTTATCAAATTTTTATAAAAAGGTTTGTGATCACAAATAAAGTAATGTATTGTCCAAGGTGTCTGCTGGTCAAGAACCAATGACTTTCGAAGCATAAGCTCTGATTTTTTCTGCCAAACATAGTCTTTGATGAGAAAATTCCAATGCTTGCAGACTAATTGGCAACCCAATAATGTCTTATGATCAACATTGCAAAGTATTTTCAGTAGCAACTCATCTGGAATGCCGCAATTTGCAATAAATGATCCATTATTGCTTAAATTATTGTAAGTTGTTTTATTATATTTTTCTTCATCGGACCAATCGTCGTCTTGTTCAACAGCAAAATTTACACGTAATTTTTTCTGAAAAAATGTTGAAATATAAAACAACATAAATATTTCAAGAACGCAAAAAAAGCCAGTGTGATAGCCGGTTATTACCTTTGCTTTTATCATTTTTCACGCTAAAAATTTTGCTATTGGAATTTACAAACAATTAGGGGAAATTACGCAGACATAAACATTTATGAAAAACAAAAACAGAATGAATGAAAAAAGGACGCCGCGGCGGCAGTAGCAGCGATAGACGCTATACGCTACCGTAAAGAACTGTCGTACCATACGGTGGCACGGCATGGAGGCTGGATATTTGTCGCGCGCGTTTTGTGATGTTTACGTAGCAGACAATACTCGAGTTGTGAAAATAATAGTATCTCAGTAGTATAGTTATGTCAAATAAATTTGATATAACACCACTTGGAATAATGCGATTGCGGTTTACTGGCGTATTTCAATGCGCCATTCAAAAATCAATGGAACTGGCGTATTAAAAAATCATTAGATTGCGTTTAGTCAAAAAATTCAAATGTACGGATCGAATGATTATTTTTAAATTGCTGTTCCAGCTGTTGAGCACATGTACGTACATATACAAATATATATTAAGCTTATAGTGTCACTGCTATATTTAAACCACTTGAACATTGTTATGTACATACGTGTTTTCGTAGATAACATTTTAACGTGCTTTTTAATGTTTCATTATGAGTGAGTCGTACGATTACTGCATTGACTAGGGATACTCTTTACTAGATATCTCTATATAGGTGTCTATATAATGTAAACTAGTTTTAGTCACTTCTGCCATTTATTTTCAGAAGCTGCCAGTTCCGTAAAAACAAGTATATTAATAAGATTGATACAATCAGCACCTTGTTTAAAACCCAATTCATAACAATTAACAAGTAAGAGTGAGAAAATTGGTGCCAAATAGAATAGAATGTATGGAAATCTAACGTGAATACGTAAAATTCAAGGTTAAATTACTGCTCAACAAATCTGATATACTAAATGGGACAACTTAGTGATAAATTCAAAAATATGTCACTGGCAATCAAAGAAGAAAGAGTGCCATATGATGAAACTTCTAACAATGGATACATATTCAATGAGAAACATTACATTCCAGAGGAGTTATTGTTAGATTTACTGTCTTATTATGTTGATTACAAAACATTGATCAGCTGTCAATTAGTATGTAAACAGTGGAATCTTTTTATGAAAAATTATGTTTGGCGTAAAAAAGCTGAATTAATATTAAGTCATACACTACCACTAGATGAAGATACTCCTTGGACAACTTATTACTTGATCTGTCATAAAAAACCATTTCACAGAAATCTAATTAGAAATCATTCAGGACAAAAAAATTTAAGTTCAGATCGAAACTGGACAATTATAAGTGATGGTGGTGATGGCTGGACAGTCGAAAGTCCACCTTCTGGTGTCATAGCATTGCCAGATGATCCTGTTTTCAATGGAACAAATTGCTGCTTTGTCACATCCTATGGTAAATGCTGGAAACAACAAGTTATTGATTTGGTAAAGGAAGGCTTATCTGAATACTTATTAGATAACTGGCAACCACCTATAAAAGTAAAGATTTGTAAATATATTATGGATTCTGAATTTTATAAAAAATTTGGAATAATAACAATTGTAATATGATTGTGTTGGTGTATTGCAGGTAAGCGAGTGGTTTAGTAGCAGATGGGATTGTTCTGCTGTATATGTATGCACAACTGAACTTATGTCAGATGATAATGTGGTTTTGAAACATTATAATTATTCAAGAACAATGAGAGATGAAGATCAAAATCAATGGTTCAAGGTCAGTAGATATTTTATTGATTTTTGTTGTAATGAATTATTTATTTAACTAACATTTTACTTGGCAGTTAATATTTTTTTTTTTTGCAGTATGAATATGAGTTTAGAAATTATGGAAAAGGATTGAGAAAAATTAAATTTTGCCATGGTGGTCAAGATAGACAATATTGGGCTGGTCACTATGGTAGTAAAATGGCAAGAGCTTGCATTATATTGGAAATTCCAGATAGTATGCATCATGAAGTATCTATCTCACAAGAAGAAACTGTTTCACCAGAACCATATTATTTATCAGAGGAACCAAATTTTATACGAGAAGAATGGTCTTACTCTGAAGAAGAATATGACTCTGAGGAATGATGTGATTTGTACATAAATATCGATGTATGATATATATAAGATGAAGTTACGATATAATACTATGATTAAGCTTTAATAATATTTTGAAATATGCTTATCATTAAATACTACTATAATTAAAATGTACAACACTATTTTTGTTAAAAAAAATAAATTATTATATTTTTAGCTAAATTGTCGTCTTCGAATGTTTCACAATTACTGAAAGTTTATAAAAATAAACGAGTTTAAAAATGTGCTTAATATAGGTGTTTTATTAATTATCCTTAAGTTTCATTTTTTAAATTAGATAAATAATAAAAAAGTCGGATGTGTGCGTTTAATATATAGTTTGAAAAATTTTGAACGTACGTAGCCATCTTAAAACTTAATTTTAAAGCGTGACTTTTCGAATTGAATAATAAACAAATTACTTACGGATAATTTCACATGTAAATAATAGTATGGTCTCACGTATATCACACGAAATTTCAAAATATGCCTGATGAAACTTATTAAGTTAATTTGAAATTGATGATGTTATTAAGTATGCAAATTGCCACGAGTTGCAAAGGCTATACTTTTTCTAATCAGTGTTCTTCGTCAAAAGACAAAAATACTCTGAAAGTTAAATCAAATGGTTTGTTAATTACTTAACCTTTGAATTATTCTCTAATAGTGACTAGATATAAGTAAATATATTTATTAAAAATACATTTACAATGAAACTAAAAATATTTTATCTAACTATTTCAATTTTTTCAGTGATGTGAAAATCTTAAATTTTAAAACTATATTTCGTTCAGATTTTATTAGACGTTAAATATTTCGTAAACTTAGAATAGTTTACATTCACGTAAATAATATTTCAACTAGGAAAATGTAAAAATACATGGGCAAATCGTCACAGAACTTTTACGAAACTTCGTCACAATAAAAAAACCAAACAACAAAATACGTACGGCAATCATCATCGACTTGATCATACATATGCAGCCTCAGCAAATTTCCTCAACATTTCGCAAACAAACGGAATTTCAGACCATAGCGATGATTGTACAATAATCGACGATGAAACGCTCGAAAATGGCATCAATTTAAGAATTCAAGACAAATCTGGTTCGGACGATTGTACAAGTGAAAAAAGCTCATGCTTGCAAGTTACTGGAGCTAACGTGAGAATTTCATAAATAATTTTCATCATGAAAGTCAAATCAAGATTTTTAATTGTTGTATATTAGGGTGCCTTGAAGCAGTACTCAAGAAGTCGGAAAATTATTAAGGACAAAATCAGACTTTCGCCAACCTTACTTAGCAAACAAAATATTGCAAAAACTGTTCACGAAGATAAAAAAAGACTCATCGCTGCACTTGCTTTAATACAACTTGCTCAGTCATCATAAAAATCGATAGTACTTCAGTAACAATTTTTTTTTATTTAAATATGTTATTTGAGCTAATATGAAATTATAATATTATACTTTATCAGGCAGCCTGCAATAATTTGTAAATGAAAAGCTCTTTATTATCTTTTAAAGTAAAATTTTTTATTTTTTGCTTTAATCTATTGAACTTTACTATCGTTTGCCTGTCAAACATTGTATATAACTGTTATTCTTACATAAAAAATAAATTAGTAAGAAATTAAAAATTTGCTTTATCATATAAATGTTTATTCAAAAAGTAATTTACAAAACAGTTCGATAGAATCATTATTGTATAGAATTGTATGTACGCATCAAATATTTCATTTGACAAATAACACATATGAATAAAAAAATTATGCAATTAAAAAGTATTTCCATTAATAACATTTCAAAATCAACGCTTATTCACAGATTTTGAAACGTAAACTACAAAAAATATCTGAATAAATAATCCTTATAAAACCCTTCTTTCATGAAGCTCTTTTATCACACGTTTGCATCTATTAGTATCACAATGAATCACTTCTCTAATTATTCGAGTGATCCATCTAATTTTTCAGCCTCATACTTCTACTTCTTGTAGGTTTCGTTTCTTCCTCTTTCTCTTTACTTTTCATGCTCCTTGTCCTCGTTAGTTTTGAAGTCTCTTCTTTATCGTCAACTTCATCTACGAGAATTTTTCTGCGAACATTGCGTGCTCTAGTACGAGTTTTGGTTGGCTGGATGATCGGTGGAGATTTTGGCAATAATGAGTTACCAATATCGTTTTCTTCGTCACTCAAGTCTACGATATTGACTATGGGAACGGCTGGTGGAGTCTTGCGACGACGAGGATTACGAGCAGTCTTCTCTATGTGCTGTTTTGGTGTAACACATCCAGTTGATGGTTGGTTCGTTATGGTGATTGGTATGTCGGTTGGTACGTAAATGGTTGAAACTGGAAGAATTTTACACTGAGTTTCATTTTATTTAAATTAAAAATAAATAATCCTAATTAAAATTATGTAATTAGTTAGAAAAAAAATTGTTTTTTGCTAAATCATTTAAATTAAAAATTAAATTAAATTTAAATCATAATCGATAACTTTTAAACGTTCAATAATATTTATAGCTAATAACACTTATAGCTAAACAAATAATCTATTTTTTTATTGGTAGCGACAAAAACTCTATAATAATTTTCAATTATTGTGTACTTACATAGCTTATCCTGTGGAAGATTGTAAACAAAGTGCTGATAGTAAAGTTCAGTCGCATATACAGTGATACAATGTTTATCCAAATCGTTTTGCGAAGCAACATTAAGAGCTTCTTCAATCAAAGCAAGAGCATCGTCTTTATCCTCCGGCTCAAAGTCAACGATATACAAAGAAAAGTCCAACAAATACCAAATAAAATCGACGATGATATTCTGATGTCGACACCACTTGTAACTTTTATACTGTCTATGCGTATCCAAATCTCTTTCGTTAATGTTCGATTTAATCTTGAAAGCTCCATGGAAATATTGTTCCGCTTCTCGCTTGTACTTAAGCAAACTGTACAACTGCGCGCGGATATGTACACAAGAGAACGAAAGATATTGGTAATTGATATTATTACAGATAAAACATTGACAGTGAGGTGTATGACGTAGAAACTCTGGCAGAGTGAAGAGCTTTTTCTTCAGTTCTGGCGAGGCGCTATTTTTTGATAAACTTACGGGATCGTGAACAGCTTCGCGAAATGTCACTGTGTTGCTTATTTTAGGGTCGATCTTCATATTTGCGAACTATTTGATAAAAATAAAGATTTTGGTAAAAATTCAATAATTTAAAAAATGTATCTTACCTTTGCATTCAACTTTTGTACGACTTTAGTATTCATTGATTTTTTGAAATTTTCCAAACAAAGAATATGCTCGAGATCCTGCAGACGCGTCTCGCAATTTTCCGCGTGTAATCGAAGAAGGTCGATGTAACAAAAATACTTCAAATATTGTGCTATCCTGAGGGTAAAACCGTATTTTTGCGCGAGTGTCAGTCCGAAAGTCATGTGTGCAGTTATCTCGCGGAATGACAAAAGACTAACCATAGGGATGATAATGTTAATATTCACTTCAAACAGCTGCTCGCATACAAATAATAGATTCCTAACAGTCCAGAATCGCCGTGGATCTGAAAATGTTGTTGGGCATGATACAATCTAGTTTTAAAAATACACTAAGTAAAAATTGAAGTATTACCTATAGCTATTATATCATGCAAACTTATCAGTAAATAGTGAGCTTGAACTAGTAGATTAGAGTAATCTTCTTGACTAGCTTTTTCATTGAGAATGTAGAAGTTGCGGAATTGAATGTCCACGTAATAGATGTATAACTTATAGTTCCCAAGAATATCAAAATTCGGCATTACTTTGACTTTTTTTAACAGCTGTTTTGCTTCTTTAATCTAAAAAAGAGTACTTTATTAACAATATGTTGAATTTTTCATTTTCACGTAATTAATAATAGATTAGTTGCCTTTTTGCAATCCAGATAGAAATCTGCTAAGCTCAACCAAAATAAAGTTACCGAATCGGTATCAGGAATTTTCGTGGAATGTTTTAGCTTTTCAACTTGCTTCTCAGCATCAGAAATCCACTTATCATTAATGCATCTTAAAGATAAACATCGACTAGTTACTGCAAATCAAATAATAATTCGTTAACATTTCTAGGATTTTGTGTAAATGTTATCAAGTAAAAATATTTGTACCATATACACAGGTTGTAAAGTCTTGCAATGCTGTGGCCAGTTTATAAGCCAATCTCCACGTTTTTTCTTCAACATCATTGAACTTATATAGTCTACAGTACTCTCCGCATATCATGATAGTTTCCAAAGTAAACTTAGGCTCCCAATCATTTACTACTGAACTCTAAAAATTCATATAAAATTTATAAGTTCTCTCGAATAATTACGAATTTTTATATAATGTAAAAAATTTGTGATTTTACTTACAAGATTTTTTTGGAAACAACTGTCCCATATACTCAAAACTTCTCTTAATTCATTTGCACACCTATTGTCCTCTTCAATATTAATTCCACCATAAGTTGGTACAATTTCATCTTTTTCTTCCGAGTCTTCTTCATTTTCTTGTTTACTCTTGAATGTTTGAAAAGCCTTGACAGTAAAATTGGCATCTTCTATTTGTTCAGTAATGGCTTGTTTCCTAACATACAATTTTTCCAGAACTCTAAAGAAATTCAAGTTGGCAAGTATGCATTGAGAGCTGAATGATTTTGACTTTGAATTTGTCAGCTTTACAATGGCTTTTAAAATATAATCCGAAATTATTTCTCTTTTTTCGAATTGCAACGCATGGAAGGATAATAAAAGAACGCCTTGGCCATAATACAAACTGTTTTCTACAGACTCTGTAAAACAAAAGTTAATATATTAAATAGTTTTTACAACAGACTGAGTACCATAAAAATTGACATTATTTAAATTAATTATTACCTAATTCTTCCAAAGTTTTTTTCATCGCTATTATTATATTACTCTGAACTGGGAACAATGACTTGAGCTCTCTCAAACATAAATCTGCTAAGTTGTATTGATGGATGTTCACTGTAATACCAAGTTCTTTAATTATATCTGCATCTGTTTTCAAACATTTTATCATAGTCAGCTCCTGTATTTCTACAGAATCTATGTTTTTCAGCTTTATAGTGGCCCACATGTCACATGCTTTCTTTTTTTTACTCTCATTGATACTAACAAGGGCATTATAAGCTGTGTAAAACATGGCTTTTCTATATATTTCTAAAATGTGAATGATATTTTTCGATTGTAAATTGAAATTTGTTTAACTTTATTAAATTAATTTAATAAGTTGTAATCTTACCTCTATTGAAATAGGAATTGCATAATCGAGTTAGTGCTGTGCTAACTGGATATTGCAATCCAAAACTACTAATTTTGCTATCTAATCCATCAAAACAAACAATTTGTTTGCATAGCACTTTATATAGATTTTCTAGCTCTTCTGGATACTTCGATTCAGTTATAAGTCCAATATTGAAAATCATCTTTCCACATAAGTTCCACAGAGCTACAGAATATTTGCAGCCAATTTGTTCCAGCTCATTAAATACTGAAACCATTTCATCCAATAAATCTTTAGCTAATAAGAACATTTTTTCACTGATAGAAGTTTTATTACATCTACTGATAACTCTCAGGTATGTAAAAGTTGTAATTGATGCTTTGTACATGTCTGTTTTCACTTTACAAGCATTAGGATCAGAGCAGGATGCACATGAATAGTTAACTGGAAGTTTGCGATTTCTCAATATACTGTAAACTTTTTTTACAAAATCACCTATGTATACTATATCATCATACGTTATATTGACATCCATTAATTGTTTTGCTACTAAACCTTCTAAATTGCCAAATAAAGTTTCAAAGCTATTTGCTACAGCCATAAGAGTCTCTGTCAAGGATTTATTATCTTTTCCATATTTCTGCAATACAGCTTCAAAACTATCAAAACACTTTTTAATCCTTATTTTACCAATATCTTTTGACATATAATTGGTTTCGAATAGGTTGATTGTAAATTCTCTAAAAATTTTGTAGCAATGGTATATTTCTGGAGAGCTTTTAAATGGTTCTATGAATAAGATATCAATTTGGCGAAAATAGCTCAAATTATCTGAATTATTAATGCAATCATTCCTTTTCAAAAATATTTGACCAAACATGAAAATGATATAATGATAAGCATTGATAAGTGGATATTTTTTTAACTCTGTAAAGTAATTTGACAAATGTTGGAATATTTGTAGCACACTAGGAAAGGCTATTAACATTGGAATATTGATTAACTTTTTTATAAATGACTCTGCAATTTTAAAAGTGTAGCAAACATTTTCATCACAATAATCTAAGATTTGAAGGAGAAACTTTAAACAAAAGAGAAACTCATCATTTAGAATCGCTTTTTCAGAATTATTATTTGTTGTTATTAAGTCTAACTTCTTAAATAACTCTACTTGCCATAACGTAACAATCTGATAATATTCTTTAGTCTTGTAAGAATTATTGGCACTTAATATTTTTCCAGGGAATAAATAACTGGATATAATTTTGGCTTCTTCGAAATATTGTTTGCTTAAAAGGTATTGAATAATAAAATAGATTGCGCTATAAAACTTATCCTTGTCAGATACAATCGATAGATTCTCACAAATTATTTTAGTAATTTTGAATATTTCAATTTCTTTGGATAGCTGTTGTTTCTTACATTTATCTGCACTGTGGGCCAAATGTAAAAGTATCTTGAATAGATATTTGTTACTTTCATCGTTGTTTTTGCAAATTACCAAATTCTGAAAAAATATTAAAAATATTTTTATTATTCTATTTTCAACTTCAATGCAAAGTTAAAGATAGTAAATTGTAATGTGAAAAAAATTTGCGTACCTGTAAACTATTTAAAACACTGTTGAAATTCAACACTTGAATATGTCTTATCCATGTTTGATATTCTGATGACATATTAGCTATTTTTCTACGAAAAGCAAAGATACATTAACGTTATTTTTTTTATCAAAAAACTTAACTATTTTTTTTTTTGCAGAAAATAACTGACAAAGTAAAATACACTTGTTCTAAAAAATAAACAATTATCTATAATACGATGCAGAGATGGAGAAAAATTTCCTCTTCTTAACGTGTCTTGACTTATTTATGACATGCTACACGTTTATGTATCAAAACAGGTATCTCAACGCCTGCATTTTCAATAAAAATTGTAAAGCTATCTCACATATGTTTTAACTGTTGTTAAATTTAATTATACTGCTCATTATAAATTCTCTTATAACGGTTTATTTAAAATTCGCATATGCACTATCTCTATAGAATTCTGAGCTCGTAACGTCTGAATATTTAAAAATGACGGTGTCGCTGAGACTATGATGATTTCGGTCACATGACACAGGTTGTGCGACATCTGGTGAAAGAAGCGGGAGTCACAATGCCTCGGCGATCTTTCGTCTCTCTCTCTCTTTCTCCTGCCGAACCCCACTATCTATCCCTACATATACGTATATACATACATATATACATACATAATACATACATACATATTCCGCCATATTCGCTTGTTCATCTCAGTCTGGTGCAAGTGTCTCGTTGGTGTCTCGCAGCAGATCGAGGGAAAAGAATAAAGGGCATATAACATTGAAGTAATTGCTGCGAAAAATCAAAACAATCAGTGAAGAAAAGCATACACGCGTACGCACACAAGCGTAGCACGACGAGCAACGGCAGTAGTAAGCAAGAAATAGCAACGTGGTATGGGATGCAGTCGCGGCGTCGTTGATCGAAGAAAGCGAGTGTAAAAGCAACACGCAACATCGACTGAAACCTGGGAACTAGTGACAATGGCCAAGGACAACGAAACCGACGAGTTGTCGACCCCGTCATCATCCAAACGGACGGCAGCTCACCGGGCAAAGCCTTACGACGCCAACAACGTGAGTCCTTTACCCGCCGTTTCTGTCTCTCTCTCTTTCTCTGTCTCTCTCTCTCTCTCTTTCTCTTCCTCTCTCTGTCCGCGTGATGCGTATGTTCTAAAAATAACTCGACGTCGTGGGTCTCCACTAATTTTTGCTTCTTATTGCACGCGGGACCTCGTGTAAATGCATTTCCCGCCTCATGCGAAGAATCATACTGCAACGTCCACAAGGTCTAACCTTAATTTACACCTCGTGCGCACGCTTTAACCTTGAGCTCTCTAAAACTCCACTTGATTTCTAAGGTGGAGTTGTTCTCGAGTTTCCGATATTTCGAAGTAGTTTTCTAGCTGCGCGCTGTGCGGATATGTGTACGTGTGTGCGAGTGTATAAAGTCGCGATGGGAGAGAAGAAAGAAAAAAGGTCGAAGTATACATGTGTGCGTGTGTACGTGTACCTTATATGTGCTCGAGCAGGTTTATGTGATAGAAGCATCATTGATTATGGACAGGAATGTCAGGTACGAGTAACAGGCAAAAATTTCGTACTCTAATTGACAATTCGTTTAGATCTCTTCAAACAACTAGCTATTGAAGTTAAAATATTTCAAGATGTCCGATTGTAACGATGCGTGTGAACAAGTAATGTTGATTCGATCTACACCGCGACTTTTTTTCTCATGCTAGGAATTGTAATTTAAGTCAAACTTCTATCATTTATTTCAGTCGTTCATCAAAAAGGTCGCCACAAAAATGACAGATATAATACCACAAAGGTCATGGATAAGCAAGTGGTTCAACAGTTCCCAAGATGAGCCTGATTTGCAGGAGTCAGAAGTTGACAATACACAGTATGACGAATATGAGGAAACCCAGTCACAACCACCACCAGTTAAGCGACCTTGCATACGCATGGATGTGACACATCCTCCAGGCACATTTACCATTCAGCCTAGAAACAGAAATGCAACTAATGAAGTGGAAACTTCTAAAGATCATTTTTCTAATCATAATGAGACTGTAAGTTGTAACTTGTTGATAACTTGTAACTTTTAATGCTTGATTTCTAAGACTTTATCGTTGTTTAATTATTATATATAATTTCAGACACAAGAAATTTTAGAACCCTTTGCAACTGGAAGAAGGTTAGACCGTTTTGTTGCATCTACCCCTGCATTCTCAATGGATGCCACAAAGGCAGCTGAGGCAAGATCATCATTGAATATGATGATGGCAGAACAGAATAACAATGCAGCAACTAATGGGGTTGATGACAACTCTGAATCTAGTGAAAGCACAAGTGGATGTAGTTCTTTAATTCCTCAGAATAATAGGCAAGAGGCACCACCAAATTCAAGTTACAACACATTATTTGGAAACAAAAGGAGATACGTTAATGACAAATTTAGTTTTGGTAAGTGTTTTCATATCAAAAGTCTATTCAATAAAATTAGATGGCTGATGAATGTTTTATTTCAGCAAATCACTTACAATCGCCGAGATCACTGTTATTAGACAGTAGCCACAGAGAAACTTTAGCTAGTAGACGACCAAGCTTCAATCCTTCAATAATGAATAACACTGTTCTAAATAAATCCACGTCACTGTTATCACCATTTTACCCTGGGAACACAACTTTCGGAGGAGCGAACGCAGCAAACTTATATCGAAGTAGCAGCGCCCTTACCGATCCTTCACAAGTAAGTTTTATTTAACTTTCATTTCGTGCTAACAATTGACATTTTTCAATTACGTTGTTAATTACTCATTTTGTTTTTATCTCTAGTTCCAAAGTAAAGCACTGCATCGAGCGAGTGTAGAAGTGAATCCATCGAATAAATCGTCAACCACAGATATGTCGGGCTTGAGCCACACAGCTAGACGAATTTTAGAAACTCTAGAACACTTCTCGTCACCACTTTCGGATGCAAAGAAGATGCCGGTTCGAAATATTATGGGCGGTAACAGCAGCTTCCACGCGTCTCCTACGTCCAGTCGTAAACGTTCGCGAGAAGATGACACTGCTTCGCCAAAAGTTGGACTGAGGCATCTTACGCGTGAACTTACTGTTCCCACAGTACCCGACATGCTGCGGATACGCAGAAAGCAGAAGTTGCAAAATAGTACCGTCAACGCGAGAAAAATCGCGGCGGCTAGAACTGCTCCGATTGCATCTCCACCTGTACAACAGGAATATCATATAAGGTCAGTGTTTGAACTTGTTGAGTTTTATTTCAATGTTTAATTTTTAAATCTAATGAAAGTTTTAATGATGCTATGTTGGTATTTTTTTTTCTACAGAACGGAAGCAGATGTGGAGCCAGTGCGTAATAATCAATTGAAAGCGAATAAAAAAACGAATCTCGAAGAGCAAGAGACAGTCGAAGTTGTAAATTTACCAACAATACCTTTGCCAATTTCGAGTTTACCACGTTTTGATATCTCTTTACCACAAGCAACAAAACCAGCCACGCCAGACAAACCACAGCAACAGCCAATGTTTCAGCTGCAGAGTAATGATGACTCTTTCAAATTCGCGAGTCCTATTAGATTAGCTGAAACGAACAAGAACCTAGAGTCAATTAACAATTTCACCTTCAGTAAACCTATCACACCCAGTAGAATATCTGATTTCTCGAGCAGCGATTCGGAAGAACTGTCTAAGACCCTTAGTATTGATTCAACTGACATGTTCAATGCCACCGGCTCTTCCTTCCCGAATTTCATTTGGACGGGACCATCGCAGACGACATTGAAACCGAAAGAAAAAGTTAAAGACAAGAAAGAGATCATAGAAATAATCAAAGTTGCGACCGAACTGAAGCAAGGCAGTGTGATGGATTTCTTCAGAAAGCAGGCTGAATTGAAATCAACGCCTGCTGAAACAACACCTGTAAGTGAATCGCCAGACTTGTGGGAATGCAACGATTGTCTTATCAAAAACAGTAGCAAGGACACGAATTGCGTGGCGTGCAAAAGCGCGAAACCTTCTGGTGATAGTTCGAGCGATATTGAGGTGCTGGAGATCTGCAGTGACGACGACGATAGTAAATTTCATTGCTTTATTTTTAAATACGCTTTCGTTTTTTTTTTGTAAAATGTTCACTAAAACTATTTTTTCAGTTATAATCGTAGAACCAACATCATCGAATCAGGAAGCTGAACCAAAATCCAAGCCTCAAACAAGCACTTTCAACAAGTCCAGTAACGTAGAAACTACGCCGAAACTATCTATTTCCAATTCAATTGCCGAAGAATTAAAGACTGACAGTCCAGCCCCGCTATCAAAAATTGTTGAAGCTGCAAAGAACACGTGGGAATGTCCTTGTTGTATAGTAAGGAACGCCTATAGTGTGACTACTTGTCCGTGCTGTAACACTGCTCAACCAGGCTCGATAAATGTCAGTCCGAAAGCTGTAGTTGAAACTACTCTTAGTGCTACAACATCGTCTGGATTTGGTGATAAATTCAAGAAACCCGAAGGTTCATGGACGTGTGAGACTTGTATGGTCCAAAACAAGTCTGATATTACCAAGTGTATTGCTTGCGAAACACCGAAGCCCGGTGATAAAGTTGCTGCTGCTGCTGTCAAGGCTACATCTGGTTTCGGTGATATGTTCAAGAAGCCTGAGGGTTCATGGACTTGCGACAGTTGTATGATCCAGAACAAGTCCGATGTTACCAAGTGCGCTGCTTGCGAAACGCCGAAACCTGATGTATCGACGAGCAAAGCTAAGCCTAGCTTCGGCAACATGTTTAAAAAACCAGAAGGATCCTGGACTTGCGACAGTTGCATGGTGTCAAATAAATCTGATGCAACAAACTGCATTGCCTGCGAAAGTGCGAAACCAGGTACTGAGAAACCGACATCAAATTTGCAGTTTAAAGTGGACATGCCGGCCAACGTTGGTAGCTTCAAGTTTGGCATAGACAAAGCAGATGCTGCTAATGAAACATTACCGAAGACGAATGGATTTAATTTCGGTGGAAGCGCAAGCTTACAAGTTCCAAGCGATGGTTTCAGCTTCGGTGCACCCAAAGACAGTACAGGATTCGCTTTCAAACCAAGTGAGTCGGTGGCTGCGGCTGCAACTTTCCAGTTTGGAGCTAAGCCTATTGAAACAACGAGCACGGGAAAAGAAGAAAATAAAACTATTCCTACAGCGATTTTCTCATTTGGGGCATCGCCGAATGGTAACACTTCAGCGACTACTGGGTTTGTCTTTGGTACTCGTACTACGACGACTGCTTTTGGATCTACCACAGCAGAGAAAAAAGATGATAAGGCTAATACTTCAGTCACTTCAACTAATGTTGGATTTAGCTTTAATGCATCTACGGCAAATTCAACATCGAATACTAAAGGTAAATAAAATATCAATATCGTTTAAATAATTTCGCAAAAGGTATAGGTAATTCAAATAAATTTTTGATTTTAGAATCACCAGGAGAAGCAAATACGAAGTTAGCAAGTGAAACTTCCACTTCTACTTTTGTCTTCGGTACTCCTAAATCAACCACCGATATAAGTTCTAAAGAAACTTCAAAATTGGTCGCAACCTCCAACGTTACAGTAACACCAAAATCAACGTTACCTTTTGGCGCAGCAACATCGACGGAACCGAAACCAGCCGCCTCGCCAGCGCTTTTCATCTTTGGTGGGGCTGCTGCTGCAGCAGCATCAACGTCTGCCACCACCAGTACTTCGAGTCCGTCATTGTTCACATTTACTCCCACGCAGAAGACAAGTGAAGCATCAACAATTAATAAGACCCCCTTACCAACCTTTGGGTCACCTGGTGCACCGGCCAAACCTAGCTTCTCATTTGGTACGCCTACAGAAACAACGCCAGTGCAGCAGAATGAAATGAAGTCGGGATTGGAACTCGGCGGTGCAACACCAAACTTTAGAGGTTCAACGTAAGGCAATAATTATAATTTTTTATTTGTTTTATTCAATTTTGCGATATTTTTTTACGATAAACTTATATTATTTAGGAATCAAGCGACGCCATCGTTGTTTGGAAATATGACAGCTACATCCTCGTCGTCTAGCTTAGGAACGGCTGAGAAAAAACCATTATTATTCGGTACAGCAGAGAACAAAATCACGTCCAACTTTGGTGATCCAAGTGCAAAAATGTCAGCCTTTGGTTCGGCAACAGACAACAAATCAACCACATCAGCTTTTCCCTTAGCAACGACAACGCCGACGTTCGGTACACCTACATCTGTAACGAATCCTGCAGCTGTTGTCTCATCGTTTGGATCGACTGGCAATATGTTTGGTAGTCCCGCAACATCCTCATTCGGCAGTACAGTAGCTACTGGTATCTTCTCGGCGACAACGAAAGCTAACGAAACACCTGCTGCAACACCAGGTACATATCAGGTTAATAAAGTAAACTGAGAAAATACATAGCATCATTGCCAGCAATGTAATTCAAATTTTCAGGGATCTTCAGTTTTGGCGCATCATCGCAAACTGCAACCACAGTTACAGGTGGTTTCGATTTTTCGGCAGGTTCAAATGCAAGTGTCACCAGTGATCAGCAGAAAACTGGACTTTTCTCGTTCGGCGCTTCCTCATCCACTGTACCCGTTGGCAATGGATTTGGTAGCAGCGGTACATTTGGCGCCGCTGCTTCTTCCTCGACAACTTCAACGCCTGCAGCAAATTTCACCTTTAATGCGCCAAAGCCTGATGTTAGTAGTTTTGGCGCAGCCACACCAACGCCAATGTTCAATGCACCAAGTGCACAACCTGCTGGAGCTCCACCCGCTTACCCGGGTACTGCCAGTGTGGCGTCTGGTACAGGAGGATTCAACTTTGGCAATATTAATATGCCTACGAGTTTCAATTTCAGCAGTGTTAGTATTTATTTTTAAATAAGTGTAATCTTTAACAATCTTTAAGTAGTCAGAGTTATGATATAAAGTGTGCTGTTACGCTAACAACATTGCGTGTTCTAGACTCCTGCGCCAGCTGCTAGT
Source organism: Phymastichus coffea (assembly GCF_024137745.1). Classification (NCBI taxonomy): domain Eukaryota; kingdom Metazoa; phylum Arthropoda; class Insecta; order Hymenoptera; family Eulophidae; genus Phymastichus; species Phymastichus coffea. The sequence continues at coordinate 254,949 of NW_026706967.1, read as the reverse complement.
GGTTTCAACTTCAACGCACCAAGTACTCTAGGGTCTCTTCCAGCATTTGATCCTAACGCAACGCCGACTTTTAACTTTACAGCAAACAGCGCCCCACCTACATTCAGGCACGTAATTTTTTTACCGGATAGAAATACGCTAATTACGTTGAAGACGCTTGAGGTTAAGTAACAAATTATTTTCATTATAGTGCACCTGGCGCTTGCGCTTCCACTGCCCCTGGCTCAAGGAAAATTAAAAAAGCAGTGAGAAGGATGCCGAGGCAGTAAACATCAAACGAGTGTGTCACTGAATCACACAGTCAGACACCGCAGTCGTGTTGACTTCGGCAAAGCTACAGACGATACGCGTAATTCGCATAAACGTGAAAATTATCAAGTGTGACGAAACTTGTCTCTGCGTGCCGCCGTAGAGTAAAAAGGCATAGAAAGTGGTGACACATCGACTTCAAGCATTTTTGTTCTTTTTTTTCCTGTACAATAAGTTCGTTCGTTATACGAGTTTGTACAAGTTTGTGGCTGAAGAAAGACATGATAAAAACGTAGTATACAGCCCACTTGTTGAGCGATCGGAAGTGATTTGTGATTTACAAGTTATTTAATTTAATGAATGGCACCGTCAAAACACAATATAATCGAGACAAAGAAGCAATGTTCAATTGAAATAGAAAATAAAGGCTGAACCGAGGATCCACTCTGTTCTTAGGTAAGTATTTAGAAAAAAAAAACAAAAACAAAATTAATCTTGAAGCTCGCGCTGACGTTCCTCATTTAACATGAACTTTGAAAGAAAAAGAAAAGAAAAAGAGCGAGCATACGAGTGAATTATAGCGAAAACAAAAAAATATTCTGTCTTTTCTCGTACTGCTTGACTTTGACTACTAATCTGTGATTAAAGTAACGTTCTGCGTTTTTTTGATCGGAGAATTTTCTAGTTGCGCTGCGGAATGGCAGAAAAGGCAACATATTTATTAAGAAAGAAAAATTAATACGCCTCGCATGAGCTCGCGAAAAAAGATTTGCCAAACTCTCTCGAGCTTTTCAGATAACAAGTGGAAAGATGGTTCTTTTTTTAACGAATTTTTAAAAAGTAATGATTATTGAACTCGCCCGTGTGCGCGAAAGCTGTTGCCAAGTAGTTACGGAATCTTTTTTCAGCGAGCGAGTTGCGATTAGGAATTATACATATATCAACTAGGATTTATCCCACTACACTTGTCTTCTTTGAAGTATATATAAACCAGAAAAAAAAATTCTAACAATTATATTTTAGATAGGATGCGGTTGGTCAGTACTGCATATGTCGGTAATCGCAGCACTTTCCAACTTACGAAACAAATAAAACAAACTGTAATATACGGAATAAAAGGGTGTGAGAGTATAATCGTGAAAATGAACAAAGCAAAACAAAAAATGGCATTCGGATGAGTACAAAGTCACGGTTACAGATGGTTCAAATGTGTAATCGAAATTGTATATTTTTTTTATACGAAGCGCAAACGCGAGAGATAAACTTATTGTAATAAAGACGAAAACTGAATGCCATTTTGCGCGGGATTTATAAATGATATATGTTGTACACGTATATATGAGATGATAAATCAAGCAAAACATTTTCTTCATGTTGTAAGCTATATCGCTACGTGTTTTATCGTCAGAAAAAGAAAATTGATCATCGAAGGGGACAACAGTGAACAGGTTATATATAGCGATCTATTAAAAATTTTTTTTTCTTCAGCGGGACTTCTGAAAACGAAACGTTGCATAAAATTAAATTTTGTGCTTATCCTTTTTTATTGTAATTATCAAAAAGATTAATGTCAAGTTGCAAACAAACAGACAAATTTAATGAAGCATACATGAGTTTATTAGAAGTTCCGTGTGTGTATGTGTGTGAGGGTATGTGTGTATGTACGAGCGACGAATAGTTAGCTTTCGTGCAATGGCAGTATGTAATAGAAACGGCTAATATTTAGCTAGCCAATGAAAATAACAAAATGTATCATTCTAGCCTCTACGATAACTTTTTTTAATAGCTTATGAAAAGCAAAGTTTCGTTTATATTTTCCTTTTCTTTTCTGTTAGCAATAACTCCTACATTTTACAATGATGTCTTCCCAAACAAGCAAGCAAAAGATTAGCTTGTGGTTCTTTAAATTTTAATCCGAAACGCACTATTATTTCCATATTAATTTATTGCTGATATAACTGTTTATTATGAATATACTTGCATAGAGCTTCGGCGCACCTTCTTTCATGCTATTTAGTTTTATAGAAGAATAAATAATAATAATAAATGGAAATGTCGCAACAATCAATCAACGCGGAAAGAGTGAGACACTCTTGAATAATATTGCGCAAAGAAAAAACAACAAAGCACTCATCAATATAAAAGAGACTGCAATCCGAAGTTCTTTTCCTTAAATTATTTTCCACTTATTTATTGTAACAGTGAGCGTGCCATTGTACTCGCAGCATAATTACTCGAATCGACTTGGCAGTGTATAAATGAGTTATATATACGGAACGATCACGACGTTGCAACGTTCGTCGTGTTATTTATAATGTAATTAGTTACGTGCGAGATTCGCTTGTTGAGAGCTTTTGAATTATATTCCTTTCGTTTTTTTTATTACGAAAAACTTGAGAAGTTTGTATCAAATTGTGGTTTGTTATATATTCTCGTGAATTAAGTTTGATTTAATAACTCAAAGCTTTTAGTTATTGTTAACGTCGAGACGCAACTTCATTGAAATACGTAGTGAAATCTATTTGTCTGAGGAGTTATACTGTTGTAATTCTTTTTAGGGTACACAGCTTTCGTCTAGCGTTTCCATTTTCGTAATGCGAAATAGGTGACGACCATGGATCAAATCGTTTGATTTGCGTTTGCGAAAAGAATCTCCAATGCAATATAGTCTACGGTATGTTCTCTAGAAAGGAGTTGACGGAAAAACCATCGAGGATTGTATAAAAAAAAAAGCAAAAACAAGCGAATTGTCGTCGAAAATGCGCGCAAGCAAGAGCTTCATGAGACTCGGTTTCTTTATTTTTTTATGCTATCGATGTACAATATTATCTGTTATTACTGTTAATTTTTTTATAGACGATTCAACGTCTTTGACTCTTGCTTCGCGTATTTTAGCATTGTTTAATTTGTCGAGCTTTTCAAAATTTACGAAAGCCGTTTTATTTTGTGTAATTAAAATAATTATAAATAAAATTCAGTTAAACAAATCAACAAAAAGGTCATTGATACTTTTATGCATGAAAAATGAGTGTCTAATTGACGAATGAGAAAAAGGATGAACTTTAACAAAAGCGTGAACATTCTCTGTTTTTATGTACGTGCTACCATGGAGAAATGGTACATTAAACTGCCAGTAACCGGCGAACAACTTATCAAAAAAAAAATTGATGTCATTTTACGATCGCGCTTTTGTGGGCTTTCACGTGTGATAATGAATAGAAAAATCATCGTTTTTGTAACATTTTCTAATGTTCAGCAATGTTGCCTCAGCTTTTTCATGTTACTCTACTGATCTACGAAAAACTGTGATTAATTTGAGACATCATTTGATATTAAGTTGTGATCATTTTAATTCTAAAAAAATGTACTCAAACATAAATGCAATTTTCAACGTTAACTCAAAAATCATTACATAAAAGTGGACATAGATAGTTGTTTGATTAGAAAGGCAAACAAACGTGTTACTACAGAAATTTTTTATACACGAAGTTTTCAGTAATTTTCGCGACTTTATGATCTACACTTTAATACCAAAGGAACCGTCGTCGGTGTTAACATAATCCAAAGCCTTAAAAATTACGATAATTTTATAGAAACTTGGTAATGATCGAGACTCATTTTAATGACTGATTGTAATTAATACTGAAAAAAAGAAGCGAATCGAGAATGTTCACACAGCTTCCCAGACAAATATTATTCAAACAGTATAGGTATAAATTTTCCTAGTAACAAGCACGTATGTGCGTAAACAGAGAGAGGGATAAATCGAAGTTTCGTCCGTATGTAGACTTACGTGTGCGAGGCTGTGCACGTCGTATGGCACAGTGTTTGTAGCAGCTATAAAACCATTTAGATTGATACACTTTTCGATCTAGATTAAGAGACAAAACTTACACGTAAGATCAGTAGAGATAAAGTTACACCCAAATTAGCACTGACTAATTTATTCTTTCATGTTTTCGGATTTACTTTGAATGTTTTCTTTCTATTGGTACATTTACTTTGGTCATTTTTTTAGAATGCACATGCTCGTTTTTTTATTATTGTTTACTATTTACCAACATGGACTAATTTTCATATTTACAAGAATTCCATTTTCATTTCGATTTTTCCAACAAATGAAAACATATTTATTGTTGTTTACTGATGTCTGTTAGCGTTAACGAACTTTCTAACAATTATGATTTGATTACCCTTCATGTCAACAATGTGAATTAAAACGCGCTGTATACGAGACGATAAGAAAAGAGCGTTATTGCATTGTTCCCTCTATTATTCTTTTTTATTTCCTTTCAACAAAAATAATGCGTTTTGCAAGATATACAAAGGTTGAAACCAAAGAATTTTGTAATCCTCTGCGAAACGTATGACATACCTCTTTTTTCCGTTCCCCTTGTCTAGAGTTGTCAATTTTTTTTCATTGCTACTACTTTCATTGTTAATTTAAGCAACACTGTAATATAGTGTAAAAAAGTAAATCTTAAAGAAATGAACAGCGTTGAAATTCTTTGGATCATACCCTAAGAATATGCTAATATGTAATTTAATGATGTAAAATAAACCGTTCGTTGTAATAAAACAATGGCTAAAATGGCTACTTTGTTGCTAAACATTTCTTCTTTGTCCATATCCACTTCAATATTTTCCTTTTTCAGTTTTGACCCGTATCATTAATAAAAACATGCTATTCTAAGAAAACAAAATAAACACTCAAATCAGTTACACGCCACACTCAGAATTTTTATTACGTAATTTTTTTTTCAAAGTTAAAAAAACTAAATGATAATTTTTTTACTTTTTCGCTTAAAATTAATCATGGAATAAATAATTACATAGATTCTTATTTACAAAACTGTATATTATAAATTACTTTTACAAAATCACTAATGTTTATAAAAGTGCAATGCAAAAGTAAGAATTTTGAAAGTTCAGAATCGGTCCTTGGTGCTACATCTCTGTATTGTACTTATGAAAAAACATCTAATTAATTGCATAAACACATTTATACATATTTGTGTAACAAAAAGCTGTTTTCCTATTTAAACTTGATACAAAGATAATATCACTGTACATGAGTAATATCTAAGGAAGATGACTGGAAGAAGCAGATGATCAAGTAAAAGGACCGAACTTTGTCTGTTTTTTTTTAAAACTTGTGGCATGAGTTTTATTCCGAGACTTACAACAAAACCGTTTTCGAGCTATTTAAAAATGCCGCTTTGTCGCATGAAGATATGAAACATTGACACGTACAACATAGGTAATACAAGACAATTGTGAACAGTTCAAATATACAATTCATCGTTGAAATACAAGTCGAATTAAACCAATGAAGTTAAATTCACTGTTTTTCAAACTAATATTCTTTGTTTTTTCTTTTGTCATTCTTTCTAGTCACTTAGTGCAAGTATGTGTGCATACGTTTACTGTGTTTGTTCCTTTCATTACGTCCTGGTTTCTTTGCAGTTGACCACGAGAGTTTGTTTCCCGATTGAAATAGGCCTCGTGTCGTTTCCAGGAGGTACGTTCACTAATTATCATTAATAAAACTCGCTTGGCCGCCTCTCCGGATTTATAGTCCTGCCAATCGTACGCTATGTATATCACTTCTATTTCTGATGATAGTATAATTTAGGTACAATTTTAATTATTCAATATTAATGAGAAGATTAATAAGTAATGTTTTATTTTTTTTCTGTTTGCATGAATTAATTATAGCTCGTAATTATTATTATCATTATCATTATTTTTATAAAGTCTCTTACACTAAGAATCGTCAGACATGAAGGAATTTTGGGACTTGAGTTCCTCTAGAGTCTGAATTTGTTGACGTAGAAACAATATCCTACAAAACAAAATATAGCCAGAACTAATGATATCGATCTTTAATATTGAGTAGTTTGAAAAACAAATTTGGACAAAACTAAACTGACCTTTGTTCCTGAAGTGTCGCTTGAATTTCTGTCAGCCTCACTATCGATCGCGCACTTTTTAGTTCAGCAGAAACTCTTGTACACTGCAAACTGCCCATAGTATGCGCTTCCTCACTTAGTTTCTGCGCCTAAAAATTACGATTACCCAAATAATAATTTAATTATTATTAAATTTAATGTAGTAACTACCCAAATAATAACCAAAGATATAATTATTAAGTGCCATAATGAAATCAAATGACCTCAAAGAATCTACTTCATGAAAATACTTATTCACGCAAAAAAGGAGTATCTGGAATAAAGAGTTTTTACCTGTTTCTCAAGGATATCCGCGGGGAAGGCGCGCACGTGTTGTGTGAGATCCTCGCGATAGTGATTGGCCAGCGAGGGCGTGAGCGAAGGTGTGATAGGCGGCTGCACTCGTGAGAGTGCTTGCAGTCCGCCACCATTACCTAGACTAGCTAGATTGCCCAGCGAACTGATCCCTTGCAACGAGCTGATACCTTGTACTCCGCTACCTGCTCCTTGCGGACTGTTCACTACAACAAAGCGGAAGAAAATTTATTTACAGCCACCGTTCTCCAACGATGGTAGTGAAGTGATACTTACTCTTCCGCGCGTCGATACAGTCCTGAGTCTCCGAGTGCGTTGGCGTTGGTGGCCCCTCGCCGGATATCACAGCGCCGCTAGTGTCCACCTTGAGCGGAGCCATTACATCGCTCGATCGGTCTCCACTTGACTGTCAGATGGAAAGAAGACGCAATCAGCGTTATTGTTTGACTATCTGCTTATGAAGCTGGATTAAAGTGTCTCACTTGTCGGGATAAAAGAATGGCCGTTTGGATAGTCTGCAAGGCTTTCTGGGCGTCAGGTTGCTCTTTACTGCCAGTTATTTGGGAGAGAAGTCGAGGTAAGCTAGACAACGAGACACCAGGTGGACCCGGCGCATTGCTTCCGACGTGTTGCGTTGGCGAGCCCAGTTTGCCCGATACTTGTGAAACGTTTGTTGGGTGTGATGTTAGTCGAGGTAACGCTAAAAAAAAGAATCATGCTAAATTAATGTCCGTAAGTACTAAAAGGCTACAAAAGGATTCTTAAATCGAAAGTTACCTGTAGCTAGGAGTACGGGACCTTGAGGCATATGATCGTGCGCCGAAGAAGTGATACTTTCAGAAGTAGGTGTCGAGTCACCGGGCGATATATCCATATCCTGTGTTTGCCGATCGTGCGACTGCGCTAGCGCTTGATGATCCTCCCTTGATGATTCACGATCTCGTTCCCGATCACGCTCACGTTGCTCTCGACTGCTACTACCGCTGCTCTCCTTGTCGCCTCGATCTCGATCTCGAGACGACATAACATCGTCCCTATAATAATCGCTGCTACGCTTGTCCGACTGGCCACGCGACGACGACGACGACTTGCCGTCTCTTGTACTGCTACTGCTGCCGCTGTTTGACCGCGAGTTGGAATGTTTATCGTGACCTAAAGCACAATTTAACAGACGCGTTTTAGTACTTGTAACAAAGCATATTGTTTAATGAAATATTAAAAGTTCAAAAAAATTGAGTGTGCTTTTGACCTTGTATGAAGTATGCATGCATAAAATGTCCTTTATAACAACTTATTTTCATACAAACGTTTAATTTAGTATTAATTAGAATTATCTTTAGTTTACATATAAAAAAAGAATCATGACAATATTTGTGCAAACTCAATGTCGTAAAACTGAAAACTGATATTGAAAATACTTGTCATGGTTATCGTTAATCTCGACCTCTAAAACTAAATAACCGTCATTGTATGACTTACTTGACCTAGAAGATGAATAATCATTAGATTGACGTTGACGACTCTCGGTTCGAACAACCCACTCTCGTGGCTTTTCCCACTGGGAAACTTCGGTTTTGCAATTGTAGTAATACTTTTTTCCCGAGGAGCTCATGTGTTCTGACCAATCGCCGAACCTCGCAGTTCGTTCCATCACACCTCGCTCGTCTCCACGCTTATCCTAATTTTAGTTTCAATATACGTTTATTGTTAAACTTTTTAACATAGATATCAAATTTAACAACTTATTAATTAAATCTTTTATAAATAATTCATCTTTAATCTATCAACATATAAAACAGTATTTTTTTATATAATGAGTCATTATAAAATCAAAAAGTTTTTGCTAATTAAATCAATTATCATGAGTAAAAAATGTATTTTGATTTATATATAAACCATAGCAATAAATGATTCATCATCTATACTCAAATCTATATAACAATTAATTGATCTTTACACTAACCTGACATGAATTGTGTGTTGGTTTTCTCTGAGAAGAGGAATCTCTCGACGAATTTGAGGATAATTTTATTGGATGTAGAATCTAAAAGCAATAATAAAAAAAAAATAAGCAAATGATAATATTGATAAATATAATGTAAATAAGAAGCCAATTTAGAAGAAGAGTATATTTGTTAATTAATTTGTTTCCTTTTCATATAAAATTATGGCCAGAAAAACATTGAATAGTGCATTGAAAAATAATAGCAGTTCTAAACTTATGAGTTATTCATACTGCTTATTAAAGTTATTACAACGTGAATACAGTATTTTGATTTTGGACTCAAACTAGTAATCCAAAAGTAATTAGTAAACCAGTTTAACCAAGTTCAATATATATTGTTCATAAAATATAAAGAAAACTCACTTCGCCGCTGCTCCTATCATGGTTGGTCCTGTGCTCAGAGTCCCTAGACTCTCGATTTCTCTTCTCTTTTGGAGATCGTGCACAATCTACAAGAAAAATATAAAATGACAATAACTTCTAATATGTCAGATTAGATTAAAATAATATGCATCATAACAGCAGTAATACAATAAGTAATGAGTATGTAATGGAAATAATAATAATAATAATCAAATCAAGAAATTTAGATAAAATATAAATTACTTACCGGTATACTTATCCCTAGAGGAGGACAACTTGTAGTCTCTATTTTCTCTCTCCTTCTTATACAGCGGCTTGGTAGAGTAGCTACGTGGACTATCACGGTCTGCCCCCAATCCCATACCCAATCCCCCAGCAGGGCTGTATGAGTTTCCATTTGGGGAATCACGCATTCGCCCCTCATACCTGCTATCCGATGTGTTTGAAGATGAGTAACCACCCTTTGAACTACTATACTTGGCATTCTGAAACAAAAAAATGATTGATTAAAAATTGAACACATCAATATTTGCAGATTAAAACATTCATCACTTTGTTTTAAAGAAATACTTTTTTCTGCTATAATAAGTTAAAAATAACTATCACATTTGTCGTTTATATTGTTTTCCTAATGATTAAACATAAAATTTTGATTGATAATTGAGCGAATCATGGCGAGTTGTTCATTGTAATTATTCTAACCTCAAAGTGATTCACCCAATTGAGTAATTTACCTACAAAATTGTTACAAAATTCAATATCGTCGTTTAATATCTCAATAATAAATATTTTCAAATAATTATATTCAATTTTCATCTGAAAATTTAAAAGAACAAGCCTGTAATGTCTTATAGAACAACTTGTGAAAACTAGCCAAATGCTAAGCAGCTGAAGACTTTAATTTTCACATTTTCTCGTCAATTGAAGAATAATAATCGCACGATTGATATATCTTCGCGAAAATCTCAGATATCGCCCTGGAGAAAGTGACGGAGTCGTACTCGAATCACATGATAATCGTCGTCCTTGGAGTTGGAGTTCCTGTGGCAGTGCCTCCACGACATGGCTATTGATTTCCTTTGGCGCTGCCTGGACGACAATGACGACGCTGGGGTTATGTTTACGCGATTGTCTAGTACCAAAGGCGGCATCCGGACATCGTAGTCGTTACTCGTCTTCGCGGTAGTATGCCTATCGCGAACGAGGCGTCACTCCGTTATACTGGCTGTACTTGTGTTTTTTTGTCTGTGTGTTTGTTTCCTCGGCAATCAAAGAACGAGCGAGAGCTGCTCAACGAGCAACAGTCAGAAATATATTTTTTTTTGCTTCCGTAACCGAAGGAGACACGGGGAGAAGGCTCCTCTACGCGGCACAATAAATCGACTCCATCTTTGCGGGGAAGCGCGAAACTTGGGATACGATGTACCTAACACGTAGTCAAGACCTATATGTGTATTTGCGAATCGCGATCGGGCATAACCTCAAAATTTAAGGTACGGGATATAGGTTTTCTCGAGTTCCGAGTAAAATTTGTTGAACTGATCGATTTTCTCACGATTTTGTAATCCAAACTCCTTATTTCTGCAAATTTTTAAAATTTGTATATCTATATTTATACTTTTTTGAGCTTTCGATAAACGACACGATCATTCAAAATAATTGGTAGACATTGATTATTTGTAATTTTGTTATTATTGACGAAATTGCAACCAAAGATTTTAGTAACCATCGTCCCAACTTGAATTAGGATACAGAAAAAGCAATGAGAATTTACAAATGATAAAAATTTAACTAAGCATCTTAATTTGCATTTCAAGTATCTTTTAAATAAATTAAACTTGAAAAATATTCTTACTGACTGCAAAGTCAATGTAGACATGCATAGATATCTACAATAATCATTTAACCTGCTATAAATTTTTCAAATTAATTTTAAACCAATACATGCATTTTATGTTATTAGATTTAATTAAATTAAAATAGAATATTGAATTTATATTTTTATTTAAATTATTTCTTATGCACTACTAGCAGAGACAATACTCTACAACTGGCATTGAAAAGAAAATATGTATGTTTAAGCAAATTTAATCAATAAAGCCATGTCAATGGTAATGCAGTGCAATTAAGATAGAGAATAAGAAATAAGTGTTATTGATCTGCAGCATTTGAATAAAAGATGCTTGACACAGTTGAATAGTCTATTCAATGTTGAAGCAATTTTAATGCATAAAATCTTTTATTATTTAACCTATTGACTCTCAAAAACATTTAAATGATTATAAATATTTTTAGGGACAAACTAAAACTATAACTTCTTAAAAATACTAGTTTTTAAAAAATTAATAAAATAAGTTGAAGCAGATATCACAAGACACATAGATCTAAGTCTGAGTAATTAAATCCATTTCAAGCTTTGGTAGAGGGTAATAAAATAGTAATAATATCATTAATATCAACTTTTTTTGAAGAAATCAATCAAAGTTGAGTACTAAATGAACTCATTGACAGGTATATATATTTACCTGGTAAGGATGGGCCTGATGTTTGTCGAAGTACCTGAAAGCAAAAATGATCATTTATTACAATGATGTTCTTAAAATCTAGCATCCAGAGTGTATTGATTGACTGTACTGCCTCACACACAGACATAAAGAGGTGCAAGAGTATATCGCGAGTGCAGGAGGGAGAGAGAAAGTAGGCGCCTTACCCATCATTGATCCTTTGTGGTTTCCTCGCATGCATTACCATTAATGCCGGTGTCTTAGGTGACGCTCGCGGCCTCGGATGATGTTTAGCTGCACTGCCCGTCACGCTCGTTGCTTCGGCGGCGGCAGCGTCATCAAGCCTCACCTCCAGCGGTGGCTATGATGGTGTAATGTGTGAATTCGCGTCGTCTTCGTCGTCGTCGTCGTTTTCGTGTGTATAGCGACGCTACGTGCTATATACTGTACCTCTTCTCTCTTTCTTTGTCGACGTCGAGACCGACTCGACAATAAAAAAAGACAGCGATGAGAGTTCTGCGGCAGAAGCAGCTACCTCTATCCGGACGCCATGTCACCCTATGTGCAGCAGCAGTCAGCAGCAGCTTCGTTCTTTTTTTTGTCGTGAGAACCGTATCGGTGAGAGCAGCGTTTGATTGTGTGGGAGACATGTAATATAACGTCGATTTAGTAGAGCAACATCCACGAGTATTCTACCTATCATTACAGTATTTTACGTTTCATCTTATTATGTTATGGCCTGATCAGGCTATTATAAATGTCCATACCTGCCCATATAGGCCATGACTATTTCACGAAGAAAATGCGAATACATTGCCATATATTTATTACCTATAGGTTTTCTTTATCTATTATTACTGCTTTCGAATGGTTCGTTCGGTTGTCAGTTTATGTGTATTTACATTCATGAATGTTAATGGTCGTGCTCTAAATAATAAATAACATTCAGTCATTAAAAATATTTATTCAATAATCTTTTTTTTGTACTTGTTATATACAATTTATTCATACAGCTCTATAAAAATTGACATTCTAGAAACAAAAAAACATGCATAAATTTTGGAATATTAAAGTACATTGCACCCTTAGGGAATTTCTACATAAAGAGACGTCGGATATCGGCCAACAGACATATACCATGGTAAAACAAAATGATCAAATGATACATTATTGATGTATTATAATAATGTTAATATAGTAGATTTGTATTTCTATCATTACTTGTATTCTATGCAATCACGGACAAATCCAGATGTTAAACAAACATTTAGTTTTGTACCTTAATAATCTCGGTACACGTCCGGGATTCGTTATTCAACATTCGATGTATCCTTATGTAGAAAGTCACTTATAAATACTTTCATCAAAATAATATCATAAGTAATATAAGTACACTAAAACTAATTTAATATAATATGAATCATATGCCTCTATTTTTTCATCTCATTATTAATATTGCAAATAATATTCACATTGTCTTAAATTATATTTCTAATTAAATAATAAAAATTACATGATTTAATGAAAAATCAAGTTGTCTAAGCATAATTTTACTTACAGGAAGAACTTAAATGAAACATTATTTGCTGCAATACTACAATCAATTTTTGTCTATAAATAATCAGCAAAGCAATGACTAACGATTTCTGTCATAAGGACAGTTGTATAATTTACAAAATGATTTTCACAAAATAGTACTCCTTTTTACAATCTACACAAAAATAATATGCACTTCTCATAAATTTGTACTTTTCAATAGATTTTTCTAATCCAGAATGAATTTATTAAGATCAAACTGTAAAATTATGATAGTAGTTAAAAATCAAATATTTTTTCAAGGGTATTTATAACGATAATACAATCGTTGAAAAACATTGTGTAGTAATTTGTACTGCAAAATATTTTTCTGAAACAAAAGTATTTTAACATAGTACCATATAGTTTAAAGGAACAATAATTTTCCTTAGAATAATAATTTATGACCAATTGAAAAATATTTTTCTATAAATAATACGTTAACGTGACTTTACAGTTCAAGATTACTCCAAATTCGATACAATCTTGTTAACATTTTAATTTATAAAATGGAAAATTATTAAAGATATGAGGCACATAACGCATGTATCATGATTTCTACTTGAAAAATCTTAAGCGCAATATTCTATTAATTTGATTATTTTCCAAGAATAAGTTTTGATTCTTACATATACTTTACAGTTCATATATTTCATAAACAAGTAAAAAATAATTATCAGTTAAAACTAAATACATGAATTGAACTATGAACACTAACGATATATAAATTCGAGTCAACTAACTTTAATTAAAAATGTGCCATATACGTATATGCATACACACACATACACATATGTATGTATGTATGTATGTATGTAAGTATATAAGTATATATGTATTATCTAAATAAATTTATGCAAAAAAGAGACAGAATAAAAGGCAACAGGAAATAATTGTAGCGTTTGTAAAAAATCTTGTAAGAAATGCATTACGATTTACCACATACTCAGTACCACTGTTAACTTAAAATTGTCTCCAAACAGAGTTTTATAAAAGTTTCAATATATACTGAAGTATTGACAAGTAAACCTTCTCAACTGGCATTTGACACATCAATATCAATAGTTTCATCTTTCAACAATGCCTTTTTATCTTCTTTTGTGCCTTGCTTTTTCCCTGCTCCCTTACGTTTTCCACGATTAGTGACTCCATTTTCTTCATCCATCATTCTTAATATTTGTACCTGATGGGAACTTTCTATAGGTGCAATTGAGATATCTCGCACGGCACGGAATTTGCCACAGTTATTCAAATGTTCATTCTCCAATCTAAAGAAATTCCACACAAATCTCCTGTTAACAAAATAAAAAATATATATACTGTCTTTATTTAATAATCAAAATAATTCAAAAAATCTACCTAAAAACTTCAAGTGGCGCGACTATGGAAACCATCAAATCATTTCCAATGTAACCATACTCAGTCAAGGCAAAACTTGGTATCCAAAGAAATCTTATAACTAAGTCTTCAATAATGGCAAAGTAGTAAAAACTCTGTAAGTAGTTATAAGTAAAAGTTATTATAATTACAGCTAATAATTATATCTAAGAAAAAATAATAATAACATAAACTTACAGCTGAAGAATAAACAACTTCTTCTCTTAAAAACTTGTTTTCTCCAGCATTAGAGTCTAATAGACCCCAATCCATCTTAATATCCCAAGTGTAAGAATAAACGGAATTGATAAAGCAGCTAACAAACCACAACCAAAGCCAGGGACTTTCCCAAATATTTTCTGTCTTATCTAAAGAAAAATAATGTATTATGCTTCTTGTCCACGTCTATTGAAAATAATACAAACTTAAGAAAAATCTGTTTATACCTTCATATCGCATGCGCAAGCTCAGCGTGATAACTACCAAAAATGTCGTAGCATACTTTCCAGCGTTAACTAGATGCGGGAAAGCTTCTCTTGAATCACGATATCGTCGCAAGCATTGAGCAAACCGAAACCATGCGGGTAAGCAGTTGACAATCGGTCGAATTATTAGCGAACCAGTGGAGCATTGAGTAGTATCTCCGGCTTCGAGCCAATTACCATTCGTGATGTAAAAGCATATAAGAAATTGTAAATCCAGAAGGGCTGTAGAGAAGCTTGTGAGCTGATCGCCCAACCAGAAATCCGCAAAATTGACATAGGCGAACGGCGCTATGATAACTCGTGACTGCAACAGTTATACAATTATACATTTGACATAAAGGTTTTACACTATTCAACTAATCTGGAAGAAAATATAACTTATTTGTCTTAGCAACTCGTCGACATATCTCCAGTATTTCTTTGCCTGAACGAAAAAAAATTTTACGTCTCTAATTTTCCATGAAAAGATTAAAAAGCTACTCACGGTAATCCTCAATAGCCAAAATCTCGCTTCATGCCTAAACACTTTCAAAGGATTCAAGAGAAATGCCAACATTATGACAACAAGAGCCAAAGGATTGATATATGGTGGTATACTCAAACTCGCACTGTACAAGAAACTCAATAAGCTGAGAGCCCAAACGACACCAAGAACAGCAGCAAGTTCCATGAGGTGTTGCTCCGATAAGTGATTACGAGGATCCAGTTCGAAAATTAGTACGTGATTGACACCAGACGATCGCCAACCGTACACGTTCACACCAATCAGAAAGAGAAATTGAATGAGTAAGAGAGGTCCTCTGTACAATCGGAAAGCGATCTTTAAGTTCTCGCCTCCATCGTGAAATATAGCTGTAAATGAATATTTTTATTGTATTTTTAATACAACGAAGAGCGCCAAATTATGTAGTTTATTTACCTGACAATACTACTGCTACAAAGAGAACAATGAAGCTACCAGAAAAGAGACCGACCTTGAACGTCGTCCAGGGACTTTGATGCTCTCCTAAAGGAGGTACTCTCAGGCGTTTCATTGCTCGTTGACGATCACCGCCTTCGAGGCCTTGAGTTACACTTGCCTCTGTGTCTTGAATTAATTTGTCTATATCCTTTGAGGTATAAAAGTGAGATGTTTCTACGGATTCTACTCTCCATTTTGAACCAGCATCCACAGCCAGCAACTAAAATTTATTTATGCTGTTAATGTTTCATAATTGCTTCATCTATTTAATAATATTTGTTGAAAGTTACCTTATCATGCTTTTTTAAAATTTTACGAAATCCTGTATAATTAAGGTTTTGATAGTTCTGCAGGAGAATAAGTGATAAATAAAATTCTGAAAAAGCAAGCTTGAGTTCTCTCATTTTTCTGGCAGGAATTTGAGTTTTGGACGATGTTTTGCCTTTTTTGCTTCCTCCATGCTGCATATCTTGAGCAGTTTTGAGTTCACTTTGTAAAGCTGCATATTTCCTTGTTGCTTCAGCCAATTTTTCTGAAAAGGTTCAATATTTTCTTTATACAGAAATAGATTCTATAAAAAATTATTAATATAATTACAAACCAGAATAAAAAGTATTAATCTTCTTCAGTTCCCTATCACAGAATGTGAAAAATACCTCATCAAATGAAGCAAAATGTCGAGTAATCACCTCAGGCTCTACACTTTCTGCTGATGGTGCTTCCTCTACTGCTGCATATAGCATTGCTTTCATTTCCTACAAACATAATGGAACAAATAATTTAAATTATTTCAAGACTATATAGAAAATTAATATTTCTATTATTTACTTCATAGCTTATATACTGTTTCCTCCATTCTGGTGTGATGTGAGCTGAGAGATGTTCTGCAAACTTCATTGTTACTTTTTATTTTTGAAAATTTTTCCCTATGAAAAACAGGTAAAATTTATTTGGACGATTCATGTAGACTACATTGGAATTATATTAGTACTGTACTTACAGCTTTTTGTGAAAAAATGTCTAAGTTGCGCAAGACTTCGTCTGTAAATGTTTTCTTAGATCCATAAACTTTGCTTGTTATACTCCTAGCAAACATTGAAATAACCTCTTAGCGTGAAATACAATGGTGTAATTAAGACAATATTCCAAGATTTTCAAAGTTTACATAAAAAAGGGAGACTGAGTTATAAGTTATCAGCAAATATCAGATCACTTGTAATTTTACAAGAAAATTAAAAACTGTAGTTATAAATGATTTTTATTGAAATAAATTTAGCGTGCAAATTTTATTATTAAATTAACTTAAAGAAGTAAACATGTAATAAATACGTTTTTAAGATAACCAAAGTCACGCGTCGATTTTTGAACGTACATTCGAGAATAAAAGTTTAATCTACAGTTAATCTATGGCTAACTGTTCTGTAAAATAATGATAGAAGCTTACCTTTTCACGTAGATAACAAATAAACTACTCTGTATCCTACAGATACGTTTAAATTAATTCTTTTGATCTCCATTCCATACTTGTGACTACTTCTTAATTAACTTTTCTTTGCAAACAATGCAATCACGTGACAGAGCTGCTGACAACAGCTGTGTGAGCGCTACCTATAGCATGTATGGATATGAGCATTTAACAGTATGATGCGCGAGACGAATGGAAAATTAAAGAGAATTTAACTCGAAGCGTTAGAGATGATCAAGGTTGTTCTAATCAGCTTGCAAGTGAGCACATGACTTTTTTAATGTTTCTTCCTTTCTATTGGTAAATACACTAACGTCATTCAATCTTTACTAACGAACTATAGTAAGGGTAATCCCTTATTAATAACATATTTGCATACTACGCAAATCATACTTAATTTGTCTCCTGGGAACTTAGAAAAGTGAGTTTTGTTTCCAATATATAACATATCTTACAATATTTAAAAATATTAAGTAAAAAAGGCACATTACAGCTTTTATTATTAAATTTCGTTTTTTAATCTTTAGATATTTTACATGGTACTATAATAAGAAAATTTGTGCTATCCATACACAATATTTAAATATAAAAAATAAGTACAGCATCTGGTAATAAAAAGCAATTCGGAGTGTAAAATATCAGAATGTAAAACAGAAGTATAATTAAATCTATCGAAAATGTTAGAATACAACTATTTTCCGCACTAGAAAAATAATAAAATAACAAAAAATCTATAAATGCACAATTATTGAGTATATGCTACAATATTAAATACACTATAAACTGCCAAGTATTGAATGCTGTATCCTGTCGCAGCTCTCGATTGTAGTATTTATTTTCTCCAATTGTGCATTAAATTTGTATTTTGTTATTAGAATCTTTGGCGGTTTTGACGGGGATATCTCTTACCGCGCGTAATTTACTCAAGTTACCTAAATGTTCGTATTCCATTCTAAAGAAGTTCCAGATAAATCTTCTAATTTAAAAATATAAAAATAAAATGTTGAATAAATGATAATAATTTTTTTTTCTAATATGGAAATATTTATTGAACCTGAAAATTTCTAAAGATGCCATAATAGATGTCAGTGATTCGCTAGTCACTATTCCATTTTTGTTAAGTATCAGTGACAAAATCCATATGTATCTCAGGATGAAATCTTGAACCATAAACAAGTAGTACAAACTCTAAAATATATATAAAAATAAATGAATTATAATATGTCTCATTTGTTTATGTAAATATAGTATGAAACTCACAATCGAAGGGTAAATCAATTCATCCCTCAAAAGCTTGTTTCTCTTTGCATTAGAATCCCAGAATCCACAATCCATTTTGATATCCCAGAAAAAGCAGTACGTGGCCATAATAAAATTACTAGTAAACCAAATCCAAAACCACGGACCTTGCCATATATTCTTTAATTGGTCTTCGAAACCTTCGCGTAAACCAGCCATAATCCAAGCCATAATAATGGTAAAATATTTTCCAGCATTTGCTAAATGTGGAATGGCAGCTTTTGTATCTCTGTATCTTCTAACACATTGAGCGAATCGGAACCAGCCCGGTAGCAGACTAACGATAGTTCTGGTGATGAGGCAACCTTTAGTACAATAAGTTGTATTCGATGCCGTCCACCAATTATCGTTTGAAGCGTAAAAGCAGATCAAAAAGTGATAATCGAGAAAAGGTGTGACGAAGCTGATTAGTTGGTCCCCTAGTAAAAAATCTGAACAGTTGACGCAAGTGATAGGCGCCGTGAGAACTCGAAACTGCAAAAAATATATGTACATATGTATATTTCACTTGTTATACTTGAAAAATACACTTAGCGATGTTAAAAACAATACCATCCACTGTTGAATAAGACTTACGACAATATTTATGAACCAGTACCGAGTATCCCGGTAAAGTACATTGACAGGGTTTACTATAAACATTAGTAAGAAAACGAAGAAAGCCAGAGGATGAACGTAAGGCGGGATATTAAAAATTGGACTACGTAGAAAAGCCAATAGACTGAGATTCCACATGACGCCCAACATCAGCGCAATTTCGACGATGTGTTTCTCCGTCAAATGCCTTCGAGGATCCAGTTCGAATAGTAAAACATAATTGACGCCAGCGATTCGCCAACCATAGACGTTGATGCCAAAGAGAAAGAGAAGCTGAAGGGTCAAAAGGGGCCCCCTATAGAGCTTGAAGGCTACTTGCAGATTGTCGTTACCGTTACAGGACAGTACTAAGAATGAAAAAAGTTGCACAATCGTAAAATGAATTCATTAACAGCTCGAGTTTTATTTACTTGACAGTACAACGGCAGTTGAAAGTAGTACGAAACTGGCGGCGAACATGCCAATCCTGAAAGCCAGCCAGAATCCTTGTCGCTGATTGTCGCTTGGCACTTTCAACATCTGCACGGCTCGTCGACGATCATTACCGGTTAGCACATCTGTCACAGTTGCCTCTGTATCCTGGATCAGTTTTTCAACTTGCTCGGAAGAGTAGAATTGCGCACGATCGACGCGTTCTACTCTCCACGCGGATCCGGATTCAACAGACAGCAACTGCAACACATGGATTCTACTTAATTTTACTTGTATCACTTGCCACTCGAAGTATTTTCAACCTACTATATCGTGTTTGGCGAGTAGCTTGACGAATCCCGCGTAGTTGAGATCCCGGTAGCTTTGTAAAAGGTTGAGAAGGTAGTAGAACTCGGAGAACGCTTCATTCAGTCTTTGCAGTTGCTTGCTCGAGGTGGATTTGTTCTTGTGGTTAGTCATTTCCAAGGTGGCTTTCAGTGCGCTTCGAAGAGTCTCGTATCTTGTCGTCGCTTCGACCAGTTGATCTAAATAATGTTCTTATTTACGCATTATTGCTGCGGATAAGTTGGATTCATCGTCAACGCTTACCACCGTAGAATGCGTTGATTTTCATTAATTCTTCCTCGCAAAGGGAGAAAAATAATTGATCGAACGACGTGAAATATTGAATGACCATGTCGGGGCTGGCTGTCTCTGGAGAAGGCGCTTCTTTGACCGCTTTAACCAGCATTTCTTTCATCTCCTGTAACAAGATATTATCGCTATGTCAGTTCCTTCTTGAAACCAATAAATTAGTTGGAGAACGTACTTGGTAGTTTATGTATTGCTTCTTCCATTCTGGAGTAATTTTGGCAGCCAATTGCTTTTTGAATTTCATAGTATAAATGTTTAGCTGAATACCTTGAACCGCTCTTGTTCTAAAATAAAGGATCATCCGTAGAGCATCATTGTAAAATTTCCTTGATAGTTTAAAATAGTTGAGTCATTATCATATTTAATATAGGTCTTGCAATTAAGAGAAAATTAAAAAAATAAAACGACAATCCACAATATTTCCACCTGAGTCGCTAGAAAGCTCGAATTTGCATCGAGATTCTTGAAAAGCAGCAGTAACTCGATCACACGAACATTATTTTCGAGAATCTCGTAGTTTGACGTACGTGCCTATTAGTTAAGCAAATAGCGCGTGACGCTTACCACTTATATCGCGCGCTAACTATCCTAACGTATCTCTTGCTTTTTAAATTGTATATCGAGCGGCAGTTGTCATCTACGATCACGCCGATTTTCCCGAGTTTGTGCCGCGATTCACTGTTGTAACGGAAGTCGATCGAAAAGCCTGATCTGCGACGACTTATCCCGCTGAAATGCCACGTTCCTGCGACGTGCGTATACTCATCTGTTATTTATATTACCGCTATCCTAATTATCGAGCGATGCCCGTTCGATTCCAGGCATAGGAGAACACGACTCGAAATCAGGCCTCCCCGGACGTTCCGATGGAAGGCCTAAGCAAAAACACGAATGCCAGTGCTGCGAGCACTCGAGGCTTGCGCCTTTTCGAAAGCAACGCAGGCTCGACAGAAAAGTTGCGCGCCGCTGCACTTTGCGGCTAACAGTAGTTTACAGGAGGACAGCTGGTCTTTGAGATAAAAGACGCTTCAGACCATTAGGGCTGCGTGATATCCGATCGTTAAATTACGCTTTCGCACTTTCGTCTCAAACGCAAGCCCATCACGAATGGCTATGCTGATATTCTAGCGGAGACACACGCGCTTATTGCTTTCTTACTTGCGCTTATCCAGATCAGATGTAATTAAATAACGAATGCACGATCCTATCAGTCAGATGGCAACAGATGCAATAAAATGTCATTTCTAAGTCGCGTGGCAAGATATCGCCTCGAAAGCGGTACAATTAGAAATCGAAGCTCGCTTACCGAAAGAAAAGGCAACGTAGCGTCTACTCCACTCACTGACTGGTCTACACCGACAGCGCGTGCAATCCGGGCAAATGTCGCAGCTGAGAATCGCCGAGAGACGCCGACGCATCGACAGCTGTTACTTTGGCAAACGATCGAATCACGCGGCGGCTTCGCAAACAGCGTGCTGACGTTAATAATTAAGCCGCGGGGGCTAATCGGCGTGATCCGAAGCACTCGGCGGCGGCATCAGCTGGCACGGCATTGCGCAAGATTTGCACACGAGCCGCGGTGGCTTGGCGGATAAAACACGTCAGTCCGTCATGCGGGAGTTTGGGCTTCTTTTAAATAATGTACGTGCCAGGATTGATTGTAGCTCCGGTGACTCAAATTCGGTCCAGTATATTTATATTGGCACTCTAGTTACTCTTTGACGCTCTTTTCATAGAAGCGATTAAAACACTATGTTTAAATAGTCCGGATGCTTCTAGAGATGGGTCCTTCTCCCCGACAGCGTTATAATAACAAAAATCGCGCTCGCAAAGGGAGCCACCGCCATCTATTAAAACTAAACTAAAAACTAAAACTGATTCGCACGCGGAGCGCGGGGCAAGATTTTACTCTCGTTATATACGTATGTCGACCAAGTTCGACTCGTCGAGTGTAGATGGAGTTTGTTGTGCAATGAATACCGAGGCCGTTGCGTTCGGCGTTGATTCGCTGATTGACGCCCGTTGTCAGTAACCGAGGAAAACTTGCTAAAAATGCGTAACAAGCTTTGGATTTTCTCGGCACGATGCGGCGAGCGTCCGCGGGTACGCGACTAAACGCAGTGTAACGCTCTTCTTTTTGTGCACATGTATATTTCCACTGTCAAAATTATCACACGCGCGCGTGTATCGTCTTCGCACGACTTTACGGCTGCAAAATAATTATACCGCTCGTTCCTTTTGAAGATAACGTAACGACATTCGCGTGTTTTACCTGGAGTACCGAAGAAACAAACGTTTCCTATCTAATAATTGACGCAATGTAAGTGTCAATCGGCCGGCAATGTTTCGCGCTTAGCCAAACCATAACTTGGCTAGTCTTTGATTTACTCGATAAAAAAAAACAACAAAATTTGAGCACACCGATCGGATTTCCAAATATCTAATTAACCTCCAGAGTGAACTAATCCGCTAACGTAATAACGCTCTGCACGTCCTTGACATCGAATTACTTAACCGCCTATTCACAAAACTCCATCGTTACTCCATCGCGAGTTGTAAGCGAGTGCGCGATTAACGGGCTCTTGCCAAGCCTTAACACAACTATACAAACAGATATACCTATATAAATATATACACCGTGTATCAAGAGATTGGACTTTGGACTTGGTGCGGTGAAAGCATCGTGTATATATATATATATATATGTGTGTGTGTGTACACACGTATACACACACGTACACTAGCTTGCGTAGCACGTGGGGTACAATACGAAAACTATTATGTACGTCAGTCGCGGATCTTCGGCGCCTTTTTTTTTCTTCTTGACATATTCGTACAGGGGCGGACATGTAATTGCATTTATGAGTTATCGTGCCATAGCGAGAATACAAATAAAAGTTGAATTTTAGAAAATGCTGAAAAAAACTGAGATCTATAGATCACGATGACTTAGGAGCAAAGGAATTCGTACACTTTGATATGTCATTTTCTTGCACGCCTACTTTTTTTAAAACTTGATTTCATACAAGCTTGTAAGTTGATGGTAATGTACGTAGTGAGAACTATTTGATGTTTTGATGAAAAACACTCGCGTACTAAATTAATACACTATAGATGCGAGATCCTTCAATTAATACAGATTCAAGGAGTTCATTCTTACTTTTTATCCAAGGCGGACGAATGTCCATGAGAGTGGTATTGCTTCATTAATATTTAAATTTGAGTAAACAAAATAACGAATAGAATGGGATATATTATCTGAATATAAATTCAGGCAAATGAGTTTGGAAGGCACTTTTTCCAAATCGAATATGCAATTATATTTATCGACAAGAAAAATATAGAACTCGCACGGTATCCCATTATTATAATAAACCGTACTGGTTTAAAAGTCTCAATAAAATTCGTCCGTAAAAAGCTGCAAGGTGGTAGAAACATCGAATTTCATAGATTAGAAGTGTAGCAACAAAAAAACAAATAAATCTTTGTCGGAATGACTAGCAAAGTTAAGCGAAGGGGCCCGAAAGCTACCAACTCATACGTCCATCCCTGATTACGGCAACGTCGTTCCTTCTCCCGCTAAGCTGCTCCTCACTGCTGTTTGCTCGCTGCCGAGAGTCGTTCTGCCTCGTACACAAGCAGTGGCCTACCAGTCTTCCGAGTGTGTACTGCGTGCGCGCCGCATTTCTATTCGTTTTCTTTTTGACATTTGCTGCTGCAAATTCGTCGTATAATACCAATACAAGAACATCCAAGTTTTACGGGACGTCGTCGCATCAACCGGTCTTCCAAAACGCACATCGTCGACGGGTCACCTGTAAGCGCAGATTACAGTGAGAGAGTTTTCCAAATCGAGTGCGAGTGCGCGAGAGAGGTATATTATACAATAGAAGCCAGAATAGATACACTAGATATACTCATACACTCATACAATTTCACCGTACCGCACGCAGAGCGTATGACCTAACCTGCAAAACGTACGAAAACTCGTGTTATCGCTAGCCCAGCTTTTCCTCCGTCGACATTGCACATATTCTCGTATCACAGAAGAGGAAGAAGATTATCAAGTGCGATTGGCCAGATACTACGGCCCTCGTAGGTGAGTGCGCGCCGTCGCCGCCGCCGCCGTCGCCGCAGCCGTAGAGATTATTTTCGCACCTATGGTTACATCCACACGCATATGTGCACAGGTAGCGCGCGCTCTGTCGGCACGTGCTGCTGTCGCACACAGGGGCCGCAGTATTTACTTTGCTCCCTGGCGGCGACGTCGAGGTCGCGCTGCACAATGCCACAATGCAGCGGTTGCGAAGCCAAAGGCGAGAGAAGGGCTGTTGTGTTGTCGCGCGGCAAAAGTAAAAACTATTTCGAGCACACGCGAGCGCGGCTAACGAGCCGCAAATCCACTCGTCACTCGTGTGTGCGAAGAGTCGAAGGCCGAAAAAGAGAAAGGAGGATCGCATTATGTGTGTCATCGCCGGCAGGCGCGCCTCCAGACGGACTTTTGATTAATATTATTATTGATCGACTCGCGACAGCGTCTTGT
Source organism: Phymastichus coffea (assembly GCF_024137745.1). Taxonomy (NCBI): domain Eukaryota; kingdom Metazoa; phylum Arthropoda; class Insecta; order Hymenoptera; family Eulophidae; genus Phymastichus; species Phymastichus coffea. The sequence goes on along the minus strand of NW_026706967.1, from coordinate 230,195 downwards.
CGGCGGCGCGACCTCAATCAGCTTTGAGCCTCGTTCATCTCCGAGCTAATAACGACAATGGCCAGTGCGTTCGACGGAGACGAAAGTCCCGAGTTACCGAACGGCGCGCACGTGGAGTCCGCGAGTCCGCGACATCAGCGTCCCGCGCGGCGCGTTTGACTTGGCGCGTCGCGCCGATGCGGACGACGATTTCGCCGTCGGATCGCAATCGCTATAGCCCGACACCGGCCGGTCGAAATTCCAAGCTGGAACAGCTCGCCGTGAACGCGAGGGAACAGGTTGAACTTGACTGCCGCGCCGAGTTTCACTTCGAGCGAACGGAGGAGCGTTCAATTGCAAATTGTGACTCGTCATCCTGCGAGCCACTAGCAATGGCGCGTCGATCATGACCGCGTAAACGTTTGTACATCTTCAGCTTCGTTAAGGTTTTTTCCCGTTTTTAGCGACGATACCTTTCACGAATGACGAACACGCCTGGTCGACTCGCAAACGACAACGCAGAGATTAACCGTAGACAATGTACAATGTGGCAATTACCCTTGACGAAATGTTCCACAAGTGAGATCGTTGCGCAAGCCGATCGTCCGAAGAGAGAAGCAGAAGACAGTATTTTTAACGAAAAAACAGCCCGCGCTCTGCGGCCAACGACAGAGAGAGAGAGAGAGAGAGAGAGAGAAAGCTCGGAGGCGCGGTTCGGCTCTCGACCAATCGCTGCTAGATAGACCTCCCGCAGGGACGGCTTCACCGCGCACGTGCTTCCTTCTCTTATCTGCGCCTTGTTTTTTTCTGTCGTTGTCTGTGCGGCTGGCTACTTTTGGATTTTCAAGGACTCCCTCCGCACACCGGCGACGAGCAGCTCCATAGGTGGGAGCGAGCGATGTCCCGATCGACTTTTCGCTGAGAGAAGCGGGAAGGAATGTGCTGCGCTACGATGGCTCTCGCTAGATATTTTCATATTCTCGCGCATTAAGCCTGATCGCTCGTGCTCATTGACCGAAGCCTGCGTCGGCGATAATTTATCGGTCGAACGTTTTTCGTTTGCGTCCCCTCCCTTTGTTGTTTTTTTTCTCTTTCCTCGTCGACAAATAAAGCTCGTCGCGAGGCTCGGCATTACAAACAAATTTGTTACGAAATGCACGAGAGCGAAGATGCACTTGCATTTTCAAAGGCTCATTTCCGCTCGCCGTTCCTCTTTCTCCGAGCTGCCCACTGTAAATTCGGATTACACGGCTTTCACAATGTTGCTTTTTCGTACGTGGCCGAATTGTCACGATGTCAATGAACTTCTTCCTTCCCCTCCACTACATAGTCAGCCACGAATGTTCCATCTATTCGCGTGCTTGAACTCGACGATAAGTAGCTCTGTTGCGAGAGATTTTCCGAGTCGCGAAACGACGCGTCGGCCGAGTAAAAAGCGTCGATAAAAAGTTACGTAAAAAAATCTACCGTAGAATTACATAATTGCAAATCGTCTGTAGGTATGATTCTCGACGATCTTTCCGAGTATCCCTAGATTTCAATTCGACATAGTGGTACGAAAATTTCACACGTCTGCTTGCAATCATCTCGACGCGAAAAAGAAAACGCTTTAACAGACTTTGTTTGCGCGTCTGCAAAATATTTATCGCGCTTTTTTTACGTTTCGCAGTGTCAGATCGACTTATTATTCTCGCGCGCGCGAAAGAAAGAGGAAAAACAATTCTAGTCGACATTGAGAATCGTTCTAAGCTTATTATTCACGCGGATGAAAAAAATTTTCAGCACTGCGTATGTTTGCAAACAATTTTCGCCTATGCGATTTTTTTATCAAGGCGTGCAAGGTGATTCATAATTACGCGGAAATTATGCCACTAGATGATTAAAGTGCAGGTGAGCAAAGAATGCCTAATTCGTTTCCCGTTTATCTCTGTAAAACTGGAGTTTTCGTAAAAAACGATTCGTGGTTATCATTAACATACATCGATCATTCATTGCTGAACTAAATACGTATTTGCTTATCGTAGTTTTGATAAGATGAGAAAACCCAACTATTTGAGAAATTATACAGTAAAACGAATAAAAAAAAGATGTGAAATGTGGCCGAGACAGACTAAATAAATTTCAGAAATTTTCGCAAAAACATACATTGCCACTTATCGCTCGCCGACAGCCATAAATCACGTAAGTTTAATCTCGTTATCTCTCGCGCACAATTAAACCGATGATTGCTCGGTATCCGTTCGCAAATTTTAGCGAACGTTACTCATCGGCCGTAAAATAGCTCCCTGTTCGTTTCACCGTCTTTTCTCGAAGGAAACGCTATCCGCGTCGGCGCGGGTCCAGCAACAAGTGACACACTTCGCGTCCGAAACCGCGCCAGCAGCAGCGACAAAGCGCTAAATTCACAACGCTCGCTCGCGCGCGAGAAAGATAGAAAAAAAAACTGTTCATCAAGCTGCAGATCCCGCGGCACGCTCTCGTGCGCGTGTGCCTCTAAATGTTGACCCCGATTGGCGTTTCTTTTTTTGCCTCGGCAGCTCGGTTGCGTAAAGCGCGACGCTGCGTACCGCGCGGTCTTGGCGCGCATTCGGCAAAATCGAACAATGCGTCGGTCGTCGAGAGCGCAACGATACGCGGCCCGTTTATAGACGCTCGCGAGACAAGAGGATATAAAATTGCGACGGAGGAGGCGCGACGTCCGATAACCAATGTGAACAAGTTCTCGAGACCACCACGGCTTTGTGTCTCGTTCTCTTTCTATCTCTCTCTCTCTCTCTCTCTCTCTCTCTCTCTCTCTCTCTCTCTCTCTCTCTCTCTCTCTCTCTCTATCTGTCTGTCTTGTCACCTTATCTAGTTTGGACTTTGCACACATGGCCGCGCGAAACCTAATCGCCTTTTTCACCTCGTGACGTATGACGCTCGATAAAATTCAGAGCGGGCAGCGGGCGCGATGTTTTTTCTACAGACTCGCGTGTGCGAAATGGAACGTCGTTTGGTCAGCGATGAGCGAGCTGCTAGCCGGAGTCGCGCGCGCTCCCGTCTATCTTTAGCTCGGTCGATTCGCGCGAGTTGATCGCTCCAAATGCCGCGGTTCGCGCGTCGGCGGCAACGACGCCTCTTCTACGCAACGACCAAATCTTACAGGCGAAATCTCCGTTTTGGAAATCGCGGACTTTCTCAATTCGTCGGCGGCGCGGCCCCTTCTCCCTCGTCGGGCAGACACGCGTGCACGGGCGAAGCCAAGTGGCGGCGGCAATCCGACGCGAGTCCTCGCTCGCAGCTGACTTCGTCAAGGTCGCTGCACGCCGATGCGCGATCGCTTTGAGATAGACGTGTACATACATAGGCGTCACGGTGAAACGCTTGAACGGAGACCGGTCGGCCGATCGACAGTTGACGAGGAGCGTCGCCGCGCATTGCCAAGCAGCGCGGGAAAGTGGGCGAGTCGCAAACCTCGATCGACCTTCATCCCACTCGTCGAGCACTACCCGGTTCGCCTGCTGCTCCAAGCTGACGAACTCTAGCTGAGTTTCGTGCGTTAGCTTTGGACGAATCGCCACGTCCGTTGCGCGCACGTGTGCGTCGCCGAGAGCACGTGCGTCCAAGGTGTCGTCTGCTTTTTCTCGCGCGCGATTGCAGCTTAAGGTCAAACGACGCCAACGCAGCGCGGCTAGTCCGTCCCGCGCCTCCAAGTGCCATTCGTTTCTCTTTTCTCTATCGACGCCGATCGCGCCTTCAGTCGATTTTTTGCTTTGATTTGTTTTGTTTTCTTCGTTCGCGCGATTGCGGCGCACTGAACAATGACTCATAGCTGTCGAGCGCATAAGGATTTCGATTAGCGGTGACCGGGCGCACTGTCATTATCTAACGCTGCAGACGATTAATCATCACCGCCGGCATCTTCGGCCGCGACTTTGCTTTCGTCCGATCGCGCCCCTAAAGACTTAGCAATGTCGAGGCTCTACGCCAAAGGCGCTATCTCGGACTACAAGAATAAAAGAGAAAGAGCGCGTCGATAGGTGCGTAACGAAGCGTTGTACAACGTCGATCGTTTCAGTTTCAGGACTCGAGATTTAGAGCACAAGGATGGCTGAAGCCCACTCAGCTGTCGCGTTCAGCTTCTCCATCACCCACGAGGGCTGGGACGTGAACTTTGACCGCGAGGTACTGAACCTCGTCTGGCAGTCGGGGCTGCGCTCCTGGAAGAAGCGCTTCTTCAGATTTCAGGTGGGGGCGTACGAGGCAGCGCGAGTGCGCTCGACCACGCCGCCTCAAAGTCAACGAGCGGCTGAACAAAACGATTGCTTTCGATTGCAGAACAACATCAAGAGCGGAGTCTATCCGGCGTCCCTTCACAGCCTCTGGCTGACTGTGATCGTAGTAGCGGCGATCCACTTCGCCGGCTACAAGATACCCCACGATCCCGTTGGCAAGGTGGCGCCTTATCTATTCGCGTGAGTACGCCGGCGGAGCGCCGCGGCATCGCAACGACGACTTTACTATCGACATTTTTCGACCCGCAGCTCGTCCCTGCTGGCCCACCTGGCGGGCTGCTTCATCGTAGGACTGCTCCTATGGCTGGTCACCATATACGCGATACGCTACACGCTGAAGCTGCTGCTCATGTACAAAGGTTGGATGTACGAGGCCAGAGGCGCCGGCTCGTCGGTCTCGCTGCCCACTCGCGTCTGGGCTCACGCCGTCAAAATATTCTCGGGCCGGCGCAAGCCTATGCTGTACAGCTTCCAGGGCTCGCTGCCGAGGCTGCCGCTGCCCAGCGTCGAAGACACCACCCGCAGGGTACCTTGACTTTCGATCCTATCGCAAACTAGACCTCGCAGTTGTCGTTCAAGTGCGGCGCTTCGAATGAAAACGCTCTACTTAGTCACGTCGCTTCGCGCTATAAAGTGTGCCGGGTTTAACAACTGACAACAGCTGACGTTACAATTGCCGCTTGTATGGCTCCCGGTAATGATCCGTAAATTATCGTAGCCGAGAGAAACGATGAGAAAAATGTCGGTAGCGCGAATACTCATGTGAGATCATTAAGAGCACGCGTATTCTTCGTTCAGCAGAGGGAAAATTAATCGCTACAATTGTATCATTCGTTCCTTTTCTTTCAAATTGCAGTACCTTCGAAGTGTCCGACCACTGCTCGACGACGAGAACTACAAGCGAATGGAAGCTTTAGCTCACGAGTTTCAGAATGGCATAGCCGTCAAACTACAACGCTATCTAATGCTCAAAGCTTGGTGGTCGAGCAACTACGTGTCCGATTGGTGGGAGGAATACGTCTACCTGCGTGGTCGTTCACCCATCATGGTCAACTCCAATTTTTACGGCATCGACGCCATCCTCATGCATCCAACCAAAGTACAATCTGCTCGCGCCGCCAGCGTCATTCACTCGTGTCTGCTCTACCGTCGATTAATCGAACGTCAGGAGCTCGAACCGGTTAGTTTTCTCTTTTTATCATTTTCGGCATTTTCTCTTGGCTGACCTTACTTTTTCGAGAGTCAACTATTTCATAAAATATTTTCCTTGTCTTCGCAGATTCTAGTTCAAGGTATTGTACCATTGTGTTCATGGCAGTACGAAAGAGTGTTCAACACCACGAGAATACCTGGAATAGAAACCGATAAAATTATACATTTCAACGACTCAAAACATGTCGTCGTCTATCACAAGGGCAAATATTTCAAGCTTCCAATCTACCATAAAAATAGACTGTTGCAACCCTGTGAAATCGAAATGTGAGTTTTTAATTGTTGAATAAGCATCTCTGAAAGAGTGTCAAACTTGTGCAATAAAACGCTTTGTCTTAACGAAACAAGTAAACATTACCGAGGGCGCATAGGCACGATGTTATAATATTCTGTGTAAACATAGCCAAATCCAATCGATTTTGGACGACAAGAGCACACCTTACGAAGGCGAAGAGAAATTGGCGGCGTTAACTGCCGGAGAACGAACCCACTGGGCGAAGTCGAGAGAGGAATATTTCAGCAAAGGAATCAATAAAGTCTCGTTAGACACCATCGAGAAGGCTGCTTTCATCGTGGCTTTGGACGATGTTCCTTACGAATTTGACAAAGTACGTTTATTACATTTATGCTTTATGAGCTTCCTATTTGCAATTACTAGATGGAAATTGTTTGCAGAATCATCCAGAGAAACTCGACAACTATGGCCGCATTCTGCTCCATGGAAAAGGTTATGACCGCTGGTTCGATAAGTCTTTCACTCTTTGCATCGGAAGTAATGGCAGAGTATGTCAAGATAATTTTATACTTGAAAAATTATCTGATAAAGCTAAATTTTTTACTCTGTCTTATTTTAGATTGGTTTTAACGCGGAACACTCGTGGTAAGTATACATGAATGGCTCAGCAGAGTTCTAAATTACAGATAATTGATGGACTGAATGATTTGTCGTCGTGAAAAGTAATTAATTTAGTATTTAACATCATTTTTTTTTAATCATTTCAATGAAATGCCCTTTGCCATTTATATTTTAAGTAATCGCAATATTTTTATTAAATGAATATTAAACTTGAATCCCCGACGAGCAGGGCAGACGCTGCTGTGATGTCACATCTTTGGGAGCATCTGATAGTTGAAGATTCAGCTGAGACACAGTAAGAACTATCTTAAAGAAATAACCCCAAGCAAAAGTAGCGTCGCTTTTCTATATATATACTACGTTATCTTCTATACTTCTTCTGTATTTTAATTGCCTTGTACATGGTCAACAGTGTGGTAAACTGGATCTAAGATTCTCTAAGGTTTTAGGCCGTAAAAGAATTTCAATACGAACGGTCGAATCATCCTAGCATACGTCTGTCAATTCTGTGATTTTATTTTCTTTACGTTTAAATATGTTAGAATGTTTTTTATTTGCAAATATATTTTATTTTGTGTGTGTGTGTGGGTATATATATATATATATATATATATATATATATATATATATATACGTAGAATGTGCTGCAACGAATGAATGGAAATTATCTGTAATTTGATTCAGCTATCAAACGTACGCTTCTTTTATGAGTATCAATGACCTTTTATTTTTTGTGGCTTTCCCAGGGCGGATGCTCCTATTATGGGAACACTTTGGGAATACTTAATTGGTACTGATGTGGAAGTTGGGTAATTGCATTAAACCTTCTTTTTCACTTGCATTCCATCTTTTATATTTTTGTCATGCATGCTTTGTATGAACACTTTTAATGTACTTTTATGATGTGTTTCAAAATCTATGCATATGCTTGCTTTATATTAATGCATAACGCTTATGTGCTAACCATTTATTTATAACAAATAAATTTTGATTTATATATTGTTAGTCAACTTCCCCTATTCTGATAAGATATTTAATAAGAATTATTCATTTTTATTTTGCTTGATTATAAATAAATGCCATAAGAGTTTTTTTATTTAATTAAAAATGCATACAAAGCGATTTTCACGAAACATTTTTATTTTTTTATTTTCAACATACCTTAGCTGCTAGCTATTAGTGTTTAATAAATCTCCTTTTCTTCAATATAGATACAAAGAAGACGGACACACAAAAGGTACTCCAGAGTTTATGCCACCACCACCAGCTCGTCTGCAATGGGATTGCAGTACTAAGTGTCTCGAAGCTATCGAGACTTCATATCTGGTAGCCGAGGAATTGGTTACTGGTGTCGACCTCCGTATTTACGTTCATGATCTTTACGGCAAAGGATTTATGAAAAAGAGCAAAATGTCACCAGATGCCTATATTCAAATGGCCCTGCAATTGGCCTACTATCGTGACATGGGTAAATTCTCTCTCACCTATGAGGCTTCCATGACAAGATTGTACCGAGAAGGACGTACCGAAACTGTAAGACCTTGCACCATTGAATCGGTTGCTTGGGTAAAGGCTATGGAGAATCCTAATTCTACGGTATAAAATATTTGATCTATTGCGCTTCATAAATAAAAAGTGTAAAAATTGAAGTACTGTTTTTTATCAATTTGATTATGTTTTAGACTGAAGAGAAGCATAAACTCATAATGAAAGCTGCAGCTCAACATCAACGCGGATACCAAGATGCCATGTGTGGGAAAGGAATAGATAGGCATCTTTTCTGCCTGTACGTTGTCTCAAAGTATTTGGAAGTTGACTCTCCTTTCTTGAAGGTACGATGTTACATTGAATTTTTATAAGAGAAATAACCAATAACGATAATTTGAAATAAAAAATTATTAACTGATTTTATCTTCCAGGAGGTGCTTAGTGAGCCTTGGAAGCTTTCGACTTCGCAAACTCCTCACGGACAAACTTCCAAGTTAGATCTTAAAAAATTTCCAGATTGTATATCAGCTGGAGGTGGTTTCGGACCAGTCGCAGATGATGGTTACGGTGTTTCTTACATTATCGCTGGCGAAGACATGATCTTCTTCCATATTTCAAGCAAATATAAATCGCCCGAAACTGTTAGTATTTTTGTTTTTGTCAACTTATTTATCTAATAAATGAATGAATTTATTTGATTCAATTTTGATTTTTCAGGATTCTAAGAGGTTTGCTGAAAAAATCAAAACCGCTCTGATGGACATGAAAAATTTATTCTTGGAGTATAGAAAATTGTAACAAGACCAGGCGAACGGCGTTGCTCGATAACGTAGTAATTCGATAAAGCTTCAATGTGAGCGATAATAATACGACGACATGAGTGTAGGAAGATTGATGAAGATTTGTTACTGAAGACAAAGTTTGAAAGTACTGGCAGAAATTCCATCTGTTTTATAAGTCTTTGACATTATTTCGAAGTTAAACCAACTGTTTACTAGTATATGCACAAAAAAATTATACGTGGCGTGTAAATGAATTTTATAAATTTTTTAATGACGCCGCGTTAAATATAAAATGCACAATTATATATGATGCAAGAATAGCTAGATCCATTATACTCTTGCAGAAATTTTTATCTACGCTAATATCTTCCGACCGAGTAACTTGGTTGCTTCCAACTGACAGAGAATAATGGTTTTTAATAATATATATATATATATATATGATTTTTTCCAGAAAAATTATAATTTTATGAGAATATTTATAAATGATTCAACTTGGGAATTCAGAACTGTTTAGGACTAGTATAATGCAAGTTTTTTTATTGTTTTTTTTTTAAATTTGGCAATATACATCTTGAATTCTAGTTGATTGGATGGATATATAGTTTATTCCAGTCTTTACCGTATTAGATTTAGTAATAAATGATTTACGTAAGATTTAAACAGATCATGAATTTAGCGTGAATCATTGACATTGTAATAAAACAGACTTATAGTCTACACAACCCACAACCATTTTTCAGATACCAAAGTAAAATCAATGATAATTTTATTCCATTGTTTTATTTAGTTCTGAACGGTTCTTTTGAAACTTTTTCGTCGAATTAATGCAATTATTAGCGTAAATATACGCTTGTATGATGAGTGATATCGTTTTTGTTGTATAAGTGATGAGAGATAGAGAGCGCGAGAGAGAGAGAAAGATAAAAAACGAAAAAGTTTGTTAATAAAGACTATCGATGTTTTAGACGACATAAATATGTTAAGCGCAAACTTTATCAAGGTAAAGATTTTGTTAATTACAAAATGTGATCGCGCCAATTTTTAGTATTGGGAAATGTTGAGTAATGCCATGATCCTAAAAATGTGCAACCTATCAATGCAAAATAACAAATATTACAAATAATTTTGTACAAGTATATTTTCTATGTTGTTAACATGATTAGTGGTATTGGTGCTTAAGTTGTAAGTCCTTTGATATAATTTCAATGGAAAATATCAGACTAGAAAAATTATATCTGTACAATCACTTTTTTTTTTGAAAGTCGATATGCACAAACTTGCTTTGAATTATAGAGATTTTTTAAATGAACTATTTAACAATTCGCCATAAACAGTGTTATTGTATACCTTGTCAATGTAAACTCTACTCTTGTTTTTAACTATGAATAAATTGATTTTATAGCCAGATATATCTTGTTTGTCACACTGTTTGTATACGTAAATAATATAACAATAATTATAATAGCTTATCTGACAATATCAACTGAAATTAAAATAAATAAAAATTTTTTTGATAAAATATCCATTCACTTGATTATTAACACAGATACATTTATTTGAGAACACATAAATATATGCTATATTTCTTGCACTTTGACGTTAATTTTCACAGGTACTATTAACTTTCATTTGTCATTCAACACAAATAAATTATTCAGGCTTACTTTGCTTTTCCCTTATTTTCAGGTTTTCTTGAGGGACTATTGTCTTTCCTTTTATGATTTGATGATTGTTTATGTTTGTTTGATAAAACTGCACTCCGTAGCGTAGAATGTAGAAATCTTTTATTAACTGTTTCTTGTTTTTTAATCCATCCACTGGGACCTATTATAGCTGCCCTTCTCGCTCCACTTTTTGCTTCTTTTAGTAGTGCTTCAGCGGCCAATCTACGAATTCAACAAATACAAATTGCTATTGTAAGTACAACAAATCATTTATTATAAATATTAAGCGTAATATTTTGAGCAACGAATTGTATTCACAAACATGACATTACTTATTCAATGTTTCTTCATCAATGTCAGGCATTTTGTAACACTGACGTGATAGCTAAACAATACTAGCTTCTGAAAAGCTATACAGTAGACGACGGACTGCACCAGACTGCACTAAACTATCAGAGACTAATGTTTATACATATACCAAATATTCCACTGCAGATGCTACTAAACGTCTGAGAATACGATTGGGTGAATTAGGATTAACAGTCACGTGACAACGATGATGTCACAAGTGGGAATATATTACCAGCATGGAACTGATGTATTTTTCAACTGGATAGTTTGAAATTCTGGATAATTATGAAACACTCAAGCAGAGAAATGTTCATCATTTTTTTTAACTAAAAAAATGTTTTTTAATATAAAAATTTTTTTCCGATGAAAAAATAAAAAAAAATAAGACTAACAAATTTCTCTGTCTGAAAGTTTCATAATCACCCGAAATTTAAAACTTCAGCCGAAAAGCTCATCAGTTCACTATATGTTCACAATCATAATGGAGATCGACCATGTTTTCTCGACCGCCAATCCTATTACTATATAGAAATGTGTGGATACTACTGCGCACTCTGTTGTACTCTGTGCTGTAGTGTTCGCGCGTTTCTGGGTTCCTGTCTTGTACGTGCGTGTTGTCTTTCTTCATCCACGCGAACCTGGTCTGCACCACGGAAAGGACGTGAAAAGGCCCGGCGACTTTCACTAATTTTTTCGTAGCGTCTATCTGGTAAGTTGGAAGTAATAGTTTTCTCTTTTACATAATCGTCCAGTTAGTTTGATAGTGGCCGTCGTTGAGCTATTTTTTTCAGTTTTTCCTGTCGATGTAATTATGTGCGTGATCATTACAACGGCTTTTGGGTTCTGCTTACTGGGTTTGCTCATTGTCTATGGAGTTTTCCATTGGGGTTTTTTCTTTATATTGATCTTACTTTTATTAGTTTTTATTAAAAAAGCTGTGTAACTAGTGGGACTATGTTTATTTAATTGGAAACCTATTCAATGATGAATAAGTTTTCAATCTGAATTATATAGTGAGTATCAGCTGTTTTTGTGGGTCTATAATCTTTTAAAAACAAGACAGAAATAGCAAATAAGAGAAATTAACATTGTTTACTCTTGTTGACTTACTCTTTCATTGTCATAAACTTTTTATAATTTTATTAAATATTAACTACTTTGAATGCTATGTACTGTATAAATACATTCATCCTTTTATTCTTTGGTATATATACTTTAAGATTTCTTGTTTCATTATAATTTTTTGAAACTGAATATCCTACATAAATTTAGCAAGTTGGTAAAGAGCATTCTTATTAAAATGGTTTGTTTATTGCCCTTTTTAAAACATTACTTTTATCAGATTCAAGCATGAGTCATCCTTACTGTTAAGAGCTGTTTACTATCTAGACTATATTTACTTTTCATTGAGACTTAACTTAATGACTTTTTTCTCATGATAAATATTTTTGTTGAATTACAGTGTGCACCTTAGAATAATATTAGATAAATTAGCATAATGGAGGATGTTAGTGATTTGGATTTTCAAATAGAGCAGCTAAAAAAATGTGAAATCATTAGTGAAGCAGCAGTCAAAGCATTGTGCGCTAAAGCACGCGAAATCCTTATTGAAGAAAGTAATGTACAGCGAGTGGATTCCCCAGTCACTGTGAGTATATAGTAATTTATATTGATTCTCTTTGAAAATGATTATTGATTCTCTTTGAAAATGATGATTTAATCTACAGGTGTGTGGAGATATTCATGGACAGTTTTATGACCTAAAAGAACTTTTTAAGGTTGGAGGAGATGTTCCTGAAACAAATTATTTATTTATGGGAGACTTTGTAGACAGAGGATTTTTCAGTGTGGAAACCTTTTTATTATTATTAGCTCTTAAAGTGAGTTCATCTAACATAGGAATAGTGTTCCACGATATTATTGAAATTAATAGTTTTTTTTTCATAAATATATTGATCATTGTTTATAGGTACGATATCCTGATAGAATCACTTTAATTAGAGGTAATCACGAATCAAGACAGATCACCCAAGTTTATGGCTTTTATGACGAATGTCTTCGTAAGTACGGTAGCAATACTGTATGGCGTCACTGCACAGAAATTTTTGACTATCTATCTCTGTCTGCCATCATCGATGGTAAAATATTTTGCGTGCATGGAGGTCTTTCGCCCAGTATACAGACTCTTGACCAAATCCGTATTATAGACAGAAAACAAGAAGTAAGGATAATTTTTATTATATTATTTATAATATTTTACATAATGATGATATGATAGATATAAAAAAATGTGATTAATTCAGGTTCCACATGATGGTCCTATGTGCGACCTTTTATGGTCTGATCCAGAAGAAACACAAGGCTGGGGTGTGTCGCCTAGAGGCGCTGGATATCTATTCGGAAGTGACGTTGTGGCACAGTTCAATTCTGCGAATGACATCGATATGATTTGTCGAGCGCATCAATTGGTAATGGAAGGATACAAATGGCACTTCAATGAGACTGTTCTTACTGTTTGGTCAGCGCCAAATTATTGCTACAGGTAAAATTCTAGCTCGTTGAATTTCCGTAAAACTGTACTGTATTTTACGTAGTCACTGTTATTTTCGTATAGGTGTGGCAACGTAGCAGCGATATTAGAACTGAACGAACATCTGCAAAGAGACTTCACGATATTCGAGGCAGCACCCCAGGAAAGCAGAGGGACACCGAGTAAAAAGCCTCAAGCTGATTACTTTTTGTGAAGTATTGATTTTTATAAAAGCCACAATGTCATTTTTTGAATGATGAAACAAGGAAGATCAACAATAACTCGAGAGACGCCATGAGTCTTTCATGGAAAGATGTTTGAATTCACGGTATAACGCGTAATTTTAACGATGATGAACAAACAAACCTACTATTGCAATTTCAAAAGGAAAAGTGCTTCGTATTCGATTCTCAATTACACCAATAAAATTACGGTTTATCTATAAAATGTATCGCGTATTTTTACATATAATTTTAAGTATATACGTTCTTGTGCAAATCACCCTTTTTAATTATAAAAAAAATTGCTCATTTATTTATCGACTCTTGACGTGATTATCTTCTTTTATATCTGTTCAGGATTTTAGCTATTTTTTTTCCTAAGTTCTTAGGCCGCTCATTATTTGTACTTGTAATATGATTAAAAAATTATTTTCTTCTAATTCATCAATTTTATGGATTTCATTTATGATTAATTGTTAGAATTGGAATTCGAAAAAATATACCTAATTTTGTATTATCAACAATCAAGTTTCTTTGATACAGTCACGTGAATACACTGATTTATTAATAATTTACAAATACACTCGTGAAAGTACGCAGCACAAATAATTTATGTGGCCAAAACGTCAATAGTTGTGCAGAAAAGTAAGAAAGGTAGCAATCAAAATTCATCGGTTGTTGTGAGTGAATCGGAGGCAACTTCCTCGTAATCTCGCTCGAGGGCGGCGAGATCTTCGCGAGTCTCCACGAACTCGCCTTCTTCCATACCTTCGCCCACGTACCAGTGAACGAAGGCGCGCTTGTTGAACATCAGATCGAACTTGTGGTTGAGTTTCGACCAGGCTTCGCCTATTGCCGTTGTATTGCACAGCATGGATACTGCTCGCTGGATCTAGAGTCGAATGGTTCGGCAAGCGAAAGAGGAGAGATGAAATTTGAGCTGAAAGTGCCAGCTCGAACGAAGCTGGAGAACGGTGCAAACTCACTTTGGCAAGATCTCCGCCAGGAACGACCGTGGGTGGTTGATAGTTGATTCCGACTTTGAAGCCAGTTGGACACCAATCGACGAATCTTACACTGCTCTTGGCCTTCATCGTGGCGATCGCGGTGTTGACGTCCTTGGGCACGACGTCACCCCGGTAGAGCAAGCAGCAAGCCATGTACTTGCCTTCCCTTGGGTCGCACTTGACCATCTGATTGCCCGCCTCAAAGGTCTCGCTGGTGATCTCCGCCACGGACATGCCCTCGTGGAATGCTTTGTCGGCGGATACGACAGGGGCGTACGAGGCCAGGGGAAAGTGGATGCGGGGGTAGGGCACGAGGTTGGTCTGGAACTCGGTGAGGTCGACGTTGAGCGCGCCGTCGAAGCGCAGCGAAGCCGTGATCGACGAGACCACTTGGCTGATCAGCCGGTTGAGATTGGTGTAGGTGGGCCGCTCGATGCCCAGTTTTCGGCGGCAGATGTCGTAAATCGCCTCATTGTCCACGATGAACGTGCAGTCCGAGTGGCCGATCGTCGCGTGGGTGGTCAGCGTGGCGTTGTACGGTTCCACCACCGCCGTCGACACCTGCACGGGACTCGGTCCGCTAGCGCGCCCCTCTCTCTCTCTCTCTCTCTCTCTCTCTCTCTCTCTCTCTCTCTCTCTCTCTCTCTCTCTCTCTCTCTCTCTCTCTCTCTCTCTCTCTCTCTCTCTCCCGTTCTCACCTGGGGCGCCGGGTAGACGGTGAACTCCAGCTTGCTCTTCTTGCCGTAGTCGTTGCTGAGCTTCTCCATGAGCAGAGAAGTGAATCCGGAACCCGTGCCGCCGCCGAACGAGTGGAAGACGAAGAAGCCCTGCAGGCTGTGGCACTGGTCGGTGAAGCGCCTGATGCGGTCCATCACTTGCGTGATCACCTGCTGGCCCACCGAGTAGTAACCCCGCGCGTAGTTGTTCGCCGCGTCCTCTTTGCCGCTGATCAGCTGCTCCGGGTGGTAGAGCTGACGGTACGGCCCGGTGCGAATCTCATCTGCGCTCCACGCTCCGCGTCACGAGAATTGCCGTCTCGACCAATCTCATTCCACTTAACCGTTCAGATCAACGATTACGAACCCACGACCGTCGGCTCCAGATCGATCACCATCGCCCGCGGTATCATCTTGTTTTTGCTGGTCTCGCAGAAGAACGTGTCGTGGCAGTCCGTCGTGCCGGTGGTCTTGTCGGACGGCATCGTGCCGTCTGGCTGGATTCCGTGCTCCAGACAGTATAGCTCCCAGGTCGCGTTGCCGATCTGCACTCCCGCTTGGCCGACGTGGATTGAAATGCACTCGCGCTGTTTATTTGGCGCGTCACCATTATAACCAAATAGCCAGATGCGGGACCGTTCGCCATAATTACCATGTTGGATGGATGAGCTTGTTGATGGGTTTTTTCACACGGAAATTTCGACGAATACGTTTGCACCCAGAATTTACGCGAAAAATCGGTTGGTCAAGTTTGAAAACTAGCAATTTTGCATGCTCGGAGGCGTTGCTGACGGGGCCAAAAAATAAATGACAAAGAGCTGACGGGCTGTGCCTATGGAAACTAAATGCATGAATTTTGCTCTTTAACGTTGTCCAATTGTTCAATTACGTGCGGGTGTGGCCGTTCGATCGACTGGTGGGCGATCGGGAATTCCTACAATTGATTATTGAGATAAGCGCCTGAACGGAGAAAGACACTCAACGCTTATTCAGCCAATCGAAAGTCTACAGAAAAATACAGAATTTGTATGAATATAGGATCGTCGTATCGGGTGAAACCTCCGAAAGCTAAAATATACATCGCTTTCGATTAGAAAAGCCTGTAGCTAGCGTACCCTTCAATCTTTTCTTTTGATCTAAACCAGCTTTAAATAACATTGAGTCCACAATTTATCCATATGCTACTTTGTACCAGTGCTGATAAGCTATCGGAACTTTTTCTCAACGGTACCCTGGAGGCGAGTACATCATATTACAGTAGCTTTTAGTCTGTCAGACTTGGGTGGTTTTTCACAAGATTTCCATTTCTCGATGCGTGTTTAGCAAACATTCTATCTGGCGCGCTTCTTTCGAGGCCAATCGCGAATCAGCATGGCTTCGTAAAGACACGGCTCACTTTTCCAAACCTTCTTATTATAGAACACGATTAAATATCTGAATCACTCGATCAGTCCAAACAAGTTAACGTATCTGTACAGTCGTTGGTAAGGCATTTGATCGAGTGAATCACAAACGTTTGATAAGTGCGGTTTGGAACCTCTACAGGCATTCGTGGCCAAGTGTTTGGGCTTACTCAAATCGTATGCTCATACAGTACAATTTCACGCTGACTATGCGCACTTAGGCCCAACTTTTTTATGTACTTATGTCAACGACTTGACTCATCTAGTCAGAGACGTCTACTCGGTTTTTTTTAATGATAATCTAGAGAAATACCTCTTAGCAAAAGCGTAATTTAAGACAAAAATAATTTGTCGACATTACGGAGAAATTCCTTTACACCCTTTGTCTTAGACGGCTCACGACCCGGCTCACCTCATATTATGGGCACGTTGAATATCTATATTAAGTTTGTAAGATCGATAATTGATAATAACAATCGTTCAAACATATTGCATTCAATCAGCTTGCAATTCGAAATATTTCAGTGTGCAATTGTAAAACTATCTGTATTCATTTTGCTTGAGTTTCTCGTTTAATCTTAATTAATGTTACACCCCTATTTCAAATGACGCGTCCTTTACGGCTACCAAGCCTGCAGCAATATAAATGGTATGAGTAGTAAACGATGCCAAATTACCGACCGAGTACAGCTGAATTATATGATCTGAAGTATGTAGTCGCCATGATCTGAAGTCACACGCGGTTAACGGGACTCTAGTTAAGCTTCGAAACAGTCTGCAAATAGCTCCTGAACGTGTTTTGCGTTGTGTACGTTGTATCTCAGACAGATTTGCGCGGATTATTTATATCTGTGCGGAAATAAAAAGATCCGAGCAATGGAGACAATCCTGGAACAGCAGAGACGTTACCATGAAGAGCGGGAACGTCTTATGGACGCGATGGTCAAGGAGATGTTGTACAAAAAGCCAGGACACCGCGAGACAATCAACTCGGAACACCGGCTGAAAATGCTCAGCGATCAGTACATGGAGAGTACCACACATCTGGAAGAAATGTACGAGGATAAAGATGGTCAAAGAAAGGAAGAGGTGTGCTTTTTGTTAAATTAACTGTAGTTTGAGACGTGTACGATTATTGATTCTAACCTATGACCGTTGTTTATCCTAGGTACAAGCGTTGTCTGGACCTAATGAGTTTTCAGAGTTCTACAACAGACTGAAATCCATCAAAGAGTTTTACCGTAGACATCCAAATGAGGTTAGCGTTCCTATGTCTGTTGAGTTCGAGGAGCTTGCTAGGATGAGAGAAAATCCTACCGAGGAGAATGCTAATTTGGTAGATTTCACCGATGAAGAAGGATATGGAAAGTATTTGGACTTGCACGAGTGTTATGAGAAATATATTAATTTAAAGGGAATTGAGAAAGCTGACTACATCACATACCTGTCAACCTTTGATCATTTGTTTGATATTCCAAAAGACAGAAAGAATGCAGAGTACAGAAGGTACGTTGAGTCTCTGCTAGAGTACTTGATGGAGTTTTTAGGTAGGGTCAAACCATTGTTAGATATCAACAATGAACTTGCAGAGGCTAATAAAGACTTTGAAGCACAGTGGGAAAATAATAGCTTTCCAGGATGGCCCAAAGAAGCCGGCAGTGCTTTGGCTAATGTCGGTGCTCATTTAGAGTTGTCTGCTTTTTCTTCTTGGGAAGAATTAGCATCTCTTGGCTTGGATAGGTTGAAAAGTGCTTTAATGGCTCTTGGACTGAAGTGTGGTGGTACTTTAGAGGAAAGAGCTCAAAGACTATTCAGTACTAAGGGTGAATCATCACTCGATCCTAATTTACTTGCTAAGAAACAGAGGAAACTTGGCAAAGGCAAAAATGTAGAAAAACAAAAAGAAATAGCATGTCTGGAAGCCCAGGTTTATAAGCTTGCTGAGCTGGTGAGTAGCCAAAGGAATGCTACCAAAGAAAATGTTCAGAGGAAACAGGCTAGAACTGAAGGTGAGCGAGGAGACTCTGATGTTGAAGCTAGTGCAAGTGAATCTGAGGAAGAAGATGACAATGATGTTCCTTATAATCCCAAGAATTTACCTCTCGGTTGGGATGGAAAGCCTATTCCTTACTGGTTGTACAAGCTGCATGGACTTAACATCAGTTATAATTGTGAAATATGTGGTAACTTTACCTACAAAGGTCCTAAAGCTTTTCAACGTCATTTTGCGGAGTGGAGGCATGCTCATGGCATGAGGTGTTTGGGCATTCCAAATACTGCCCATTTTGCAAATGTAACACAGATTGAAGATGCTCTAGCACTGTGGGAAAAATTAAAAACACAAAAGCAAGCTGAAAGATGGCAGCCAGAACAAGAAGAAGAATTTGAAGATTCTCTAGGAAATGTTGTTAATAGAAAGACTTACGAAGATTTGAAAAGACAAGGATTGTTATAAACAAGCTTGACAATATTGGAATTTTTAATGCTTTATTCTACGACATTTTATTAACTTTTCAACATTTTCTGCTATCTGTAATGCGAGTTGTATAGATATATAATTATTGATGGTACATTAAAAAGTATTTATTTAAGTCAACCAATGTTTTTTTTAAGTAAACATTTATTGATTGATATTTTTAAATTCATTATCTTTCTTAAAATATTAGAATATCAAAAACATGATAATAGTAAAACAGAAATATTTACAATCTGTACAAAAAATATTCATTGCTCTAAAATCAGTTAAATAATTTTGATCATAATTCTTTTCTACACATCTTCAAGTTTAGGTATTTGTTTCTTGATTCTTGGATCTAAATCAGTACCTTCCATGACAGCTGCTCTATGTAAAGCTTTTTGGATTTGAGCTATTTCAATCTTGTTTCTACTATACTTCAATCTACAATCAGTATAATAACCAATAGTAACAGCTGTATATGCTGCAAAACCTACATGAGATGAAAGTGCAGGTTTACTTGTAAATAAAAATGTAGTTAATCCAACTGCTATGTAAGATGAAATTGAATAAAGAAAAGTAGTGCGAAAACATGGAATCTTCAGTAAATCTCTTCCAAAAATAACAAAAGACCTTTCTGGTTCATCTTCCATTATACCTGAAAAATATTACACTTGTAAAAGCATAAATAATTTAATAAAATTTGTATAAATTTCCTATTAACGAATGTTTTGGTAAATCAGTCTTAGATATGAGTATCACAATTTTTATTAAAAAGTAGTACAAAATTTAATAACTATTTTATCAAAAAATGATGTAATTATTTAAATTTCTATTTTATACATTTTGAAATATCATATTTAATAAATAAAACAGAAAAATATGTCTTTCTTTTTATTGGCTTAAATTTTTATTATAGTAAGCATTATCATGAAAAGTAAGGTAATCAAATAACTTCTTTCAATAACAATAAAGATATAATAATTACCAGTTTTGTTTGAAAGACTAATCCTAACCAAATTTTTGATAACAAGCCGATCGGACTATCTGAGTACTGACGACATTCGGTTCAGTATACCAAATGTTTCTCGTACTAATCTTCAATTTAATAGTTCCTTCGTTCCTATTGTTTGTAGCAGAACTTGTAGGAAAAAACTGCAATATGAATTAAAATTTCAACAATGTTTATCAACTTAATTTATTGTTTGTTCAATCGATGAAATTGTTTACAAAATATTACGTTCAAAAAAAGGGACTGTTCAAAAATAACTGTGGTACATTATGTGTGAATAACATTGGATGTGTCTAACCTACAATACGTTTTTGTACTCAATATAGAATTATTATTGTGTAAATAATTATTGTATTAAAACGTCATAGTATTAAATTAAAATTAAAAAAATGGTGGATAAAGTATCATCAGATGTTATTGGGCATGACAGTCCCATGGACCGTAAGTAAAGAAAACATTCTTATTATGTTTTCAACATTTATTATCTATATTTACATCGGTATATTCTTTATTGTCAGTCATAATTTTATATATACAAAATAGTACCAAAATACATGAGTAGTCAGGTATAAAAAAATATTTCTTTTTCTCTTTGTCAATGGGATATTAATTCTGGACGGCACTACTCAAGCACAGAAATCAGAAAATCAACAATTTAACAGTGTATTTGCATTTTTATAAAATATATTTAACATTATCACATTGGTGTTCTGTCGGTAATTGAAGAGTATACTTACTCGTGAGTCCTTAAAAAAATAAATAATATTGTCTTATTTTCTTTATCATGAAGATGCAATAACGTACAATATTCATGCTTATTGAATGGAGCATAACTTTTGATAGATGATTTTGAATGATTATATATGTAAACAACTAAATCTGCCAAGTATATGCAACAAGGAATGCTCCAATTGTCAAGAGAACTCGAAGTATGCTTAATATCACCTTGATTTGTACGCCAACAAATAGTATCTATCTAGTTCTGCGTAAATGCATTACGATAGAACATAATGAAATACTTGGAGCAGCATTTTCCCAGCTCGTTTGCCTGCTGCATATTGAAAATAAGCATTAGCCTAAACAGCCCAGGCAGGGTAGTCGTTGGTCCCGAATGCGTAGGTACCCAGAGTGGCGAAAGTGGCGGTTACGATGACCGCAACGATGACACTGGGTCCGATACCAGCAACGACGAAGTCTTTGGTTTTGATCCGTCCTGCCGCCGACACAATGGCATTCGGGGGTGTGCCCACTGGCAAGTGGAACGAGAACGAGCAGCCCAACGAAGCTGGCACCATCAGGTAGAGCGGGTGAATGTGGATCGCCACGGCCTGCGATTAGTCAATGGCGTAAATGAACGTCTTGGTTAGATGAGATCGGCAATTGGCGAGAGCGCGCGCGCCCCGGCAAAGCTCGTGGGAAAGAGCTGCGTAAGCTCGAGCGACGGCGTGAAACTCACCAATTCCGCGAGAACCGGCAGAATAATATTCGCCACGGCGACGTTGGAGGTGAGCTCGGTGGCGGTCTCCGCGAAGACGGTCACGAAGAACAGAATCACTATCGGGCTCATCGGTTTCAAGCCGATGAGCGCGTGTCCCAACATACTCGACAATCCCGACGATTGGCTACCGGCAGCTATGGCGAAGCCACCACCCAACACAAAGATCAAGCCCCAGTGCATCTTCTGGTTGATGATCTTCCAGCAGATGAGGCCGGGCGCTTGCTTGCGCGGCCGTTTGCTCGGGTTCCTGCTGAAGGCCTTCAGGAAGTCCAGTCGCGCCGGCAAGACGAACAGCAGGAGTATTATGCCGACCACCGAGGTCGAGTCTTTGACCGTTCTGCAAGGGCGCCCGGATCGCGATTAGAGAGGCCGAACGCGCTGCGGAGAGACGCGCGACACTCACAGGTCGGTGACGTAGGTGGGCCAGCCGTCGATGAAATCCGGCTTCCTGAAGAACCACAGCAGCACGATGCCGACGAATATGGCGCCGACCACGGACTCGTGCCAGGTGATCGGGCCAAGCTCCTGGTATTTGGCCTCGATCACTCTGCTCGCCACGGTCTCGCCCTCCTCGCCGATGTCGATGGCCCTGGCCTCCTCGCTGCGCGATCTGAACAGGCCGGTGTACATGACCTGCAGCCAGAGCCAGGTGAGCAGGCCCATGATCAGCATCGCCGGCACGGCGTAAGCCATCCAAGCGGCGAAGTTGATGCCGGGGCTCTTGGGGAACCGGCTGCAATGTAAATCGGCCGCAATGCAGACCCCAGCATCGCCGCGCGAGGAAGTTCGCTCGAGCCACTTACGCCTCGTAGATTCCCTTCATCGTGAGATTGGTGCCGGTCCCGACCAGAGTGCCGATCCCGCCGAGACTCGAGGCGTAAGCCGCCGCCAAGTAGTACGACATCGTCAGCTTGGTCGGTCGCTTCGTGCTGCAATTTCACGGCGCTCGATTAGCGTCGTCGTCGTCGCCGTTGTCGCCGTCGTCGTCGTCGTCGTCGAGCCCTTCGGCCGACCGAGCGGCTTACCTGTCGGAATCGTCGTCGGAGTCCTCGTCTTGGACGAACATCTTACCCAGCCCTTGCTGCAAGAATGCATTATCATTAATCGAGCCTGTGCCACGCGACGGTCAACTCTCATACGCACGGCTTCCAATTCCATTAGGACCGTCTCGACGATCGGCAGCATCATCGCCGTGGCCGCGGTATTCGAGATCCACATCGAGATGAACATCGTTACGAAAAACAAGCCCAGGCTCAACCTGCAAACGAAAAGACCCATCGAGTTTGCGGCACTGCCCACTCGGAAGAAGCGCATCTCGAGTAAGCATTCTCGATTACTCGACGTACTTGCGATGGCTGCAGCCGATGGTCTTGATGATGAGCAAGGCCACCCTCATGTGTAATCCCGAATGCTCGATGGCAACGGCGATCACCAAGCTCCCGATGAACATCATCGTCGTGTCGTTCATGAAGCATTGGCAGGTCTTTGCCGTGTCCATCACTCCCATCAGCGGGTACAAGAGTACGGGGATGAGGCCGGTCACTGGCAATGGGATCACCTCCGTTACCCAGTACATGGCCATCAGCGCGACCACGTACAAACAGCGGTACATCTGTCGATTCATGCCAACGTTTATTCTCTTTTTTTCCTCTATTTTTTCCTCTTTTTTTTTTTCCTCTTTTTTTTCCTCTTCAAAACACGAAACAATCTTATGTCGCGGCAATTGCCGATGTGCGTAAAATTAGTCATGCGATTAAGGTTTTGGGTTATAAATAAACTCGCGTGTTCAAAAGATCGACAAGCGTTGTGAGATTTACTCGACAACGGGCAGCACTTTACATGATAAGAGCACTGAAAATAGATCTTCGGATGCGAGCTCGAATTTGCATCAGTGGCAATGGATTGCGTTAATCTCTTTGGATTTTTTTGCGACGAGAAACATTTCCTGCGACGTTCGACCTGCCACTGACTTACCTTGTCATTGCTCAAAATGATAAGCGGCAGAAGTATGATTGGCCAGAGCACCACGATCAGCGACTTCCAGTAGACCGACACGAAGTTAAGGAGCAGCAAATGACAGCTCGCGTCCTCTTTTCGAGCCTTGCTACTGAAGCTCTCCGACGATGATCTATCGAATGGACCCAGTGCGCAACGTTAGTTTTGTCGAAGGCGCGCTATACCCGTGTAAACGAGAGTACTCACCTCTTGACGTTGGCCTCGGGGTCTAGGTTGCCGTTGGTCGCCGCTTTCGTCGTCATGGCTCGCTGTGACAATCAAGGTATGGACATCAGTCAGCCGGATTTTACTCTCCGAGAGCGTGCCGCTCGACGCCAAGTCGACTTGTCGCCTCTGCGCGCGAGTCAACGAACCGCGAGACTCGCACGCCCTCGAGCGCGACCCGGATCCCTCGTTTCTCTGCCGTATTTTGTTTTTTTTATCTTTCTTTCCGAGCCGCGCTCGTCGTGGACGGTGCGGCGAAAAATTAGCCGCGACGTTGCGCGCGCGTCCGGCTTTTCGCGCTTTCTGGAAGAGGACGACCCCACGTACCGAGCAATTGACTTCGCGCGCCGACTCGAGCTCGACATTGAGCAATTGAGCGCGACGAGGCGGGACGACGCGAGAGAGAGAAAGAGAGAGAGAGAGAGAGAGACAGACGGACAGATAGAATTCATAGTCTTTCCTTTACATCTGCCTCTTGGCTCTCGCCTCGGCGTCGTGATTTATAGGAGGCGATTAGCTGCTGTCCGCCGCGGCGTCGCGATAGTGCACGCGCGTGGCGGCCGATCGATCAATCAAATCCTCCGGCGACGTTTACTACGATCGATCGCCGATTAAATTCTGGCCGGCCGACCGGTCCAGCAATCCGCCCCGATAAGCAAATTGTCGCCACATTCTTCCAGCGTTACCGCGCGCGCGATAACTATATTGACTTCCCACGGATAAGGTCGCGTATCGTTGACCGGTCGCCAATTGTCGTCAAGTCGTCGATCGACGAGGACGACTTCGCCGCGAGTCCCCGACGATCCCAAACGGCGTCAGAAGATGAGGTCGTCTCGCGTGCGGCCTGAATTCGCAAGCGCCGCTCATCCTTGGCGCGCCAATTGAACGATAATAATGCCGAAGCGCGACGCCACTGATTTGACGCTCGAATCGGCTCGCCATGGACGTTTCGAGGTTTGTTTTTTCTTCGTTCATTGGCGCGCGAGGTGCCGCACGGCATTCGAAAGTGGCGACGATCGCACGCGCGACGCGCTTCGAATTATCGGAAAGCTCCGGCCGCGTGGGGGGCCCGTGTTTTCTCGCGCGAGCCGTCAAGTCGATCGAACTGATCGCCGAGTGGGGCTCGTGTGGCCCGGCGCCAGACCTCGGATCCAGCCGTGCGAACGAGGTACGTCCTCGCCCGTCCGAGCACACTGCCGATACGTAGTCGAAAAGTCGAGAATCGTTCAACTATCCGCCGCGCTCGCTGCGATTCGCGTGCGAGCGAGCGATTCTTTACGAGCACTCGTACGGATTTTTCGGCGATCGATCGAAATCGCGCGCGAGCAGAGTTGCGCAACTGCGCGCACGAAATCGAAGGTACGGCTAGCCGGCGCGGATCGCCGATCCGAGAGTTAAAAAGCATGTTTTTTTTACCTTTGCCGAGGTCTCCAGAGCGGGAGCGAGCGAGCGTCTCACAAAAAGTACATCACCACGCGAACTCGCCGTGTATTATTGTGAGCGACGGCGCGGCGCTTCGACAACTGACGATCAACGAGCGAATCGCGAGCCGCGGCGAACCATCACATTTTTCGGGACACGCGCGTATGTGCGAGCAGCGATGCGGCGGCCGTTAAACTGCCGAGCCGCGCCGCATTATATCCCGCGGAAAAGGCGCAGTGTGCGTTGCTCCCTCTCTTCTCGTTCTTCTCTCTCTCTCTCTCTCTCTCTCTCTCTTTCTCTCTCTCTCTCTCTCTCTCTCTCTCTCTCTCTCTCTCTCTCTCTCGTTTGCCCGCTTGCTCGCTTGCGTTTTGTTCGCTCTCTTCTGTAGCGCACGAGGCGAAGGTGTACTTGCGCCCAAGAGGAGAGGTTCACCGTGTCGGAGATGCAGGTCGACGGTGAGTATACGTTCCAACTTTTCGTCGACAGGCCTAACGCTTTATTTGCCTAGACAACGGCCGGCAATGGTCTCGAGTCAAACTAGAAACAACTGATATCACTTGGCCTGACTAATTCAGCGTAATAATTAAGCTCTATAAATAGCTGTGACTGCGAGCTTTCGATTTTACCGTCCGACACTTTCTCGGTGATCGAGTTGTTCGCTATGAAATTGAAAGATTGGTTTGTGCCCACGATGACACCCTCCGCAACTGCATTTCCTTCGCTCGCTTCGGCATGACGTAATGAATTACAATGCGCGCAATTGGCGCTCCATTCGCCTTCTATCTCGTTATTTACGCGCGCACTTGTGTTATTACCAATAAAAAGAAAAAAAAAAAAGGAAAGACGCTCGATCGGCATCTCGGAGCTCCGTGCGGTAATGAATATAGCCCGCGCGATCGCGATTTTGCGAAACCGCTTGCTGCCTTTGCTTCGCTTATTCGTACGATGATTCGCCGCGCGCGAATCTTGAGTAATCGCTGTCAATAGCGCGCGAGATCGGCAATGAACGCGAATCGCGCCGCGCGTGAAAAAAAGAAAAAGAAAGAAAAAAAAAACAACGTCCTCGAACGCCTTCGCGCGAACGATGATCGCAGACGACTCGTTATGCATGGCGAGGCGGCGGCAAACCTCCCTTACGTAGAAAGCTCTTCAACCCCCGCACACCCGTGACCGTTGCAAATTAACGTGCGGCAAGGAGCGACTCGCACCGCGTAATGTAATTACGCGCGCTTGGCAGCTACTAGCTTTAACACGTAACAGAGACGTCCGCGTTTCGGCCTTTGGACTTTTTGCGTGGCCGTGTCCATCGATCCACGTCACTCCTTTTCCATTTTTTTTTCTTTTTACAAAGCTGTAATTTCGGCACTGAGCCGTCGCCACGAACAGCTTTTGACGAGAAGGAGCTGCTGCGTGCCGCGTCGGCGCAACGCTCGTCTTCGGCCGGAGATGAGCCGATTATGCGATTAATTGGCGGCTATCAAACTCCGTGGCAGCGAACGACGTGATTTTCGATAGCGCGAACCTGCGCTCCGGCACGCGTGTTTTCTAATAAAAGCGCCGTAATACTTTTGTTGTGACGGCGCGGAAAATGTTGTAATTGATCGATCGAACGGCAGTTCGCGCCCGTGACTCTCGTCGGTTACACAAGCTCGACGATGCATACATGTATAAGAAGCGCTCGCGCGCGTCGGGACGGTCAACAGAACGTTCATAGGGGAGTTTGGTTGGACGAGTCAGCGGAAAAGTCCATCTATTATGAACGCGCTTAGCGATGAATATGCAGAAGAGCAGTGGCGTCTATCGCTCGATTATCAAATCCGCAGCTCGCGCTCGCTTCCGCTTTTCGTTCTTCGATGACGCGCTTCGATGATTCCAGCGACGCGACGTACCGGGCCGAATACGAGAGTTCGAATAGCGTCCGAGATACACGGCTTGGCAAGCTGCGCTGCCCAAGTGGATACAGTTATTAAAAGTGCTCGCCGCCAACCTCGTGCCCAATACAAACAAGACTCGACCGGATCTTCAACGCTGAGCTTCGAAGCCGCCAAGACGCCGCGAGCTGAAAGCTCGTTCGCGTGTCTCGCGATGGCGATGACGCGCTCGTGCCGCCGCGCTGCCAAAACCGTCTCGTTCGTTTCGGCCGGACCGCGCCTCTGCGGACTCGATTTCAAACAAGCCCGAGAGCTTCTATTTCTTTTCGCGAGGGGAATTTCACGCGAGAACCAACGTATCGAGCGGATCTTCAAGGCGACTAGCGGATACGCTTTCCCAGACTGGCGTGCGCGCGTAGCGTGGGAATTCGCTCGATCGAGCAACAAAGAAGCAACGAGCGAATCTGCCGACGGAAAAAGAAAAGTAAGTAGGAGGGAAAGCTTCTGTTAAAACGGCATACAGTGGCGTGTTTGAGGCTGTACTTTTGCGTTACTCGGTCAAGAAAGAGAATCAACATGTTTAGTTGTCATTGGCAATAGTTTCGAATGGTCTGCCGTAAGATGAACGACAGCGACAGCGAGCCGATCGAGAGCTTTATCGACGCGCGCGACAATACCGTCGCCTAGTCTTATCTACCTGCGTTTAACAAATGTGGCAGTAAAAAGCAAATGACGCCGGCAGGATTCTCATTGTTCTTTGACAGAGCGAATGATTTACGGCAACTGATTTTCGACATGTTGTATGCGCTGAAGCAGTTCTGGATGACTCTGTGCAAATATAAGAAAACAATAAAGAAGAGAAAAGGCACGATTGTACATCAGTGACAAGAAAAATGCGCACTCACGCTTGTTTTGCTTATACTATACGTGGATTGGTTATTCAATTTCTAATTATTTTGCCCGATAAAACGGCTGCGCCAAATTATCCAGACTCGCAAGACGCGCCGTGTCAACGAACATCCGTATTCAAAACTTTTCGCTTGGGCGGCGAGACAAGAGAAAAGCTGAATTGATCGGGGGGAGGGGGGGGGGCGTGGCAATAAAGTTTCCTCGATTGATCGACGACTCGTACGAAAGGAATTGACGCGGGTTTGGCGCGGATCGTTGTCCGATACAGCGCAGCGACGATCGCGAGACGCAGCCGATTTATCTTCGAAACTGGCCGGTCAATCGATGATCGAACGGCAACCGACTTGCGCCGAGACATCAAGTGCATCTTGTCTGAGTATACCGCGGTCGTTTTCGTTGCAGAGAGGTGTCGAGTTTACGCCAGCATTTCGTTCGCGGTGATTCTCCTGGCGATTGGCTTGCCCCTATGGTGGGAGACCACAGCCGTGCCGAGGGCGAAGGTGCCCCACGCCGAGATCGGCCAGCTCAAGAAGCTCGAGCTCGCCTTTCAATTGAGGCTTTACTTGGGATGCATCGAGCCGAGGCGCAGCGAGCAACTCGCGATGGAGTTGCTCGAGAGACTCACCGAGTCTGGACAATCTGGTGAGCGAATTTTACGGCAATCTCTTTCTTTTTCTTGTTTATTTATCCTCGCTGACTCTCGAAGTGAAGCGATTCGACGGTTCGTCCTCGACCGAGCAGGTAGTAAGCTCGTAACGAGTAGCGCAAAAGTACGCTCGTTAACTGTGAATTTTACGTTCTTCTCGGAGGACGAATGTTATCGCGTGGATCGTAAGCGGAGAGCTTTTCCGCAAAAGGCAATAGGAAGTCAGCGATAACAATCGAAAATCGGGAAATCCGCGGGAACAATGTCAAGAACGGACAGTTTCTCATTTCGCGTAACGACTAGCAACGAGAAAACCTCGGAACGACGTTGGAGCAAATAAAAAAAAAAAAGAAAAAATAAATAAGACGAATGCACGGAAAAATACAGATCGACAACTTTGACGCTGCGAACGTTTTCGATAAAACAAAAATAAAGAACAGCTTGTTTGCGAAGCTCCGTCGGCCGGGATCTCGTTTAATCGAGCAAATCCACGTGCACGAGTACATACGTCGACTCGCAAATCGAGCGCACGCGTCGTCGGTCCCGCTCGCCGTGCAGTCGCTTCCGCGGATCCTTGAGACGGTTTCGCTTCGCGCGCGGGGAGCTTGTTTCTCTCTCTCTCTCTTTCTCTCGCGGGCGCGCGACAACAATGCGCCTTTGCGCGCATTCTATTCGCGCGGAGCGGTAAGAGGAGATGATTCAATTGAAAGGGGTTTCTGGAGCCGCCGCAGCACTCGCGGGTTCAGCTCGCTTTTGCGTGCAACTCGAGAGCCGGCGATTGTTGGGCTTTTCCTTTGTCCCGCGGCGACGCTACTATTTCGCTGTCCGCGAGCCCGCCGCTCCTTCACCTCGACGCCTCTGCCGTTGTAATTTCACGCGTCGTTGCGTTCCCTCGAGCCTTCGTATCACGCGATCGGCCGAGTCCTGGCCTCGAAAGTAGTTGCTACGCTTGCGCGTCGCGGGCAACGGGGAAGCAGGATGAAACGAGGAAAAAAAAGAAAAAAGGAAGTCGTCCCCGAAGAAGGCTCTGATCGCGCGGTCTTGGGCTTGTCGCGCAGAGATATTGAAGATGACGGTGTCGCACTTCGCCACGGCCAACACGTCGATCGCGAGGATGACGTCGATCGCCGAGCTGGAGCGCGCGTCCGGCAGATTCGAGGTCGGCCACGGCGAGATACTGGTGCTGGAGGCCAGTAGGCAGGCGCTCGGCGGCCTCGAGGTGCACGTCTCGTCCGGCAGATCCGTCTACTTCTCCTCCGACGCCGGTGAGTGACGACGCGCGCGAGGCGGACGAGCGCCGCTAACGCGAGCCTGTTGCAGACGGCGACAAGATCGCGCAGGTGCTGCGGGAATGGATCTACCGGCAGGACTCGCTTCGGCTGACCCGCGACGCCCTGTCTAGGCCCGCGGAGTTCAGTCTAGACGTGGCGAACCGGCGCCGCTTCCCGGCGAGTCCGAGCTACGACGTGCTGCTCACCGTGGTCAACCCCGAGCCCGAGGACAGCCGCGTCGACCGGGACGTCTCGCTCGTCGCGCAAAGTGAGTATGCCCCGCCCCCGTTGGCGCACGGTCCGTGCTCGAATGCTCCTTTCGTCGACAGACTACATCGAGCCGTTCCTCGAGGAGTTGTCCCTGGTCGCCGATTTCTCAGTCAAGTCGCAGTGGCTGTATCTCGTGCCGCTCGGAGTCAGGCCGAGGAAAGTGCAGAATCATTACGCGCTGTCGGAGGGCCTGCTGCCGCAGATAATCACGCCGCTGGAGAAGAAATTGGGTGAGTTTGCTCGGCGTCGAGGCGCCCTGGCCGGCGCCCAGTGACAATCGCGACGTTTACCTTTCAGCGTCGCAAGTGAGCCTGCACCCGACGATCAATCTGGTGGCCTACATGGTGCCGTGTAGCGAGGCGCCGCTCTACATCTACGACAAGAATCATGTGCGCGCGACCAAGGATCCACAGTTCGAAGCCTTTCATTCGCCAAGGTACGTCGCGCTCCGTTGCCTCTGTTTGGAGTCCCGAGCAAGTTGTGGTCCCACGCGGGCTTATTCGATTGCAGATGGGGCGGCATAGCTCTCGTCAATCCTCCGGCCAATTTTTGTGACACTGCCAAAGAAGATCGAGTGCTCAGGCCGAACGAGCAAGTGGTCGTCGGAGTTTTCCTACAACACCTGAGACTCTTGCTGGGCGTTCCAGACAAGGTAGGTGGCTATTCGCCGTTGGCGCACACGGCACGCCGATAAACATCGAATCCCGCCGCAGGAATCGATCGAGGGAGCGGCGATAGCGCCGCTAAGAAGCTTGAAGCCTCGCGACTGGGAGCTGGACGATCTGCTGCGAATACGCGCGGTCGAGCAGCTCACGTCCGCCAAGCTCACCTTGCAATCGCTCTCGAAGCTCCTCAAGGAAATCAGCAACATCGTGATTACCGAGCAGGTGGGACGACGCATCAGCAGCGCGCTCAAGCTCATCCACCACGCCACTGAATTGCTCGCCACGGGCAACCTTCGAGACGGCTTTGTCGCTAGCAAGCAGGCATTCGTCACTGCCGAGGCCGCCTTTAGCGACCCCTCCTTACTCGCGCTGCTTTACTTCCCCGATGATCAGAAGTACGTCGAGCGCGATACTGGGCAATTCTTTGTTTCACATGCGCACAACTCTACTTCCGTTTTCGTATTTTTTTCTTTCAACTTTTGATCGTTAAACCATTATGACGTTGTTATCGATTTGCTTAATCGCATGCATCATTACTTGGATTGCTCTAATAGCGAGCTTATATAATCTGATATTATTGCAGGTATGCCGTGTACATTCCGCTCTTTCTGCCGGTAATGATACCGGTGTTGTTTTCACTGAAGAACATCAAGAATTATTTGTTTTGTTCCGACTGATGGCCATAGATAGATTTTATGCGAGAATCCACGCTGTGCATTTTTATTTCGTAATTTATACATAATTAATAAAGAGTTTTTTTTATTGACAAGCCAAAGACATTGCGTTATCATATTCATCTTTTCCTTATTCTCATTGAGGTCTCGTATAATAATTTTATTTAAATAATTTCATTGTCCTAATTAAAACTAACACTTTGTCATCGCCAACGGCATTCCAACTTGTATAAACTTTCATAAATAACAATGTTTTTGTTTTGGATTAACTTGCAGCCATTTTTCCGCAAATTTTCGGAAAATTCTCATTTACCCCTCATCCTACCTATTAGTCTCTATAACACTTGCGCACCTATCTTCGCGCATCGTGTGTCGTGTCGTCTGTTTTTACGTGTTGGCTTGGTATCGGACTTAAAAAATGGAGTGAATCTTTCCAAAAGTGTTATCTTTATTATCTCGATAATATAAGTTAATTTTCTGCCAAGTCATGGCTGAATTGTTGTTGGATCCAAATATTCGCGGCTGGGTTTTTTTACCCATTGTCGTCATAACCTTCCTGGTCGGAATCGTTAGGCATTATGTTTCTATTTTAATTTCTTCTCAGAAAAAGGTGGAACTTCACCAGGTGCAAGACAGGTAAATATTTTATATAATTCTTGTAGAAAAATAAAACATATTTCTTAATTGTTTTGGCTTTGTAGCCAAGTGATGATACGTTCAAGGCTGCTCCGAGAGAATGGACAGTACATTCCAAAAGCATCATTCCTTGCTAGGAGGCATTTTTTTAATAACGAGGAAACTGGATATTTCAAGACACAGAGAAGAGCACCAGTTTCACAAAATCCTATGATGGATCCCAGTATGATGATTGACATGTTGAAAGGAAATGTTACAAATGTTATACCTATGGTGCTTATAGGAGGATGGATCAACTGGATGTTTTCAGGATTCGTAACAAGTAATTACCTTGATAATTTCTGCATATTATATTAGATATAAGTATACAATCTATACATTAATATAATTGTTTGCAATTTTTAGCTAAAGTACCATTCCCATTGACCCTACGTTTCAAACCTATGTTGCAAAGAGGTGTAGAGCTTATGACTTTAGATGCAGCTTGGGTCTCTTCAGCCTCATGGTATTTCCTCAATGTATTTGGTCTACGATCAATTTACACTTTAGTCCTAGGAGAGAACAATGCAGCTGATTCATCAAGACTCCTGCAGGATCAAGTCTCAGGTGCAGCAATGTCCATGCCACCAGATCCAAAAGCTGCTTTCAAGGCTGAATGGGAAGCTCTTGAAATTTGTGAACATAATTGGGCTTTGAATGGTGTTGATGCTGATTTACTTGGATTGAAAATAAAAGGAGACAATTCTGAAACCGCTTATATTCAAACCAGAGCCAGTTAGTTAATTTTAAATTTTAATTTTAATTTTAAATTTAGGTTATAATTTAGACTATAATTTAGTCGATTAATGATTGTTTGTGGATGTAATTGGAGGGTTTCTTCAATCATATATTTAATACAATTCACAATTTTGAATACTTTATTTGTCTGCAAAGAACTATATAGCATAATAATATCCAATTATACGTTTGTGAATTTTATTTTGATGTATGGAAGACTTTTGAAAATGTTGATTACTTATATCTACTTGTAGTGCAAAACATTGTAATTACAATTAATACACTCTTATTAATAAACATATTTATAAAAATATTCACATTCAAGTCTAAATTTTAAAAACTTATGGAATTTCATTTTTAACATCACAGGTTGACTATGTAAGAAGCCTAGCAAAATTCTGTATGTACAATTTAAAAAATTAAAATTAATGATCTAATGGCAGCATTTCAGGGTATAAATCTGTCCTTCGATGTTGCTCGTTTGGCATATTTTTTCTGACTTTCTTCAATATTTCTAAATCTATTTCAGCTACAGCAACTCCTTGTTTTTCCATACATTGTGCTATAACTGTTCCCCATGGATCTACTATCTGAAAATATAATCGAAATTACATTCACATTTTCAATGTTTACCTTATTAATTTTTTATGGAAAATAATTATTTTATACTTTCCATAGCGTGACCCCAGCTAACTCTTTTCTTATTATGAGTCCCTACTTGTGCAGCTGCAACTACGTAGCATTGAGTTTCTATTGCTCTGGCCCTTAGCAGTATTTCCCAGTGTGCAGCTCCAGTTTGATATGTGAAAGCAGAAGGGAATGTTAATATTTGAGCTCCCATATTTCTGAGACAAATTGAAAGTTCGGGGAAGCGCATATCATAACACTAGAAAATTTAATTTACATTAATTAAATTTTATTTTAGTTAATCATAAATTTTAGTGAAATACAATTTTGCATAGTACTCACAATACTAAGGCCTATATTTCCTACTGGTGATGGAACAGGAGGTACTATTTCACTACCTTTTTGTACATAATCTGATTCCATTAATCGAACACCTGTTTCTTTATTTTCCATATCAAATAGATGGATTTTCCTATATGTTGATACTAATTCACCTTTATTGTTTATGATTATATGAGAATTTTGTGTTTTTCCTTTTCCAGGAAGCTAAAATACCATATAAAATTCATGTTAACGTCTTATAATGGTCAACAATTGATACTAAGAAAAGAGAGTACATACAGCTTCATGAACTCCACCAAGAGAAAGCCATATGTTTTCTTTCAATGCTAAATCTTTATATCGTTGCACTGTATTGCCATCTAAAGGCTCAGCCATAGCTACTGCATCAGCTTTATTGTCAGCTAAGTAATCACAAGCTTCTGGTAAAAAAGCAATCTAAAAGCATTTATAAAGAATCTACGTATTGTTATGCAGCATGTTAAATAATTTTACCTATAATTTTAACATACACAAGCATTTCTTCTTTTGGCTTCTGCTACAAGCTTACTAACTGCCTCAAAATTTTTATCCTTATCTGAGGTGGATGTCATTTGGCACACTGCAACTAATGGGTTTGGCATTGTACTCACTTGAAGTTTTGATATCTTAGGACTGAAAAAAAACAGATTAACAATTAGTCTATAAATTATGCAATTTTTTGAAACACCTATGCGACAATAATCGAAAAAAAACGACGATTACTTTAAATTTTCACACAGCGCAAATGACACTTTCTTTGAACATGCTCGAATCATTATGCTACTTTGGTCAAATTCTATAAGAGTGCAAAATAAATTTGCACACGATCGTCATCAAATCAGATGATTCGATTGTCCTAACCTTACATGTTTTGTTTACAAACAACAACTATTTTAGATTATTCAGCACGTATCTCTATTATACTAGTAAATAATCTTGTACTTGTGATTTGATAAGAAAAATGCGATTTCATTTTTTTCGAGCATATCAAATGGTGCTAATATTGATTAGATCGTCAATATTTTTAAATTTCCCAGACATTCGAGTGAACATCCATAATATATACTCCATTGCCCAAGCTACTCGATCTAGCTATAAAGTCAACTAAGGGTCACACTTCAAGTTGTACCACTACATGAGAAATTCCATTGTAAGTAAAAAATCCGTAAACACACGTCACATTGGCCTATATCTACATATTCTCGACGTTGTTGAACGAATTATCTGGAAAGCTTATTGCGTGGGCACATATCATTTGTCGGAGAAGTGTTTTTTACATTTGTCATTTATTAGCATATATTGTTTAGCAATAGCCTGACATCTGGTCTTGAGTATCAAGTGTAGAAACTTGAAGATAAGGATATAAACAACTCCAAAATGTCACATCGTTCAGATTCTGCTTTAGTTCGACCTTTCCGAACCATTTTCTCATTAATTGGAGGAATGTTTGATGCTGTTTATTATTTGTAAGTACTTATTAAAATAATTTTATAAAAGTATTATATTATTGTGAAATAAATATTAAATTAATAATTTAGTTCTTAATGAATTATATAAATAATTACAAAGTTTTTGTGATTGAATTGATATCTTTATTCCAGTTTTGCAACATTGATTCCAGGCAATTCTGGAAGCTTGAACAGGTAATTTTTTCTTGGAATAATTGTTTTATAACTTATTGTATATTCACTATTGTACTCATGTGAATATGCTTATTCAATAGTAATCCAAGACGATCAGGTGGCAATGGTTATAGTAGTGGCAGCAGCAGTGGCCCGAGAATAGGAACAATCCACCGGTTTCGTGGAAGTGCTCCTAATATGGCTGTTGGTGGATGCAGGAGTTGTATGTAAAGTGTGGTAGCCAAATATTATACACAAATAATAAATTGTCACATATAACTCGATCATACTTCTTTTGTAAGATTTAATTAAATAATTATTAATGTTATACAACTTATAACTTTATTAAGTATAATTAATAACTTCAATATAAGTCACACTATTTCTAGCTTACAAATCATTTCGATTTTTCTCCTATTAGAGGATGTTTAATAAATGATTTTTTATTGTAATGATTCTTTTGTGTTCTTTTTTCGTTTTTAGAAAAAAATACAGAATTCATAAAAAAGACCTTACAAATTTCAACAACATACAAGTAAATGCTCGTTGTTTATGGTAACAATATGAAATAATCATGAAAACTGTAAAATCCATAATTTTAAGAGAAACTCGCGTGTAGCTCATTTTTGTTGTTGACAAAATAATAAATTCAAATAGATAAAAAAGCAATTTTTTTATGATATAAAGTCACGAATCAGTTTTTAATCTTAGTAATCAGTCCTGCAGCGATAGTCGTGCCGTCTATCCTGAGCATAACTCTGCCAAGTTGTTTAACATCTTTGTGTAATTCTACGCAGATCGGTCTCTGTGTAGTGATCTCAATAATCGCACTGGAATTTTTCATCAGACACCTTGGTTTCTTCTTGATCACTTCACCAGTGCTTCTGTTAAGTTCAACAATAAGCTTGCTAATAATCACAGGTTCGACAAGCGATTGTTGATGTAGAACTACTGGCATGCCGTTGGTAAGAGGCATTTTGACCGCAAAGATCACTACGTGAACTTGGAAGCAACTTGTTACAGGAACTGGATGATGAGGTGTGCACACAATATCGCCGATAGCTAGCTTTTGCTGGTCGATGCCTGAGAGTATTAGGGACACTTGGTCACCCGCAAATGAATGGGTCACATTCATTTCGTCGATCTGAATACCTGTAACATGTTTAAAATGACGATAATTATCTAATGAAGTTTGGAACAAAGTAAAGCTCAAAAAAGCGTAAAACAAACCTTTGATCACAGCAGTTTCATTGAGAGGTAGCACTAGAACTTTGTCACTTACGGATATCATACCAGTTTCCATGTGTCCAGAAACGCTAAAACCTGATCCAGTATTCTTGAATATATCGTTTACGGAGAATCTAAAGGGTCTGTCTACTGGACGTTCTGGACATTTAAAGCTGTCTATTACTTCCACAAGTGTTAGACCAGTATACCTGAAGAATCAATTATTGATTTTGAAAATCCATTAAACCAATAGCTAACAGAATATGGAAATTGATTCTCACCAACTTGACAGTCCTTCGGCCTTAGGCTTCATAACAATATTTTCACCTGAGAGTCCACTGCATGGTACGAATGTCACTATATCTCGAAAACCAGCTTGTTTCAAAAATGTGCTCAACTTGTTGACGATTTCATTAAAACGCTCTTTCGACCAGTCAACTGTGTCTAACTTATTAACTACCACCGCTAATTGTGAAACACCTTGAAAGTAAAAAAATGATGTATTAAAATACATCAAGATTAATGTTAAATGAGTGTAAAAGAATTAAATGTTTACCAAGAGATCTCAGCAATAAAGCATGTTCCCTCGTCTGACCACCACTGTCAAAGCCAGTTTCGAATTCTCCTCTCGTCGCATCAACCACAAGTAGAGCGACGTCTGCTTGAGTAGCACCTGTGATCATGTTTGGTATAAAATCTTTGTGCCCTGGAGCATCCAGCAGAGTGATAGATTTCGTGGTTGTTTCAAATTTCGAATGACCAACATCCATCGTGATTCCTCGTTCTCTGTAAATGTCATTGCGATTGGATTTAATTTTTTATTTACAAGCTTGAA
The DNA here is from genome assembly GCF_024137745.1 of Phymastichus coffea. Taxonomy (NCBI): domain Eukaryota; kingdom Metazoa; phylum Arthropoda; class Insecta; order Hymenoptera; family Eulophidae; genus Phymastichus; species Phymastichus coffea. The sequence continues at coordinate 192,712 of NW_026706967.1, read as the reverse complement.
AACAACATATTAAATAAAGCCTCACCTCTCCTCGCCAGTCTCATCAAGTACCCAAGCGTAGGCGAATGATTGTTTGCCAATTTTCTTGCTCTCCTGCTGATATTTATGAATGAGTTTCGAGGGCACCTGACCAAGATCGCAAAGCATTCTACCCAATAGAGTACTTTTCCCAGCATCAACGTGTCCAACGCAGATAAGGTGCAGATTCTCTTTGCAGCCTTCGCGTTTACTCTTGTAAATTGCCAATGCATCGCGCTTTTCCTCGGCCGATTTAACTCTTGGCTCAGCGTCTTCTGATGCGGCTGGCGACTGACTTCTTGATGTATTTAGTTTTTCCTAAATTGTGAATTATTTATTAGTTTGTGGAAATATGACGAGTTAAGATAAGATCTTTGGTTAGTTACAATATAAAAATAATAAAAGTGCGATTGAAACAAATGTTGAGATTCGTAATTCAAACAAATATAAAATATTTTTTTAGTTCAACACATTGCAAATACAACTATGTAATAAAAATTAATATACTTTATAATTAATTAAAGAACAAAAAACATTGGCATGATTTCAGAAAACATATGTTAATGTTAAATATAATCTAATCGAATCGCTTAGAAAATTGAAGTTGGTATAATGAAATTGTTGAGAGGTAGCATGAAAAGGAAAAAGAAAAGAAAAAATCAAAATAATCACTACATTTGAGTTCAGCATTCTAACCAGAGCAGAAGCTTGTCTCCTATCTCCAGCAGCTGGATCGGGCGATGTTCGATTCGAACTGGGGCTTTGAGAGCGTGGTGTTGTAAGAAGATCCGAATCCGTTGCACAAATATCAAAACCTTTGATTATACTTTTCGATGCAGCTGGAATGACTTTGACCGTTGGCACACTCACTACTTTTGGTACTGTTGCTTTTAATCCTATTGTAAAAGCTCAACATGAGTTTTCCAATGTATACATTATTGCGAAAGTTGTAATAAGTTGTCGTTAATATTACCTACAATGAAGTTACGATATTTTTTTTATTTTTTATCGAAACTTTAGATAAAAATAAGAAAGTCAGTTCGTGTAATAATTATGTATTATGTATATTTTTTTAATAAACGATTTTACAATGTTACTTGCAGTCATCTTATAGTTAAACAACGTTCGTTTCATAAAAATTATCAAAATATAATTATGCAAAGTATTTCGGGGAAAAAAATGCTTCTTTTACGTATTTAAAAGTTACCCTTATACAACGTTCATTTGAATTCCAACAATGTATTATGCAATAGCAATATCCAAATAAAAGTAATTTATTTTAGACAAAAATTTCACAAAATTAATAAATAACGCAAGACTTATTTCGATGTCAATATTAGCAATGATTATGCAATTACATGAGGCCTCAATATTATGCAATTTGCAAATTTATAATTACAAAGTTTATGTAATATCAAGTTATCACTACAAATTCATTTTCTCTCAACAATAAAAGTATAGAATAAGGTCGTTAAAATAAATATCTTCTCAACTATTAAAGCTTAGCTTACACTATATTACAAATTTATACGACAACTCCTCTTCTCAATCGAGCAAGAACTATCGAATCCGGTGATGGACTTGAAAAGTCGAATGGTAAAATGGTTCTCCTACTATTAACAGTACTATCTCGTACTATTTCCTTTGGATACGGTACTTTTCTAGAAAAACTTTTACACAAAACTTTACCGAATGGCGATGCTGATTTCCGCTGGTTCCTAGCTTTCACGCGGTATTGATTGCACTCTCGTTTGACTGCTTCTAACGACAATTCTAATGCTTTAGATTTCGCGCTATCTGGCTTTTCTGATTTGATAGCTATTTTGTGTATGGAAAAATTTATTGATTCACTTTCAATGAATTTATTAGGATCAAATTCTTCGATACGCAAATTCGATATATCTTCCAAAAATGACTTTGAGAGATTTGGATTGTCTTCCAAGTCCTTTTCTTTCTTTATGATCAGATCAGGTATCGTCAATTTAATGTTTGAATCAATGTTTTTTTCTTTTTTAATGTGCATTTTGATATTTGAAAGCGATGAATCCTCTTTGGGAATAACGAAACCAAATAACTGAGCTTCAAAATTTGTATCTTTATTTGAACTTTTCAAATGATGTGCAGTCAATTCCGCGAGCGAACCAAACGGTAGCGAACTACTTTGATTCGAATCATTATTTTTAGAACCGATCTTTGGTGTAACAAAGTCAGAAGGCAATACGAAATTTCTATTAGAATCTTTTTTGTTATTTGATATTTTCAAGTGATGATTGGATAGTTCTGCAAGTGAATTGAACGAAGGTGTATCACTTTCATCGGACTTCAAATCTTTAGGCCCAATTTTAGGAATAACAAATCCAGAAGATTTGTTGTCGTTCGAAATTTTTAAATGATGAGCAGTTAAGTCAGCCAAACAACTAAAGCTGAGAGAATCATTACAACTATTAGTTGATTGTTTGAAACTATTGAAATTAATTTTGGGAATTGAAAAAGTAGATTTGTTGGATTTCTTTTCTGCAATTTTCGAATGATATGCTGTTAAACCATCAAGAGAATTTAATGGTCTTAACTTGTTTTCTGGTAGTTTAATATTAACAGTAATCATATCAGACAAAGAGGGAAATTCTTCACTACTTTTATCACAGCCTTTTTCTGAATTGCATTTTAAATCAGAATTTGTAGTTATGTTGCTGGGTATTGAAGCACTAGCGTTATTTCTAAAAAAATGTTTAAATTTGGAACCTTACCTTACCAACAAAAGGTGGTGTGAAAAAAGATCATGAAAGAGAAATTATTAAAAATTATATTAAATTCATTATTCTTAATATAAAAATAATTAAGATTATGATGTAATCTCTTACCTGGTTGTATATCAAAAGTTTTTTCCAATGGTTGTTTTTCTGAAACTAATATGCTTTAGTTTATTTTCATGATTTATTGTAATAAGTCTGTAATAAGTGTTGAGATATAAACCTGTTATATTTTTTGATGATTCGTCATTTAAAATTGATTCAAGAACAGCTTCTGTACTGAATTTGAATTCAATAATTTTTCTATTCAGTTCTGATTCTGGATATGTGTCTCCTATAACATTTTTAATTGTTTCCACACAAGACATTAATTTAGCTGCATCAATGTCAGATAGATGCGGCACCTTGTAGCTAGATGGCATATCTTCAACCTCTTCTATATCTTCTACGATATCTGGCTCGGTCATGAATGATGCAATATTTGCTTGCTTAGTGCGATCGTACATAAATTGCTCCGCTAGTGAGTGGTAGAATGTAAAAAAAGAAATGAGTTCACCAACCATATCATAGATTTCTTCGAACAAAATGATACATGACAATTTGTATCAAGTAGACAAAGCTTTAGGAGCAGTCATTGTTATTATGTTTGCACACATATTCTTATTCTTCTACATTATTCCTATTAAAAGAATCTGGATTCATAATTTTGTGATGTTATCAATGAAAAATAAATGTTTGTGACTCAAAGGGTAAACGAGTGACATATTCAAAGTGAATCATTTGGTACATTCAATGAAGTGTCACGAAATTACGAAACATATTAGTTACAATTAAACTAGTCATCTAAACCGCTTACCACTTGGAGAAATGCAATAGTCATCTTCGACTGAATGCCCGTAGCAATCCTCCAAACCATCGTATTCTGTAAAAGAAATCAATTGTTTTTAGTAATACAGAATATTCGGGCATCGGTAATGTAACCTCAAATTCATATTTATGCAATCTCATGCACTGACCATCTGAAAAATTTTTACTTCTCACAGTACGATGACGAGACATTTTAGCGAAATCGTTGACAACTATTACTACAATATTAATTAATAACTAATGGCAATACGCTTGTTCCTGTTAACACCAATCCATTTTTTGGTAATAAATTGTAATCGGTCGCTCCTTTCATTTTGTATGTTTGAAGGTGTGTTCAATCAACACAAGCCTCTTACCAACGAACCTTATATTCAGTATTGCCGTCATCACTGTTCTATGACGGGCATATTTTTGAAAGGCGATTAAATCACGTGGCAAGTTAATTAAGTTACATTATTATGATTTTAATAGCAATTAAATTGTTGTTAGTAAAGCGTTCACAGAATTGACATAGAGGACTTTTCAAATTCTTCATTAGAACGTCAATGACACCAAGTTTATAACAACTTACGTGATACCTTTCACCGAATAAAATAAGTATTAGCGATAATTAATGAACAATTAGAAAAAGACAAAGTAACTATAAAAGATTGAGCCGATTAGAGGTTTTTCAGAAGTAGTAGGAAAAGCATGAAAATTTATTTTAGTGCAATGTAAATCCTGTATAAGATGCGTTTTTTCTTTTCCATAATATCAGTCCTATTTTTCATTACGAACCCTGTTATCCTACAAATCTTTTTCTCTACTCATATTGAATTGTGATGCTATCAATTGAACAGGCAGTTGTAAATTCTCATAGTTGTAAAAAAGGACATAAATCATAATCAGTAAACAATTATCATCAGAGTCAGAGTTAAACTTTGTTTTCAGGAAGCTGGTCAAATAATATTTATGACAAATTCGAATTGATAATGTTACTTTGAGAATTCATACAAACAATAGTGGTAAAAAAATTTTTAAACCTATACAATTTGTTTAAACTTTAACGAATATTATCAGAAGTCACAATCGTTTCATAATATTCTTGATTGCTTTATTTATAATACTTTTCAAATAAGATATTCGAAAAACTTTGTGAATTCTCGAATCAAATTTAAATTTAAATAATTTATTTCTCCTAGAAAAATTCGTAAAATTATTAAACATTTTCGCGAGCGTTTTGACTGAGTATGCGAACAGCTAATTATTTATGGAGTAATAGTGTATTAATGCAAGGAATCGAATTAAATTTTTTTATTTTTCCAGCGCATTCCTGGGATCTTATCTACTTGTTTATGTTATCGAACAATAATAATCTCAATAAGACAAAAGTGAAAACACTCTCACCGCGAAGAAAAAAAAACGAAATATACATCTTTGAGTCAAAAGGCAAATCTCTTATAAACAAAACGTATCCAGCTCCGTCACGTGTAGCGAGAAAGAAAGACGTGCATCGGCAAAAATAAACATCACCTCACACGATACAGTTCTCTTTCCCCCTGGCATTTAGCTCGGGCGAAAGACAGAGAGAGAGAGAGAGAGAGAAACTGTTGCGAGCTCCGACACACGCACGTAGGTCGAGAGATCGAGGTCGAGCGATGATCTTCCACCGATGCCGGAAATTAGCTCGCGCCCGACGCCCTTCGTCGGATGCGCGTACGAAAAAGCGAAGCGCCGATGGCGGCAATGGATCGCTTTGCAAAAAAAAAAAAAAAACAAGTCACAAAGACGACCTCGCGGTGGCGAGCTCCGAAAGGCCAGAAGCTCGAGTCCGCGCGACGCGTGGCACAAGTTTATATATGTTTAATCAATGAATACTCAAGCGTGCGACACGCCTACGAAATACCTCGCGCGCGCTTATACTATACGCTGGAACGATTGTTTTAGCGCCGTTCGGCGGATGACTAATAATCGCGGCGACGGGAGCCAGCGAAAAACAAAAATATGAAATTTGCGCGCTTCCTGTTCACGGGCTTTCGGGCGTGATTACATCGCGACCGCGGCCGCACGCGCACTCCGAGTGGAGTTCACCAAAGAGCGACGACGCGGCTTCGAAGGTGCTCGTGCTCAAAACATTGAGCCAAGGGGGTGATGCGCCGTTGAATCACGGCTAAAAATGGGCTTGATAAGAGGCTGACGACGTACGGAGGATCGCTTAATTATGTATATTTCTTTTCCCATCAAGGCCACGAAAACATCATCTTCGTCGCCGAATCAACAGTTTAGACGGATGGAGCAACAATTATGTTGTAATGACGCTTTCGATAAGATAGCGCGTGTAGCGTCATTGAATGACAGCATTTTTTTGCCGGACTCGTTATTTCCCAAGTTCGGCGAGAATTAAAATTGGAGAAGTGCTTTTTCGAAGTTGCCAATACGGAGATTAAATATTAGCAATTCCAATGAGCCGCAAATTTTATACGAACACATGTTATTCTTATTTATTACCGTGTCAAAGTGTGGTTCAAGACTCGACATCGTCGGCGCACACGTCGTAGTTCTAGTTCACTTTCGAGTGCACGCCCCTGCAAGGAAAAACAATTTCCGTCCGATGTCGCGCAAACGTTCACTCGAAGACGTTAGGAAAATCAGATAGAGAGCGACTCGGGAAGCTGTTTGTCTCTCGGCGCGTCAATTTGCACGGAAATCGCTGATTTCATTTCCAAACAACAACGTCGTTTGCCCGCGCGCGACGAATAACAAAACGCGCGCTCGCGGCGATCGCGAAGCCTCGGACCGACCTCGATCGCAAGGAAGGAATTCAACGAGGAGCGGAAAAAATTCAATTGCGAATACCGCCCTCTCTGCTCTCTTGCCGCCGAATAAGCGCAGCGGGACGCGAGGCGCGGACAAGCTCTCCTTGGATGGGCATTAAACGCAACGACACGTCGGCAACTGGCAAGCGACGCTAAATGCCGCAAAAATTTTTCCGCCAAAGTCGCTATATCATTCGCAGCGATGACTTCACGGTGGTCGTCGCTGATGCGTCGCTTTTATCTCCCCGATCGTGCACCTCGACCCGCCGCGCTCATCTCCCGATAACGATCTCAATTCCGTGCGCGCGCGCGCGCGCTCGGCCGCCAGTCAAGTGCAAATTTGTCCGGCGGACGCGTTTCGTCGGCGTGTCGTTGGGAATGGCGCGCCTCTACAAAAGGTCAACACGCGACGGAGGCAATAGAGGCGCCCATTGTCTTCACGAGCGCGCGCGTGTTGCGTCAATCGATCGCCGATCCCGTCGCGTGGCGTCGAGCTTCGCTCGAAATATTCCAATGTCGAGATGAGTCTGTGTTTCGAGTAATGTCAAAGCACTGTTATTCGATTCCAGCGCCGAATAGTCCGCAGCAGCAACGCGCGCCGCAAAAGCGAAAGACACGCAGGAATATAAAATGTCGAGATTTTTTCTTTCTTATTTTGCGGAATGCGTGCGCGTGGATTATTACCCAGGTTTTTTGACGCTCAATCGGATTCGAACGCACCGCGCGCGTGACCCCGTACGCAACTTTGAACGCGATTCCTAAATTCGTTGCATCTCTATCGGTACGCGCGTTTGCTTTACGAAGCTGTACGATGGTCAAATATCGATCGTATGTATAAAAGCAAACGTAAAATCTTGCCCTCGAGGGTTCATTAACATTTGCGCTCGTCGTGCTTCCTCTGCAAATTTCAATCTAATGACTGTCGTGCGATATCATTTGCAATTAAATATTTTTCAAGCCTGGTGTGACTCAAGTATCCCGTCCGTAAGCACATTTTTCTTGCTTCGGTACATAAATCACGGCGTTATTGAAATGTGCTTTCCGTTTTCATAAATTATGCCTCGAAGCGGATCTCCGTTGATTATGTGTGACAGACATGGATGAATAATTCCTATTGTGAGCAATTGTTTCGAAGGCTCATCCTGTAAACGCTTTCAATTGTGTGCGTTTGTTTATAACTTCTCCGTCGTCAAAGAAACATCCATCTAGGCTGAGATGAACGTTCGGTGATACGTTTTATGAAGAATTCCAGTCGATATAGTTTTTTGGTCGAACGAGAACGAGTTTTCGACTGGCAACTTTGTGATCCGTGAAAATACTGAAAAAGTGTCCGTGCCACATCCCATCCTACCGCGCGCGTCTAATTCAACGACCATGGCTAAATAAATACCGACAAATATTTTTCGCGACGATGGCGGATTAAATTACACTAAATGGAAAAAAAATGTTTATTTACAAATTTTTGCTGTTTATTGCTGTTCCAAATCGATTTTTCGCGGAAAGGACGCAAGCTCACGTACGTCAAACTTGCGAATATCTTCCGTAGCGCTGAAATAATTTCAGAAAACTTGTAACCCGTCGATAAAGACGTAACGTCCAATCTAAATCGATCGATTTCGCAACGAGCGAGCCGAGCGTCGTGATAGGCGACGGAAAAACAAAAGAAAAAAAATACAATGTCCTCACCGGCTGACAAAGCTCGCACGCACCATTATACACTGTAATGGCAAACCACTTATCGTTATTAATAATAACAATTACATAAGCTTTTCTTTTGGCGACTAAATGTGCGGTACGTCATCGCCGACTGTCGCGCAGCTCCGAACCCGCATCTGCCGCGGTACGACTGCGCATTGTATGTGTATGTGTATATATATTTGCCGCGAGGCTGAAAAACAAAGCCGTCCACTTTTTCGCTTCAATTTTATTACTGGTGCTCTTCTAATTGGCGAGCAAATAAGGTATGGACCAAGGCGTGGAAAACGCCCACGGAATATATATAATCTTTCCGACGGAGCACCGGTATCATTGTTTCGTTCTTCGCCCGTAAGTCAGCCGTCTACGTCGTTCCTCCTGTCCCTCGTGTTGAACGACGCAGTCTTGATTGACTGATCGCGGATGGACTGTAATGCGTTTTCCAAGTGAAGCTCGACCTACAGATAATAATTGCCTGTCGTTTCGAGATTCCGGGGAATATTCGACTCCAAGTGTCACGACGAGCTCTCGTCTTTTGTGGTTCGACCTGCGATGCGGATAGACAAAAGAAACGCTAATGATCTCGTTTTCTCGTGGAAGCACTAACGTTCACAGCGCGCCTATTTTTTTCCCCTCTAATAATTTCTTTACTCCCCTTTATTAATTTTACATTTTTTTTTTCAACGAGCAGCTGTGAACATTCGAGCGACATTGCATTTTCTTGACCTGTTTATATATTTTTTGTACTTTTGCGCGTTTCACTTGATAAAAACTGTCTATTTTCTACTCAAAATAGAAATGGCAAATTTGCAATTATGCATTGTCCGTGGTCTTTTTAATGACTTAGCAACACGCAAAGTATTAGATCAGCTTATTTCAGAATGACCAATCATGTACCGTTACTTCACTCTTTTTCTCGATTCTCAGCTTCTTTTTGTCCGTTTTCTCTAAGATCACGTTTTCTTCAGATTTTTCAAGAATCATTCAAAAGCCACTTTTTCATATCACAGTTGAAATATTCACGTCGGATTGCTTTGACAAATCGAAAACCGAAAGTGATGCGAGACTTATGTGCATTTAATCGTGACAGGCATGAAGTCACAATTAAAAATAGTATAGCGTCAACTCGCGATGTGGCGTGACGTTATGACGGAACGCACAATAGAGATCGGCGTCGCTTGGCGTCTCATTGCGCTGTCAAAGCGACTTTGTTCCGTGAAAAATCCAATAATTCACGATAATTGCATATCACGTAACAACAAAAAGTGGATCTCTGACGGGGAAAAGGCTTGTAAAAAGCAAAATGCTACCGACCAATCTACGACCGCTGCGACACTTTGTTGCAAAGCTGACGAATAGCCACGAGACGAGCGGTGACTTTCAGCTTTTCAATTTTAGGCAATCGTTAATTTTAACTTTGAACTGTGCGGCATTCAAATGTTTCTTTGCCAGTTGGCAAAGAAAAGAGAGAGAATAAGAAGAAGAAAATGAGATTTCTCTTACGAGTTTTCTTCTCAAATTCACATCGTCAAGCGCAAGAGAAAAAAAAATCGAGTTCGATCATGGCTAATTATACTTATCAATTATACCCTTTGTACCCCCCACAATGTCCACACGCCACTCGCGCCGAGCGCAGATTTGACGGCTAATAATATTGATTCGATCATCGCACGTGACGTACGAGCTATACGCGTTTCTTTTATACTTTTTCGCTCTTTATACCAACGAAACATGGCGGCAGCGAATACAAGTTGCAAACAGTGGCCCTCGAGAGGTCGATGAAACCGTACGCAACGGAGAGAATCGAAGTGCGTACGCGCGCGTGTGTGTATACGTGATCCGGAGAGAGTTTTTTTTAACGACCAGGAGTTATTGGCGAAACACGCGTCTCCTTATATTCGACATTATTCATTTTATTTATTTATTTATTTTTTAATTATTTTTTTTTTCGCCGGATATTTATAGCGATTTGCTCGAAGGATGCGTGTCGCGATACAAACGAAGCGACTGAAGAATTTCGTGGGTCCGATCCAGATTTTCGCGCACGACTATTTTTGCGTATCATTATAGACGCGATATTGACGCTGCGTGGCTTCAGGCCAAATAGAACAATCTTGTCTTTGTTTTTTTTTTTTGTTCTTTCTGAGGCAAATACCGTTTGATCGAGCAGAACATCCACGAAGAAAAGCGCGACTTTGTCTTTTTTCCGAAGGTTGCAAATCTTTGACGAGTTTGTCGTCCCCAATTAGGTACGTAGCAATATTAGTTTATATAGCGTAGTGGCGGAATTTTAATTGTGAAATTTCCTCATTTTAAAGTTAAGCCTCACTATCTCTCTCTCTCTCTCTCTCTCTCTCTCTCTCTCTCTCTCTCTCTCTCTCTCTCTCTCTCTCTCTCTCTCTCTCTCTCTCTCTCTCTCTCTCTCTTTGTGCACGAACGCGTCCGAATGGGTCGATTGTAACGCCTACTTGATGAATTTCCCAAAAGATTGATGGCGCAACGAAGCAGCGACTGACTTATTGTCAATTCAATCGGGATAACTAGCGAAATTCAATAAAATAAATTTACCCGCTGTTCATATTAAATGAGGCTGAAGTCATCGGTCGAAATAAGCGTGTCAATGCTGTCCGCGTTTGCGCTCTTCGATGGCGAAGTCGCTTCAACGCCCCCGCCAACTGAAATCTAATTGAGCCACTTTTTATTCAGCGACGCGCGTGGCCGGCGACACTCCGAACAACGATGCGAAATTGACGCAGAACCGATCAAAATCGTCAGCAGTTAGCGACACCGATACGCGTCCGCAATGACGTACGCAGCCGCAGCTGTCGCGTATTTCACCTGAAAAATTACGCGGAACCGATGCGTAATTTCGCCGCATTGTTAAATTCCCCGTTGCGCGTACCTTTTCTATTCGTCGATGCACACACCTGCGGACAACTTTGATTTTCGATAAGCAACGTCACCGGGCGATACGCTGAATCAAGATATCCATGATCGAGACGAGAAAAATAAGGTCGAGGGAATACCAATTTTGCGGAGATCGATTGAGCTAGTGCGCCACGTAATTTTGCAATGTGTTGGTAAATACCTGACATGCTCGATTCGATGATTAGCTCATTGCTAATGTTGTTTATTGGATGATTGGATTAGAAGATATTGTCACGATATGTAGCTTTATGATTATGGATGGTCATCGTGAAAATCTCTAATCCGACAAAGTCTTACATAATTTTGGTTGTTGCGCGAATCCTTCGAAGGAAACGCTCGAGCGCGTCTGGCGTTATTCAAATTGCACAGCAAAAATCGGCCTCGTGTCTCCATAATTCATCAGAATAGCCCGAATAGCCTGGCAGCAGTAGAAATACTCTGATTCCAAAAGAATATTGCCGCAAGATGTATTTGTCGAGCGGCAACCGTTCGAAAATAATTTCCGAACGGCATTTTTTGGACAAGGAGAAAGAAATTGGATATCGTTGCAAGTAGTAAAGATCCCGGATTCGGTCAGACACGAAGGCTTTCCGATATCTTTCGTTTATCGGAGGCCTTCGCGGCACCCGAGTGCAAGCGTCCGTCAAGAGGTTCTCGGTGCTTTATGAGGCTGATAAACTGCTCCGGTCAGACATCTACCGGCTCGTCGATTCGCCTTGCGTTGCCATGGAAGGTGAAAGCTCTCTGTGGCCAATTTTTGCGTCGATACATATTGGCGACAGTTTGTATGCGCGTGGTGTTGACAGAAGCGTCGAGAGATAGGATAGGGAAACGGCAGCAGCGCCACTCGAGTCGCAGGACAGAGATAAGGAGAAACAGTGGCCAGTGGCTCGTGTGACATCACGCCTCATTGTTGGAGGTTTACGTCATTGCCCTGTATATACCGCGCGCGTGCTCTCCGTGTGTCGCGCCTGCGCGTGTGGTGAGGCGAACGCGCGTGCGTGTGCGAGACAGAGCGGCGACGTCGCTCGCCGCAGTCTCCAAGTTCGCGCGCCACCAGTTGTCGACTTAGTTTGGTTCAGTGTGCGACGATGCGTCGTCCGCTTCAAAGTGTTTTCCTCGTCGTTGATCCACGTGCAAGCATGCTTTGTTTATTCTCGCCGCCGAGACCAGCTTCGCACAGTTGATACACTCGCGAAAGTGTATCGTGACAGGCCTAGAATATACAGAGTGTTGCAAGGATATCCATTAGAGAATGTGAGTTTCGCCGAGAGATTACACACGCAAAACAGAGCGATCGAGAGTTATCGATTTAATGTTAACATTGTGCTGGCTGTGTGCGCTTGGTGTGCGTGTGCGCTTATCGATCAAAGTGCACCGCGCTGTTCCTTGTTTATTCCGGCAAATAATATTGCGCTCGACGAATAGGTTAGGTATGGCCGTGCAATAGTTGTCTGCTCTCGTTCTTATAAATGGAGGTGCGAGCGTGCACACGACCTAAAACAAACTAGGATAAGTCGTTGGCTCTTTACGCATAGAACATTCTTTTTGGTTACATCACGTCGCGATATCCGCCTGCATTGCATCCCCGCGGCATCAGCTCTGAAAATACAGCACAAGTGTTTACTGCGAAATGCACGTACGCGTACGCCTCTCGTAACAATTGTGTTTTGATTTGCTGTCTTCAAATATATTCGCGTCTACTCGGTTGATTTGAGAGCCGTCATGTTTTTGTTTCGGCTTATTGATAAGCTTCGCGCTATGGAACAATTACATAATATCAAACTTTCGAGCTTTTAACGCTCAATCAAGAAACTCGCTGGTCACTACGTGCAAACTTGTCGCGATCGTCGATCAACACGCAAACACGCGCGTGTCGCGGTGAGAGGTTTCCGAAAGCGCGTGTGATCGACCTTTCACTGAAACCTCAAGGTGCAAAGAGTCCAGTGCACTCCCGCTGGGAAATACACTTTCCGACGCTCACAGTTGACGTCGAGCGCACGCTGCTCCCGCACTCTCGAGCGCTCTTTCTCTCATTTTAAATATAACGGTGTATAAATAAGTATGAGCAATAGCGGGAGTACGCGAGGCTGTCTCGCCCTCTCTCTCGCGCACTCTTGCTTCGGAGATCGGAAAAGAGAGGGCGAGAGAGTGGTGGGAAGAGATAGTGTGTTCTCCAGTGGATGCCCCAGTGGGGCCTTGATACAGCGGTTTCTGGAATACGATGACCCTGGTATCTCTGTCTCTCTCGTTTTCTATGCTGGTGGGGCTGCTACTGCATGTGTGTGTTGTTGTTCAGAGGGGCTTTGCTGACAGTTTTGGTCTGACTGCTCAACCGCTAGCAACACCTGTATAGAGATAGAGAAAGAGAGAACTGCTGTTTGCGCCAAGTCTACTACAGCTGGAGACTGTTGTGTAGGTGGAACATTATAAGTTTATAAGTTTTTTTTCAACTCTGACAAAGCTGCAGATATTTTAGTGTGTTTGCGTAGAAAATTTTTCACTGGATTAGATGCTGATACACATACATGATTTGTGATTTTGTGGTTTTTCAGTAGCATACAAGCCATTTTTTCTTTTCTTCTTGTGGACTGGTAGGCTGAGTGTCCAGTTATTTTTCTCTTACGCTCAGCAGCTTACAAATGATTTCATAGTTATAATGAAAGCTTATCTTGGAAATTTATTTTAATTGTATCCACTTGTACTAGTTTCTAGTGGTTTGTTAATGTGTCATTTGGAAGTAGAAGACATTTTGTTTGGTAACTTGGCAGTTAGTAGGTCAGTGACTTTGGTGTGTAAATTAGTTATTTACAAGGGCAGATTTTCTTGAAAACATAATGATGGTAACAGAAGTTAATGGAGATGCACTCATTGGAAAAGTAGTTCAAGAAACAGTTCAAATTCAGTTTAGCAATGAACATTTTCTTGGCTCAGTGCCTACTGAGAATCACCTACTAATTTAAGTGTCACTATTACTATACAGGCGTGTGTCTGATCCCTTTATTTCACTTCAATCTAAAACATGTAATTTAATCCCACATGATAAAAATGAATTTTACGCTAGTTATTCTTTCATTGCTCACCTTGCGAGGCTGTATCCTGTTGAAATTCATGCTAATGAGTTGCTAGAGTTGCATTATTGCATTACTGGATGCTGTTCAAGTATTTAAAGTATGTTTAGCAAGTATTATGTCAGTGGGTTCGACGATTGCCTTTGACAAAGCATGTATGCATTCCTGCCAAGTGACAAAAATTCAAATGCAGTGCAGAACAATTGTTTAAATTATTTATTTTTATGCTATTGAAAAGCTTTAGTAAATGAAATGTTTTGCTTGATTGATTATTCTGTTGAGTAAAATTTAGTAAAATATTGTTAAGAATTAAAAATTTGATATTCTTTACAGTAAGAGACTTAAATTATATTTTCTTGTTTTAAACAATTTTTGCCATGCTAAAGTAATTAAAGCATAATCAACTAAAAAACCATTTATTTTCAACATTACTCGTGGGATGGCTACTATGTAGACTGTTTTTAGTTTGAGAAACTTTATCCATATTTTCTGTGTTTACAATTCTCAATGCTTTACATTCTGTGAGCTGGATTGGATTCAAGCATCTGCAAAAGTGTCTTTCATTTGTATTTAATTTTACTTTTTCACTCTCTCTTTTATTCTGGTTTAGGCACATTAAAGCGGAATTTCGGTTTTACTTTCACTCGATCTTCAATCAATTATTCGAACAAAAATCTAAGTGTGAAGATTCAATAATTTGTTCAAAACGAGTCGCATGGGAGAATTGGTAAACAACCACGCGGAAAAGTGCGCCACACGAAAAATCATTCGCTAAGTTTTCTAGTTGTTTCTATTTTTACGCAAAGCGTCTTACAAATTGATGAACACTGGTGGAACTTTCCTCGTTTATTAGACACACACTAAAAACCACGATGGAGTATCGGCAAACAGGACGTTTTTCGCGAAAGCGTCACACAACCGAAACATAATGTAAATCAAGTGGCGTCGTATCGTGTCGTTTGCGCCCATAAAGCTCCTTATCAAATCGTCGACTGTACAATATCCTTGTGACGTTCTTCTTTATCGCTTTCAAAGCAGTCGCACGACATTATTAATTGTGCGTTCAAATTTATTTGATGAGTTGGTTTATTTTACGAGTTAAAATAGCTTTCGCGAACGTACAGCTTCGTTTGGCGGTCGTGCGTCAAATTTTAACGAAAATAATCAAGTGTTTACGACGCCGGCCTTTGGGATGATTGCGAGTCGTAAAAAAAAAAACAATCAACTGATAATAAAGGTTGCATTACGAAAGATTTAAAAATAGTTACGTGTGCACAGCATTTGACATATGTATTTGTAGTCGCAATTGATAAGAGTATTTGACACTCGGTCAATAGGCTCACTATCGGTTAATTTTGATTAGCGTGTCTGTAAACCGTTCTATTTTTTTCTCTGGAAAATCCACGAAGCTTTACACGAAAGTATAACTATGCGAGCTTTGCCATTTCTCTTGTCTTTCGCGAATCTGATTGAAATTAGTATCTTCTACTCGAGGCGACATTTAAACACCTCAGATAATTACAATGTCAATACAAATCCGATAAAGCAAGTCACGTTGTCGGCACTGCGCGCGACGGTACGGCTGTTGTTCTGCCTTATCGCCGATGCTGTATATTTACGAATAGGCCGTCGCTGCGATTACTTCATCGATCACATCGCCACGCGTTTGACACATAATCGCAAGATCCGTTCGCGCTATTAGGGATGATATTTAAATCGGGAGCGATCGCTCGATCGAATGTCCCAGGGGCGAGCTTGGCTGGCACTGATGCAGGCCGATTTTCTGGATTTGCTGTTCGCAGGTACGAGCAGTGAACGACGGGCGAGCGCGCGCACGGCCGACGGAGAAGAAGAACAGAAGGGAGCCCCCGCGTAAAAATGCCGCACATCACTGGATCGCCGCTGCAGACGGAGAGGAAATCCAGTGGCGCCATGTACAAGGAGCTGATCTTGTTCGCTACCGAGCTCGCGTGCTTCTACAAGCAGGGGTAAGTCAGCCGCGTCGCTCTCGGCTCATTTCTCGCTCGTTGCCGGATAGCGAGATCGCGGATCGTCCGATCAACGAGCGTCGCGCCAGACCGGGGGGACCGCGGCGCGGCGTTCGAAGGCACGTCATTACGTTCGACGCCGCACGGACAATAATAGTCGCTTTTTGTCATCTGCGACGAGTCATTGGCCCGCAGATCTAATTTTGAGCGCGCGCACCGACAACTCGCAGTCCGAGGCGGCGGTGGCACCACCACCTGCCCGCGTCTGCGCCGCGACGCGAGCCTGCCGTAAGGAGCACACCGACTGGATGTTGGGGACGACGCGTGCCGCGGTTCGTTTTGCGCCAACGTCGCGACGCGGAAAGCATTCGTTGTGTCCTCTCTCATCCCGAGCGCAGCGCGTCGCTCTCTTCCTCTGTTGCAGGCGAGGAGCGTCGGTGCACCAAACGTGAACCAACTCTATAGTCTAACCATGTTCAAGCGCGAATTGTTTTTTATCCCCGTTAAAGGATTTGATATTCGAAAGTACGTCTTCGCAAAGCAATTCTTTGCTTCTCTCTCTCTCTCTCTCTCTCTCTCTCTCTCTCTCTCTCTCTCTCTTTCTCTCTCTCGCTCACTCGCTTTCGCGCTCTGGACTTTCTGGATGTTTGCGTTTTTCACGTTTGCCATTTCGTCCGATTTACCATTTTTATTTTATTTTCTTTTTTCTTCGCGGATCAATCGAATCCTGGTTGCTGTATGGCTAGACTTGCATGATTTGTCGATAATTATTGTGATGTATGCGTAAGAAGAGGTAATTATTTCTAATTAAATGTTTGTTGTTTTAGCACATACTTGATATAAGACGCTGTTTCAATATTTACCATTCAATCAATAATATTTTATGTTTATTTTGTTACTAGTATTCCTTTTCAGTTATTTTGTTTCACAAGTTGTTGCACTGACTGATAATCGAAAGAATCTGTGTACATATCTCGATTGCACAAAAATGTTCGTTCTATTTTATCGAAGCTTTGATTCTTTTGTATGTGATTGTATTTTGATTTTTTCCAATTATATTATCTAAAAAAAAATTACGATAAAAGATTAAGCTTATTAGTATCTCTGTAGAAGCTTTTTTTATTATTTGATCTGTATAGTTGGCTCTCAGTATGCTTTGCTTTACGCGTATTTTTGAATTGGTTATTAATTTTTTTTATCAAAGTAGTAGCTGTATAAATAATGTTTTTAAATAAAAGTGGAAACTTTCCGCAAATAAAAAAGATTAGCTTTTTTCAGCACTGCATTTACAAATCACGAGCAAAAAAAAACTATCAATCAGAGCGCTGTCGCTAATTAAGCTTTAAAATGCCGTGTTTACTGCTCGTTTATAGATAATTACATCATTATTTTCATTTAATTATTATCCATTCTCTCTCTCTCTTTGTCGCTCTTGTACATGCACTCTATAAACGGAATCCTAATCGTGTTTTATCTCTGTTTTTTCTTTTTTTAGAGTATCTGTTCCTATGAGCACCTCTTGCTCCATACATTGTGATGGAAAGGACACTAGCAAGGCTGGCTCAAGTACGTTCCTCTAGGCATACAAAATGGCAATGCTCGAATGTCGCTTTGTCTCATTTGATTTATAAAGCACGTTTGAGAATGCCTTTCTATTTATTTCGAAGCAAACGCATTTATTTGATATTGTTTTATAACCAAAAAAACATTACCTTTTTGTTGCTGCGACGATCAGAGAGGATGGCGTGTGAGGTGTTCCTCGGAGGTTCGTGCAATCCTACGACATGGAGGGCCGACATCGCTATCCCGACGTTGCAGAGCCTTGGTATCACCTATTACAACCCTGTAAGCTATCTTTTTAAATTTACGATCTATTGCCACTCGACAACAGTTGCGTCAGAGCAAATTTTAGTCCAGATTATAGAGAAGCCGTTTCGTTTTTTTTGCGTACACTTGACAAAAAGAATTAAAAAAAAAGGAGGAAAGAACCAATGACCTCCATCTGCGTTTACATAGTCAAATCAAAGCTATAGGATTGCCTTCGTAAGTAGACTGATTTTTTCAATGACACTGTCAAACACGATGATTTTGCTCTAATTCTCAAGTGAACTTCCGAATGTCGGTGATCAATAGGGGACGACTTTATTTTTAGTTCATGATAACTAGTTAGAAAGAGAACTTTTCAGGATTACAATCTCGGTTATAGTTTAAAATGGCTGATTAACTTGATTGTCATATTTTTTCTCATCAGAGAAAAATGAATTGTGATAAATATCGTTTGCAGATTATTGAGATTGTAAAGTTATCATAGCTGGTTTCATTTTTATATAAAAAGAAAGTAAAGAAGGATGATTTAGTTACCATTCTCCTGCAAAAATGGGAAAAATGCGAGTAAAAACCTTTTCTTCAAGTTTATTTATAAGTGAGGTTCTCATCTCATAGTAGTATTTTATCAATCAAAGAAAAACTTCGTGCAAATACGAATCTAAATAATAAATTGTTGCCGATATCTGTCGATTGATCAAAGTAGTTTATTTATCTTGATACGTCAAAGAAAGATAAACCATTCTGTTTTGATTACATTATGAGGAAGATTCAAGTGGGCTGCGAAATAATACGTGACTCCACAAAAATTGCTTAATCCACGAGGCGAAAGGAATGCATCGTGTATATCAAATACGGAATTCAGCTTTGTTGTCGATTCGTTCGACAAACATTTGCTTCTGAAAGCTTATCTATCCCTAACAAAATGCACTTCGCGAGTGCACGAGTTGTAGGAAAAGAATCGATGCTTCCGTCGGCGTTTGTCAAAAGGAAAAAAAAAATCAATCGTCAATTGCAGCAAGTATCGTACTGGTGCCCAGAACTCATCGCCGAAGAGTTTGAGGCGAAGGAAAGGGCACGAGTACTCCTGTTCGTCATCGATGAGCGAACGCGCAACACCGCCGGGATAATCGAGGCTGCCGAGCTTGCGGGCACTCGGCGAGACTCGCTCGTGCTCGTCATTCATCCCTACAGACAGGGGCAGTGCATCCTTGGCGAGCCTGTCTCCAATCAGTGAGTAAATACTTTCGTCGACGTGTTCAACCGCGCGGTATACAGCTCTGACGCTCGCGATCTTTATTTGAAGAATGCGCGCTTTCTCTTTTGTCCGGGAGCTGGCCGATCGAGAGCGAGGAATTTCACCTGAAAAGCGTGTTGCGGAGTCGATACGCGCGTTCGGTCGCGTTCAATGCAGCTATCCGGAAATACGAGGATTGAATATCCAAAAATTGAATATCCACGACAATGAAAGTCGCGAAAAGCTCGCACTTGCTCGGCGATTGTGTCGCGGCCAAAAGAGCGCTATTTCGAGCTCGCGCCCTTGCCAAGCCATCGTCATCGAGACGCGCGACTGCTTTCAGGGAATACTGCGAGCTGACGAACGGACTGCTGGTGCTGCAGTACTTGACGGAGAGACAGAGGATACCGATATTCGAGAGCATATCGGCCGCGCTTCATTGCACGTCCAAGGTGAGAAGCAGCCAGAGTCTGGACCGACGATCCCGCCTCCTGTCTTGAAAGCGAACGCTCCTGCTCCGTTCCTTTTCTTTTTCAGCATATTGGCGCTTTGCCAATCGTTATCGCTCGAATTTTTTTTGGCCAATAATACGCGAGATTAATCGTGGAAACATTTGTCGAGCCCTGAAAAGCGCGTTACAGTCGAGACATGTACCTGTGCCGTCGTGTATTCGAACTTTTCTTGTGTTTAACAAGAACGGATTTCTGATATTATCTCGTGCTTAAGTGAATTGTTTCCCCCGCCTGAAATGTGAAATATCATTGGAAAGCTTATTTGCTGTTGCCCAGTACAAGTTCCAGCACTTTCTTTCTCCGGACAAATGTCACCCGAAAGAAAAAGTAGACTTTTCATTTGACGTTTCACGTAAATTTTTGTAGATTCTGCGCAACGCAGTCAGCGTTAAAGATTTGCAATGCGAGGATGAAATCAGGTCATCTAGAATCTCATTCGGTCAACACGGAACTGATGTCACGTGAGTGTCTTTTATTTTTTTCTTTTTACGCGACGGCACACAATATTTGCCGGGCGGCTACGAAGCGATGGAAATTTATGAGCTCATTTCTTTCCTTCTTTGTTTTGTAGAAAGTTGAGCGAAGCATTCAAATCGATGGACTCGAACGACACGGGAACGATAAGTTTAGCCGAGGTAAATTGATAAATTACCCGCGACTTCTTTTATTCATATTTTTTTTTTGTATGCCTACATAGACAAGTCGCACGTGCAAAGGTATTGATCGTTTCACGTCATTTCAGGCGCTGATGTTATTGCAGAACAACGGCAACTGTAATAATCTTTCGGTTTCCGATCTGCGCAACTTCTTAAACAAAGCAGGTAATGTCAATTATGCAATTGAACGTTGCATTATTTAATAACACAAGAAAATTCGTATTCAAGGTCGACATTGACGATCAATATTGTTTCAAATTTTGAACGTATGGTTTAATACAACGAATAATTTTCAATAATTAATTTAAGTTATTTTAATTATCTTATTTTATTTAAATTATTTCTTTCCAGATATTCATGAGAAAGCAATGCTAGAGAAATTATCAAGCAACGGAGATCCACGGGAGCAGCGCGTGAGCTTTGAGCAGTTCTGCACGATATCAAACGAGTGGTCGTGGCGGGTGAAGGGAACAAATGGAGTGAGCTGCGAAAGTGAGATACCTTCAGTTTGGCGTATATTAAGTAGGAAGGCCTCAAAGTTTCTGCGCAGAGCTTTCGTTCAACCTTTTAATCATTTTATAGGTATTCAATCTACAACAAGTCACATTTTTACATTTTTTTACAAAGCCAACAAAACGTTTTATTTTTTTTCTTTATCACTGTAAACAGTACGTGTTTATTTATTTACTTTGGACGTCTGTGTAACTGTAATTATTAATATTTCTTAAGCGAGCTTATTAAACTACACTATGTGATACAATCGAATCAGTTAGTAATAAATGCAATACTTTATTTATCTACATCATATTTTGAGGCTTATCAGTGTTTTTTTATTTATTATTTTGATTGCAAAGCACGCGCAGAAAGATTCGAGTACTATTACTTCTTTTGCGAATTTCGCACATATAGAGATCTCTAAAATATTAATATTATTTTAGACTGGACCAACTCTATTATAACGGATACGGAGAAAAGAGACCTATATATTGGCGTAATAGGGAAAGATTCACTTTGGTTAGAGTCGTCAGCAGCACCACTTATCGAGTAAGTTGATTTATGATTTGTTGCAATTCTTTAAAATCTTTAAAGAATAATACTTGAATAGAGTTTGTATTCTCTTTCGATACATAATCTAATTTCGAGACGATTTGAAATTCAAATACAATCACGCGCAGAAATGTATAAGTCGAGAAATAAATTTAGTCGGCTTCATTTATCGATGACTCATGTTGAGCAATATAATAAACACATTATATAATAAAACAGCGCAATTAGAGTCACAAGCTTTTTTTCTAAATATTTTTTAATAATAAAATATTTTTAAAACTTATCGCTTAAATTGTGTAATAAATTATTGACAGATAACAAAGCTTCGCATCGCGAAAATGGAAAATAACCGCTTTAAGCTGATAGACCTTTATTGGTGTTGATCGCGGTCATAGAAGTTTATTATTCTAAAATACGTAAGCGACAATGGCTAACTGAATTATCGCGTTATTGGTCGTCTCGTACAGTGTACGTTATCATAAAAATGATAATATGCCGCAAAAAAGCTCATCGACCTTATTTCGTTCTTTCAGGTCTCTGAGCTTGACATTTTATCGTCCAAGTACAAATGATTTTATCGCTCGAGTATTACCTTTAGAGTTGCAGCGCATGAAGAACTCACGTCTAATAATGCTTGTTGTACCGCATCATGCGCGCGGGATGGCAATAATGACACTCGCCGCCCACCTTATTGGATTACACGTCAAACTCGTTCTATGTATTCAACCTCTTCCAGAGGGTATCTCCATATCTGGAGAAAAGGTAATTATAATCTAGCACGCCGCAAATTTGCAGCAATATCATGATTAAAACATTGTCTTCATTACAATTATGTGTTTATCATTTGTAGTTCTACTTCAACTTTCATAATCTAGTATTTGTTATCAATTTATTTTTAATATTTGATATTTATTTGACTCGAAGTCATATTCAATATATATAATGAATATCTTTCAATTTGATTGATAAAGTACTTTGATAGTTAGTCGGCAAATATGCATATGCAGATTAATAGTATTTTTTTAAAATATCATTTGTTTATTATGTTTATTTGAAAAATTATGTGTTATAGTTGACAGAGCAAGCAACAAAAGACTACAATAGAGGTAGAACATACCTATCAGACATGGCGACGCGCGAAGATGTACCTGTTTATGAAAATATCGCGGATGCGCTGCAGCACGCGATACAAATAGTTCAAAGTCCTTGCTGACTTTACGACATCTGTAATTTTTAATTTAAAAAACAATCATGCGCGAAAACTTCATTAATTATTTTCGACAAAGGTAAACAAAAACTAATTTATTTTTTATTCGATCTAAATACCATTGTATATTTTAATTCGTCATTTATCGTTAAAAACTTGTACTGAATAACGTTAATCTCTCTCTAATTCTTTTTTTATTACAGCTAACTTCTACTTTAAGTAGCTAATTATTAATTAGTATTAGTTATCAACTACAAATCGTATTTTTTAAGATTCAACGGTAGTTTGATTTACTTTGTATAATCTGATTTTGCGTGCAACAAGTTGATAATTATTTCGTAATATTTTTTTCAATTCTTGTACATAGTCACATTATTAATTATTTTTAATGGTTTACTGATTATTAATTTTTGATCTGAATATAGTAAGATAGTAAGATAAGACGCGAGTATCTTCAAGATGCTAATGTTTTTGAAAAATATATAAAAGAACATTACATGCGACCACGATGAAAGTAAAATAAAAAACTTCACTGTAAAGATACAGAAACTATAATCTCAATTCTTAATTTAATTATTATATTGTAAAATCATTGATACCATATGTAAAATATTCACACAGCCAAAGGACCGTGTTAAATTATTAGCTTAAGTAATCATGTGCCTAATTGTTCAGATGTAATTTTCATTCATGATGTGAATTCCGTGATGCGCATATGATTTCGTATTTTATTTTTGGATTTGTATTTTTTACGCATTCACCAACGTATTACGTGCTTGTGAAATTAACGAATATTGTAAAAAAGCATTTATAATTTATGAAAAAGTAAATTATCTTCGACTTGGTCGCAAAAATTCGATCGAGTTTTATTAGGTTTTTTTACCTTCAATTATTGTGTAAGTGAGAACTGTTTTGTGGAACAAGCTTTTTGTATTTTGTTTGTATCAAATAAATAAAAAATACTGACAAAAACTCAGGAAATCTGCGTGTATTATACAAATTTGAGAACTTATCTATGAATGATTAACGGCAGGGTACAAGCAATATAATTTAATTTAAACGAACGATTGAGGCAAATATATATATGTATATATATGAAATTAATTGCTTAGAATTGATACACTAAAAGATTTCCTTTTCTCCAAATTATTAAAAAAGTTAGTATTTGAAATTATTAGATTACTGTTACTAATTTATTTCTTTGTTAACTGAAAAATATTTACTAATAAAAATTACATTATATGAGGATAACATTACAAGACATTGTAATTATGTTGCTTGGTGTAAATTTTATAAAAAAATTTTACTTTGTTATAGAAGAAAACTAATTGTCACAAATTAAAAAAATAAATTTATATATGAAGATGTAAGGTCTTTAATTTTAGATTGTTTTTTTTCCTTTTTCTCTTTCAATCCTTTGAAATATAAATATGATACTAAAGAACTCGATGCAGCATAGGTTTTTAATAGATTTTTCATTAAAATTTGTGAAAATAATTTTTGTTAAAAAAAATTAGAAATTAAGAAATTTATTTTATAAAACTAAACCATATTGAATTAAAATATTGTATTTTTATATGAATTCTAATTTTAATGGAATATGATTACAACGACTGAGATAAGATAATTTCTACGTAACCGACATCAATCAGTTTATATATATATATAGCATAGTTCTTGGTATAGACTTTTAAAGTCGGGAAGTTAGAATTTGTGGGCAACGGCTTTATTACACGTGTCCTGACGTTAACAAAGGCGTCAGCATTTTGCACTTCAAAGCGAAATATATAAGCTTTGTTGAATATTTAAGACTGTTATTAAATTACATATATTTAAAAATTAAAATTACAAGAACAGGATAGTTTACTGAGTAATAAAATAGTATTATTTACATTATCACGACTTCGTTAAGGTTAGTTGTCATAAACAATAGGTTTAAACGCTCATTGGCTTTCATAATTAAAAGTGAATTACAAATCACTCTTAGCAATACATATGAAATATGATTTTAATTCACAGTATAAGGAAAAATGTCTAAGAGATTGCAGCCATCCTGGACTCCTCCAGAGCCTAAGAAAGATCCTCCACTAAAACTTTACAATAGTCTAACAAGGCAGAAGGAAGAATTTATTCCACAATATAGAAACAGAGTGTTGTGGTACAGCTGTGGACCAACTGTTTACGATGCATCACATATGGGCCATGCAAGGTATGATAAATTAATTCATAGTCTGAGCATCTTACATGCATTTTTATTTGATATAAGAATTGTATCGTCTTAGTTGTAATGTACCAATTTAATTATAATATGGTCTAGATCTTATTAAGCATGTACTTTAGTCATCATTGTTTACTAATAGACATTTTATGATTAAACTTGATCCTATTTTTGTTATATTGTAGATCTTACATTTCCTTTGACATCTTGCGAAGAGTATTATCAGACTATTTCAATTATGAAGTGTTATATGTTATGAATATAACTGATATTGATGATAAAATTATCAAAAGAGCCAGGCAGAATTACTTATATGATAATTATGTTAGTGAAAATCAAAGTCTTGATCAAATATTGACAGATGCTAAAGATGTTATCAGTAATTTTCAAGATACTGTCAAAAAAACTACGGATTCTGATAAAAGAAATATGTATGAAAAGATATTAGTCAAAGTGAAGGATACACTACAGAAACTTGAAGGTGCTGTAAAAGCAAATAATGAAGCGCAAATTAAAATATTCCAAGAGGTATACATTGAATCATTTTGATTAATTTTGATTTATAAATCTTATTGTTTAAAAGAATCATATCAATTACAACTTTAGGTTTTGCTCAAAGAAGCAAGAGATCCATTGTCAGACTGGCTCGATAAGAGGAAAGGTGATACAGTGACTGAACATTCTATTTTTAGCAAGTTGTCTCAGTACTGGGAAAATGAATTCCATTCAGATATGGATGCTCTTAATGTATATATAAATATGTTAACAAATTTGGTATTTTAAAATAGCTATTTGAGAATTAAATTATATTTTTTAGGTCTTAAGGCCAAGTGTTCTTACCAGGGTTAGTGAATACATACCAGAGATAATAACTTTTATTGAAAAAATCATAGCAAATGGTCTAGCTTATAAGAGCAAGGAATCTGTATATTTTGATGTAAAGGCATTTGATAAGA
Source organism: Phymastichus coffea (assembly GCF_024137745.1). Taxonomy (NCBI): domain Eukaryota; kingdom Metazoa; phylum Arthropoda; class Insecta; order Hymenoptera; family Eulophidae; genus Phymastichus; species Phymastichus coffea. The sequence goes on along the minus strand of NW_026706967.1, from coordinate 166,943 downwards.
ATGAAAAACATTTTTATGCTAAGCTAATTCCTGAAGCATATGGCGATACTTCATCACTTCAAGATGGAGAAGGTAATTATTTAACATTACATTAAACTTGATTTATTACAACTTTTAGTTGAAATCCAAAAATATTTACAGGTGACCTGAGCATATCAGCTGAGCAGCTGTCCGAAAAACGTTCACCAACGGATTTTGCTTTATGGAAAAGCTCCAAAAGCGGTGAACCATGGTGGGATTCACCATGGGGTAAAGGCCGTCCAGGTTGGCATATCGAATGTTCCGTTATGGCTTCAGCTATTTGTGGCGAAAGTCTCGACATTCACACAGGTGGTGTCGATCTAAAATTTCCTCATCACGATAATGAACTTGCCCAAGCCGAGGCCTATTTCAAACATTCACACTGGGTTAGGTACTTTTTGCACTCCGGTCATCTGACGATTTCAGGTTGCAAAATGTCCAAATCGCTGAAAAATTTCATTACTATTAAGGAAGCATTGAAAAAGAATACTGCAAGACAATTGAGGCTTGCATTTTTGTTTCACTCATGGAAAGATACATTAGATTACAGTGATGCAACGATGGAGATGGCGGTTCAATACGAGAAGTTTTTGAACGAGTTCTTTTTAAATGTTAAGTGCAGAATCAGGAAAATAGGTAGTGGCGGCACGACTATTCATACTTTTAACAAGTGGGATAGTAAAGAATTTGATTTAAATAATAACTTTTTCAAAGTTAAGGATGATATTCATGAGGCGTTGTGTGGTAAGTTTACATTTTTAATTCATATAATTTTTTACTTCATTTTTGAATTATCTATTAAGATATTTATTTCATTTTCAGATAATATAGACACAAGATCTGTTCTTGATATCATCAGAGAACTAGTATCTAATAGTAATATCTACATGAAAGATTGTGCAAATCCCAATATTCTTCTGCTTCGAGATATTGCTGTGTACATTACCAAGATACTTGCGATATTTGGAGCCATTCCGACCCATCACGCTATTGGTTTTCCTCTTGATGATGAGTCACAAAGCATTAATGTAAGTAGTTTGATTAAATTTATCCTGCTTTCTGCACATTGAAACTGAATTTTGTTTTGTAATTAACGTCACAAAATCCTTTAGATTGAAGAAACAGTTATGCCTTATCTTGAAATCCTCTCTGACTTCCGCGACAAAGTCCGAAGTAACGCGAGAACGTTAAAAGCTACAGAAATTCTAAAAGAGTGCGACAATTTGCGGGACGAAGTGTTGCCAAACGTAGGTGTACGTCTCGAGGATGAAGAATGTACCGGCTCGCGAGTAAAGTTTGTCAATAAGGTGGAACTGTTGAAGGAACGTGAGCAGAAGAAACGATTGGAAGCTGAAAAGATGGCCGAGAAGGATAGGAAAAAAGCAGAGGCTGATGCTGTTGCTGCAGTAAAGGAAGCTCAGAAAAAAATTCTGCCCAAAGAGATGTTCAAAGCTGAAACAGATAAATATTCGAAGTTCAATGAAAACGTAAATTAGAATATTTTATTAATTATATAATACCCTTTGATGGTACAGTAGACTTAATGTGACTTCATTTTGCAGGGTCTTCCAACACATGATATTGAAGGGAAAGAGATTAGTAAAGGTCAATTGAAGAAACTGCAAAAGTTGCAGCAAGCTCAGGAGAAACGGTACGCTCAATATTTAGCCAGTGTAGAAAATAGTACACAAAATTAAAATATATTTGTGAAAGCCACAAATGGTATAAAAAATTATTTATTTATTTATTTCAAATTTTCTGTTCTAATTAATTATTTTACACGTTTGATATTTGTATTAACAATAATACATCCATTTCCATTACATATATATATGCATAATATAATTTATGAAAAAGAACTGTCGTTAATCGGTTGTAAATTGATCCACTTGTAGGTCATGGAACTGTGCTTTAATTTGTTTTATTTAATTTCGACTTTAAACATGTAAAAATTAATTTGTTTATGTTTTATAACTGTTTTATAAATGACCTCTTTTTCGTAATAAAAAGCAATCTTCATCAAAATGTTATATTATGTTCCTGAAACTTCCTACTTTGGTTATCAATTGCCTCATTAAATTCTCTCTGAACTATTTCAATAAGATTTTACTGATAACATTTGGAATATAAGATAAGGAGCGTTTTTAAGGGTTTCGTATACGCATATTTGAGTGGCAATAGTTAACGAACTTTTACAGCAAGGCGAAAAACAAAAAAATACGGAATACAACAATTGTCGAATTCCATTATCATTTTATTAATGAATTGTTTATTGAAAATTCGATCTGCATAATGTAAAAGTTTACCTGCAATACCTGTGCATTTACTCAAATAAAAGTCATGTTTTAAAGTTGTGGAAAAAAAATATCAAGAGAAATGTTATCCTTTAAATCTCGCGAAAAAAAAGCCGCTGGGTCGGACATTTGAAAGCGTGCAAATAATCACGATATACGGTCGGGAGAAGGATTTTTATTTAAAAGTTGGAAAGCCCCTGTCCAACTCTCTCTCTCTCTCTCTCTCTCCCTCTCGAATTGAATGGCCAATGAATATCGGGTTGGCGAAGCAGCGTGTTATGCATGTGTGGCTCTCTTTTCTAAAGCCGTCAATGTCGCCGGCCTGCGCGCGAGTGCTTTTTGTGCGCGGACTGCGGAGGAGAGTGGCGCGCGATAAGCACGCTTGTGGCGCGCGGGGCTGTCGAGAGTGAAGTGGCTTAACCGGTTGAAAAGTCGCGAAACGAGGGATGTGTGTTTGGGCTGCTTATCGCACGCTCGATTGAGGGATTGTTTTTTTTTTCTCTCTTCTTGCACCCGTGTGCGACTTTTTTTTGTGCTTGCGTGCTTGTGGCTGACCAAACGCACGTATTTCTACTTATACGACCGAGTCAGTTTTTGTCGTCGTTTTTCTCGTGCTTCTTTTTATTACAATTTATAAATTTTAAAAGTTCAAACGATCAAAAGTATGGATTTTTAATTTCACACCCAAACAAAACTAAACAATGTCGTTTTAAAAATTGCTGCGGGAAAAATATAATCTCTATAATTGACATAGTGACGGGCGAAGGAGAGGAGGGAATTCATGTCTGAAAGTAGAATCTAGGGAAAAAATGTAATTAAAGTGCTCGCGTTACACGTGTCACACGCAGGAATTTGCATCAGTAGCACGCGCATTCAGAGCTCGCCTTTTTCACCCACCCCCTCCCCTAACTTTGGGGCAATTTTTTTTCTCTCGCTCTTCGGGCTTCCAAGGCGGCCAACCCTTCCCAATCTCCGACCCACGCGCATCTCATGAATAATTTTTTTTCTCTCTCTCCCTCCCTCCTCCTATTTTTTTCTCTTATTCATTCGAGGGAGGGTGAAGATGCGGCCGCAGAAGAAAGGGAAAAAGTAGGCTGTGAGGCAAAAAATAAAATAAGATAATACAAAAGAAGACCACGCTGATACTGCAGATATTTTCAATTTACATGGAGAATTCTCGTTGCCTCTCGCACGTCGCGCAAAACTTTAATTAGCACGAGAGTTCGAGATGAGTTTGATCCTCTGTGATTCGCTATCTTCGCGCGCACGTAACACGATTTCTCAACAAATTTGAAGGAAAGCTCAAAACACGCACACGCATTATCGAGGGTTAAGGCGCTCTTATATTATATACCCCGAGAGATATACGCGAAAGGGGTGGACGAGGCAAATCCCCGTAGATAAAAAAGAAAAAAAAAAGAGAGACGCCTGACTCAGCTGCACCCCACGGCGATTTTTTCTTACCCTAGCCGAAAAAAATAGGGTAGGAGAATCCTTTTTCTGACCCCCCACACACACGCGCGCGCGCGCGCACAACACTACGTGTGGCGTCTGCGCGTGCACCAGCCGAGACGAAAAAAAGGGGTTGCTCCCGAAGGACTACTGCGCTCTAGTTTTTGGATCTCTGGCTGGGTTCTTGTGCGCTTTTCCCTATTTAATCAATTATGCAAGTGGCTTGCGTCGGCCAGTTACAACGCGCGTCCATCATTTTCTTTTGTTTCGTCTTTGGAAGAGACGATGTTCCGGGCGCGAGTCTTTACGTGGCTTTTCGGAGACGGCCATCTCAATGGAGAGGGTCGTCGAGGAAATATTGACAGAGCTGATTATTTTTTTTCTCGGGTGAAATCCTTCGTGCTGTACTTGCTGCCTCGAGGATGAGTTTCGCCGAGAGCGATTTTCTTGCGATCGAGGCGACATTATTCAGAAATTCCTGAGAAGCATGCCAGTCGTGGCGTTCTCGATCAGATCCACGGCTGAGGCTCGTAAACAAGAGGCCCTCCACCGTCAGCCTGCAATCGAGCAAATTGATCACTAGATTTTGCGATTTTGCAGTGTGAGTTATCGTCGAGGCTTACGCCGCAACCTCCGTAATGTTTAGCCCATTCGTCTTCGATAACCTGGTCGTAAAGATTGCTTTGTCGTTTCACCACTATCGAGATGTTGGCGGAGCGAAGAAGCGCGTTACGATGATTAAATTCATCGACAGTTTCGTTTCTCCTCGCAGTGTAGTTTATTTTAGAAGTGCCGAAGCTCTAAAGAATTGCGTGCTCATCGATGTATCCACTACAACGGGCTTTAACCGGCAACCGTTTTGCAGACTGCTGTTCTTCGCTGCGCCTCAGCCGCAACAAGTTATTCCCACTGTGCAAATCGTGGCATTAATACTTGTCGCGCGCCAGTATTAATGCCAGGATGTGGTATATCAGAGAGAAAAAACTGGTCAACGTAGGGAAGAGAGTGAAAGGAATTGAAGCTCACCGCGATTCGACAAGTCGCAAGGTTGAAGTGTCGAATGAAAAAGAAAAACAGCAAGTTGAGAACTAACTGTAAGTGTTAACGTCGTGGCTTTCGGTGAGGATCGTAACTGAATTGAAACAATGTGCGGCTCGTTGATTATGCTGCGTTGCATTCACTTGTATTACAAGCAGTTGCAATGGATGTGCACGACATACTTGAACTCGTGGGGTTTGGTGTCGTCGTCGTCAATTGTTTCGCGATTTCCCGCACGTTGGCGCAACCGAGTGCGAGAGAAGACGAGTTACGAATAATAGAAATACTCGTGAATGTTATGGAAGGTATTCGCTTTTGCTGAAAATTCACGCGGTTAATTTGAGCGTCAGCGTTGCCAATCAATATTCCTCGGACGAGGAATGACGAATAGAGAGGCAAGTTTATAGAATCGCCAGATCTTTATAGTCGTTGGTAGTCGTGGCATTAGGACAAAGTCACGCTTGGTGATAAATTTTTTTGTAATGCGTAGGGCGGAATATCCGAAAAGAAAACTTGAATAAAAGTGATCGAGTGAATTCGAAGTATGCTTTAACATCTGTCCAAGTGAATAATTCGTTGATTTGCCTATAAAAAGCCGTGAAACGTAAGCAACGAAAGTGAAAATTGAAAGTATAGCACAGTCCGAGATTCGGGTAGGAGTGTCGGTAGGGTGACGCAAGGTGCAAGGTCCATGGTCGATTTGCAAAAGCAGCCGCACGCCGCGTTACCGGTGATCGGGAGCGCGGATGCCGAGGGCCTCGATTGCTCGTCGCGAAAATCCGGAAAATTCGAAGCGAGGAAGCGCCCCTTTTTTGGGAAACTCGAGACCGAGCCCGCGGGGCGTGGAAGAAAGAGCGAGAGCAGCAGCCCGTCGTCCCGTGCGCGCAGGGAGGGTGGCAGAGAGCAGGACAAGGAAGCTGGAGCGAGAATCTCGCAAGTAATTAAGAAGTTGCGCACGGGGCGAAATCCAATGTAGAGGATCCGGAAGAGCCGAGCGTGCGGCCATCAAGATCACTGGCGCGGCACAGCGAAAGCCTCGGCAGCCTCGGCTATCGAATGGGTCCCGCGACATTTCTTCGCGTCGAGCAGAATTGGAAGCCTTCTCGCGCGGCGAGAGCCTCCGTTCGAATGAATAATCTGCCAATAATGACTGTGACGTAGTGCCATCTCTCGATGCGAAAAGGCGAGGCTGCCGCTGCCAAGCGTCTATTCCTCCTTTTGTTCTCCCTCCACTCTCTCTCTCTCTCTTGCTGATTTAAATTCTTTATTTCGAGGGACAGAGAGTTTTCGAGCCCGACGGGGGGAATTAGACGACGTCGCTGGTGTGGGGTAAAGAAAAGAAAAGAGAGTAAGAGAGAGAAAGAGAGAGAGAGAGAGAGAGCCGCTCTCAAATTGGCGATGAGGTATGGATTTTTTTTGCTCCCGCGACGGTCTTAGTCTCGCAGCGCCTGCGTCGGGGTAGTTTGATTAATGCCCCGTGAGTAGGAGAATAGGTTTAAGGCGAGCGCGCGAGGCATGCTGGATGGGCGGCCGGGACGCGTGCGCCAACGAGACTAATTAATGGCGATTTGGTCCTCGATTTACATTTTTCTTTCTCTTTCGCCTGCTGGCCCTTTCTGCGGGATCGCTTTTCTCGGCGAACTCGCGAGCTCCGCGACGCCAAAGTCAATTTGCCGAAGCGAGAAGCGAGCGCGAACGTCATCCCGCGCGCGTGGTCGCGAGCGATCGATTGCCGGCCTGCGGAGAAGAGAAGCAGCATCGGCCCGTAATTTCGCTTTAAAAACGCAATTAGCGCTAGTGGTAGGAGAAAGCGCGGCGTAAAGGGGTGGTGGTCGGCAACCGGAGAGAGAAAAAAATCGTTACGGGACGCGCGCGCGAGAGAGCTGCGCGAGGGGGTGGCGTCAGCCCCTCGGCTCTCTCTTCTCTCTCCTCCTAGCTCGCCTTCTGTCGAATCTCGCGCTTGTAAATGTCGCGCGAGCGAAAGCGTGATCCGCCCGCTCGCGGAGCGTCCGACGTCCCGAGAGCCAAAGTCGAGCGTCCGTCGTCGCGATTTGAGCGCGACGACAAAAGCCAAAGTTTGCACGCGTCGTGCGTGCGTCGTACGCGCCCGTGGACGTGCACCGATTATCGCTCTCCGCAATAACGCCTTCGTTTACTCGTTTATCGTACCGCGTTGCTTGAGAAACGGGCTTTTTGCAGAAACCTCAACTGTAATTTATTCTTGTCATCGAAATCGACTGCGTCGCTCCAAAGACAAGGCACACTCTCGCGGCATCGGCGTGTACATTTTCGCGGCTAGCTCTGCATTGGAGTTACGAGCGCGGTGAACCTCCTGAAGTCGCGTAGCCGAGTCCGGTGTGCTCGACAATCCAATCGTAGTACACGTAAACGGGCGTAACGAAATTGAACTGCTCGACCGAGCGCCGCCACCAGTCTCTGCATCCAGACGCCATCACCAGAATGCCAACAAGCTCGTTGTCGTCGCCGACAACGGGACCGCCGGAGTCGCCGGCGCAAGCTGCCGAATGCTCGTCCGTCGTGACGACGAAGGTGGGTATCCACTTTGGATCCAGATCGTCGAGTGTGCCCACCCTCATTTGAGTTTCCTTCAGAGACGCAGAGTCGGCGCTTTGCTGTAAAATCGTAAATCGCAAACTGCAGACGAGAGCTGGAACGTAGCATCGCAAACGGCTAGGCTTGCACGCTTACTCCTTCTATGCCGAGGCCCACGAGGCTAACGGTGTCGTTGATGGCCGGCGGCTTGCTGCTTAATTGTATTGGCTGCTGGTAGGTGCTGAACGAGATCGGCGCGCGCAACTGAAAAGCGAGCGTGCTGATCAGATCGAGCTCGCGCGGGAGCGGCTATCGCGCCGCGTGCCTCGTAACGCTCACCTTCAGTAAAGCGATGTCGTTGTGACCGATCGCGGTGTCCAGCTCGGCGACGAAGCTGTCCTCGTAATCGGGATGGACGACGACCTTTTCGACCTCGTGATATTCCCCGTGGCCCAGCTGCGTTGTACCGCCAGTTCGAGCCCTCATCGGCACTCTCTGGAAGTGGCTGTCGAGCGAAGTTTTATTGCGATTGAACAAACGCATCCACTGCGTTCGCTCCTCGAGCGCTCATACTTTTTCAGAGCGATCGCTAACTTACTCAGCGCAATGGGCCGCTGTTATCACCCAGTGCTCCGACAGAATAGATCCGCCGCAGTAATTTGTCTCTTGCGTGTACTTATACCACTTGTCGTCGATAGCTACCTATGCGATTCCGATGCACATTTTATTAGCACGCGTTATCGTCTCACGCGACATTTTAATTATATTACGGATGAAATAATGAATGAAAATATTTTTATGTTTTACGAATGAAATATTACGTATGCTCGGCAAGTCATTCGAATTATTTAAAAGCTGCGATTAAACACTTACGTAATAAGGTGCCTCAGTTATAGATATGTAATTTCCTGAACCAATTGCCTCTGTAATAACATGGGAATGGAGTAAACTAGAACGCTGAATAGGCAAGTTACACGCTGACGTAATGATACTTTACCTACGCTGACACTCCAAGCGACAGCGACGATTAAAATTAATATTTCGGTGTTCATCGTTTGATCCGCGTTGACGCGACTTGCTTTATCAATATTCTCTCGCAGTCAACACGAACTGCTCTATTTCCAACGAATAACGATCAAACGTGTTATATCTGCGAAAAGATAACTCTAATCATTGAAACTTTTACGGAAGTTATCTTGCCGACTGGCTGTTCGTTTATTAGTCGTAATGTATGTCGTCTTTTTCAAGACGACGATCAAGAGTAACATTGGAAAAGTATAAATGCAAATTGAATTTTTATAATTTATAGTCTTGAAGAATGGCGAATAAAAAGTAAAGTAAAAGTACTTTAGTTATCTTTTCGCTAATCAATAGATTCTCTAGGACTTACGTTACGAATTTTTGCAATAGGAAAATTAAAATACCCGTATGTATTTTTTTATAGATAAGCAAAAGTGCTGGGAAAACATTTTAAGACATAATCATTTAGGTGCATAAGGATGATAAATTATTATGGATGAAAAATGGAGCTGATTGATGAAGAAAGTTCCGGTTGAATTCCTCACACCACAAATGCGTACCGTAAAAAAGTTTATATTTTCCTATTTCTTACCGAATATCAATGTACGTCGACACCCGAACCGTTGTTTCGCGTATGTCTATATACAACCAATTTTTATCAATTTTTCAAGCGAAACATTCACGTGACAAATTTCTTAAATTAACAGTGCAATAAAATCCATGAACTTCAATAACTGGCTCCAACATGTTTGATAACCCCAACCATATTACAAATGAATAGGTGTAACAAAATTGAATTGCATCTGAAATCGATTGGACCAACTTGTAAATACAGCGCCCATCGTTAGAAGCCCTAATAGTTTGTTATCACGGACTACTGAACCTCTAGAATTGCCACTACAAAATGTCGAATGTTCATTCGTCACTACAAAGGCGGTAGGGGATTCCACCTTGGATCCAAATCATCAATGACATCTACTTTCATTTTATTTATTTATTTTTTAAACACAGTGTCGTTCCTTTTCTATAAAGTATCATATATAAACGTATATTTGAAGAGTTTTATTTAATATATAAATAAATATCTATTTAATCGTGTAAACAAAAACTGCTATAATAGAAAGATATATCGATCAGAATAAAACTAAATTGATGATTTTGATGTTTCTAGTTATGCTAAGAATCTATATTCGCTCCTTCTAATCCAAGTCCTACAATAGATATGGTATGGTTGACCTGTGATCTTTCGCTACTTAATTGTATTGGTTTATTGGTTGCCGGCATTCGCCAAATGAAATGGACTTGACCGACTGAAAAACGCACTAAAAGAAAGATTGAGTTCACTTGAATATTCACTTTCAAAGAGGTAACACCTCTGTGACTGACTGGAAAATCTAGTTCGTTCACACTGTCTTTGTGATCAGGATGCCTAATGATTTGTTTAGTATTGTAATATTTCCTGTGACCCGGTTATGCAAATCCACTGGATCGAACTCTTATCGATACCCTTTCTAAATGGCTATAGGACGAAATTCTGTTAGATTGCATTATTCAATTAGAAAAAACATCTTATAAAGCAATAGTTAACTTACTCAGCTCGGAGGGACGCTGGTATCAACTAGTGCTAATTATAAGAATAGATCCACCAAAAACTTTATTGTTGCTTTGATTATCATAATTTACAATTGTAAATATAGATATTTGATGTTATTTGAAAACAGTTACGTAATAAGGTACCTCCGCAATAGAGATGTAATCTCCTGAGTTGATTGCCTCTGTAATAATATGCTCGATTAAGCGAGTAACCCAAATAGTAGGAGTTTCTGTTAATATCAGCTGCTCAGTTTACAGAGATACTGCAAACACAAGCGACAATCAAAAGAAATATTTCGCTGTTCATCATTTCACTCTTATTAGCATTAACGCGACATATTTCACCAACTTGTCCTCGTAGTATTGAATACGGACAATTACTTACGACAGTGAACAGCTAAGTTATCTAATTCCAAATTATATTTGTACATCGATATTCATCCATATCGTCATTTAGCTGAAATAGATTTATTGAAGATATTTGAAAATTACGTATAAAAACATTTCTTATTTACAAAATGAGGATATTAAAAACAATTCTCATATAAAAATACAAACAGCAGTAGAACGAGAAAGTTTTATATCTCACAGCTGAAAAACCGTCAATTTGATTTCGTACACGCAACGTTAGTTGGAGTCAAAAAAATATTGATATATTTGGTTATTTATTCAGAATATTATGGCATTTCATTTGAAAAATTGCAATGTTTTTTCTTGTGGAATATATTTGTCTAAAAATGACAGTTTAATCAATATTCACTCTTCGTCACGTCGATAATTTAGTTACATAGATGCAGCTGAGAAAAACCACTTTCTTCTGCTTTGAGCTATTTTGATACTAAAAGTTTTGGATAATAATTTGCATTATCTTATTAAAAATTAATAACAATGACATATGACATTTTCAGTTGTTAATCTCTGTGTGATTGAGTATCCAGTTGTAAAATATGTCTATTCTGGTAAGGGCACCAGGATATTTTTTGTTATGACTGACAGACCAGTCCATACACATTTCGTCCACAAAAACTGCAATACCGGCTAGCTTGTTGTCAATCACACCCGGACTACCCGAGTCGCCAGGACAGAAATGCGATGTGCTATTTTGTAAATGGAATACACCTGGAGGTTTTGGAACAAAGGGGGGAGCCGTTGCTGCAACCGACTGCACGGTCTTTTTCAAAGATGGAGGATTATTTAATATCTAGTGCAATAGACAATAAGCATCTTTTACTCCTTATGTGAGTTAAATTTTGATATGTAGAATCTGCCATTAACAATTAGATAAAATTACAAAAGATACATACTCTTTCTAATCCCAATCCAACTATAGTAACAGTATCGTTTTCTTTTGGCGGAGTGGAACGTAATTTTATCGGCTGCTGATATTCATCGAATTTTATTGGCTCCTTAAGCTGAAAATTATTCAATGCTAGAATTATTTCCACAATATTGGTATAAGTGGTGCGGCCTTACTTTTATCAAACTGATATCGTTAACGTGAACCAAGTCTTTAGTGAATTTCGAAAAGTGAAATGTATAATTTTTAGGTATTACTACGTTCTCTATAGTATGAATAGTCCCATTACTATAATTTCTGGTAGCGCCTGTACGAACTTCCAGTTCCTCGTAACCATTTCTGAATTTTAAGAAATTCAACTGTTATTCCTTTTTGCTACTTTTGATACTTACTCTACTAGATTTTAAAATGAATCTTGATTGTGCGTTGGGTGCTTCATGAGCGCACATCAAACGATACATATAAATGAATCATTTTATACACGTGTGTTTTTAATCAAATGATTGGAATAATTACTGTTTTCACAGTATGCATAGACACATACGCAACGCAGTGGCCAGCACTGACCAGCCAATAATCGGAAAGTATTGCCGCACCACACGAACCATCTCTGGTTTGGTCAACAAGTGAAGCCTAGAACGAACATTAAGAAATTACAAATAAAAGTTAATGCTCGTAGAATCACGTTTTTCTACGGTTGTCTTCATCAATAACTTATTATATTTATTTGATATACTACGAATATTTTGCGTAAATACAAGTCTTTTCAAGAAATGATTATGCGAGCAGATTGGAAATATTCATCGGTGTACTTACGTAATAAGGCGCTTCTAATATGGAAATGAATTCGCCGTTCTGGATGCATTCTACTTTCGATAAATGACTGTATTACTTTCAATCGCGAAATTGCCGTTTATGACTGTGCAGCAATTAACTGTTATCATACCTACGCTCACGCACAAAAACGTGATCAGCCAAATTGAGAAAGTAACGGAGCTCATTCTGTGAAACTTGTACTAGTATACGTTTCTGATTTTAATTTTCCCGTATCGTTGCTTATACTGTACAGCTTGTATTGGCAGCCTGTCGCCTAGTATAACAATATTCAGTCAGTCGTAAGGCTCGTGCGTTGATAGAGTTACACATTCAAGTTCAAACTTTTTTTCTGTTTCTTTTTTTTTTATTGTAAAGTTAGTTATCTAATTATTGATTATAAAACTTGCAGTCGCATCGTCACTAATAATAATCTGGATGGTTGTTACTTAACTATTCAATCGTTATCTCAAATTCATTCTCTGGAGACAGTCGGCACTCGGAAAATATACCATCGATGGATTGTTATAGTGATTTATTATCGTAGAACAGTTCTGTACAACAGTCTCTTCGGAAAAGTTATCACTTGCCGTTGGAACACAATTCATAATTGGAAAAAAAAGGCAGAATTTTCGTTGAAAGCTACGATGAAATTTTCGAAAATGAGATTTCCATCCATAAGTTGATCTTTCCTTGATAGATAAGATGTAAACATTGCTTGCATCAAGACGAGTAAGCGATGTTCTATGTTTCATATGAAATACGCTTGGCGATTGGAAAGTAACAGTTCTTGAAACTGCTCGAGCGAATAATTTGAAGATACTGTTATTAGCATGTTTACTTATCTCTGCGCTAAGTTACTTCAATGTCACACTTGAGAAATAAAATTGTTTAACAGCAAACAAGTTTAGTGCCCATCCAAGTGTAATTTGTAAATAAATGCAAATTATACAAAGAAAAGTCATCGGTTAATTTTCATATCGTTATATTTTTCAGCTAATATATGCGTCCATGCGAACCTTGCCTAGTATCCCGCCAACACACAGAATTCACATCAGTCATTTGTACATACGTCTTTGCCGATATTTAACCAACATCGGTGCACACTCGAGCACTTGGTCGCAGCAACCACGATGCGACCCCTTTTACTTTCCCCTTGAACTGAAAAAAATGAGGAAAATGATGTATCCACGCCCCAATTGCCTAGCGACTGTATAAAGAAAGAATTTTTCGTAAAAATTCATCGCTATAAATCAGGAAGAGAGAGAGAGAGAGAGAGATTCGGTTGCGCGCGCGCCAAAGTGTGTAATGACAGAGGCCCGCGCGCGCGCGCGACGTGGGGTAAAGATGAAGTTATTACGGGCGATAGATACGCGGGGCCCCCCGTGGTTAGCGCGCGCGCGCGCGCGCACCACCGATCGACGTATAATATACCGAAAAAGTCGGATTTTTTTTCGGGTAAATTGTTTGGGGATGTACTCGTGTGTTAACAGAGAGAGAGAGAGAGAGAGAGAGCTCCAGGTAAAGGAGTTGTACGGGCTCGCACGTGCCCGCGCTGATTGCTTTTGTGCCTTCACAATGGCAGTTAGCGGCGTGATTCACGGGCCGAGTCGGTAATACTTACTTTGGCCGTGATTTTCATCGAGCGACGCGCCGTGCATTTATTAATCGCTTTCGGGCGAGCAAGCAGACCGACTGCTGCAACCGGCGCGTTTCGGCGACGCGCGGATGCCCACGAGGCACACGATATTTATGTCCGCCCGAGCCCCCGTTTCTCCGCGTGCCTTCCCTCTTGCGATCGGCCCGCGGCGTGATTTCGATGGCAGCGGCACGCGAGCGCCGACTCCTTTCTTCTCTCTCGCTTCTTCGGCCATTGTTTTCGTACCTCCCGGTGCCGGCGATCATCGCCCGAGCGAACGCGCGAGCCGACAAATTGATTTTTCGCCGTTTGACGCGAACTCGCTGCTTATGACTTTTTCATGAGATCGCTGCGGGCTCTTTTCGCTCGCTCTCGCTCCCTCGCGCATGTGTGTAAAGACACGATTTATCCGTACTCATCTCGTCGAAGAATCAGCGAGTCTCGCGAGAAACAGAGAGCAAGCCAGAGGGACTAACGAGCTGCGCGAGGTGTGTGACCCTTCCTCTTTTCCCTTTTCTTCCTCTTATTTTTTTCTTTTTTCCTTCCGAGAGGAGCACTCGTTAGAGCGCTGGGCGTGTCCTCTCGCTCTCCTTTCCCAGGGCGCAGTTTCTTTGAATTAAACATCCTCCGCCCGCTTCAATCAGGCCTGCGCGCGCGGAACGAGAACGAGAAGTAAACTTCGTTTCGGGGCGCGCGGCAGCCAACCCCTACACCGACAGCCAGATAAATGAGAGCTGCACAATGATGGCAAAGCCAAATTTCTCTTTTAGCTCTCTCACTTTGCCCCTCTTCTCCTCGGAGCTACTTCTTGCTTCGCCCAGGCTGGATTTGACGCTCGATCGACGGCCGATCAAGGATATGCCCACGCGCTCGCGCAACGTCGGCCAGCACGCGATCCGTATATATTATCTGGCGACGAACGCGCGCGAGGTCGAAGCGGCTTGGCTCGTCGACGAAACGCCAGTTTGCCGTCGCGAAAAGTCTTCTCTCCGGCAAAAGGGAATATCCCGCGCAAAAATATTTCGGGGGCCGCGCTAAAAGCCCAAGCCGTCCTCGTCGTGGTACCGAGTCGGAAGGGGCATCGCAAAAATACGGCGTGGAAAGCGAGTTCCGCGAGTCGAGCGTAAGGAAGAAAAAGAGGAAGTGGAAGGAGGGATGGAATGTACTCCGGGAGCGGAGTAAGAAACAGACGAAAGAGCAAGCTACGTAGCATCGGGGAGTTCGAGTCAAAAAGAGAGCCGAGAGCATAAGGGTTGCCGTGGAGCTTTTCCTATCCCCCGACGTCTTTTAAAATGGAAAAGAACGAGCGTAGAAAAGGGTAAGGGAGGAATGCCTTGACCGTACGACTACCTAATCAGAGCGGCTCGCTTTTTTCCCATTTGCTTCCGATCGCGCGTGGACGCTGACGAATCTCCGGGCATTTGTGTTAATCGGATGCGCGTAAATGGTTACTAATGGCCACCGCCCCCTCCCCCCGCACACGCGCGCACACACACACACACATACGCGTATTTCCGAGTCGAGAGGACGCCGTGTGAGCGCGCCCTTTATGCTAATCGCAAAAACCCTTCCGCGTTTAACCAGCTGCCACGGCGTTGGGTTTTTTCCTTTCCTTTCCTTTTGTCGCGCTGACTTTTTTGCTCTCGGTTGTTTGTAGGCTCGGCCGCGACTGCGCTGATCACCGTGATCGGACGAACACGCCGCCTCCGCACTCGTATTTACGTTACAGCTCGAGACACTACACGCCTAATCGAGAACGACTTTCTTTCTTCCTTTCTTTCGTTTTTTATTTCTTCTCTTTTCTTACGTCAGGCCGACCTTCTTCGCTTTCTTCGTGCATCTCATTGCCGGCTACACATCTCACCGACGTTTTTTTCTATCCTGTAATGAACTAGCTCGCGTCTGTTGTTGTTTTTTTCTTTTCCAATGCGTGCCACACTCCCCACGAAGAAAAAAAGGGTTGCTCGATAGGGTGAGTCAACTAGACGAGGAAAAGAACTAAGGGGGGTCCTACTTTTTTCTATCGACGAGCGCGAGAGAGAGAGAGAGAAAAAAGGGTTGCGCGCGTGCGAGAGAACCGAAAAAAACAACACGCACGGCGAAAGCACGCGACTGGTTTTCGCGCGCGCGGATCGTTTAGAAAATTAGTACGCCAGCGCACAAAAAATACACGCACAAAGCGCCGAGTGGATTGTGTGGACATTATGCGCTTTTGTGTTTTGATTTTTTGCCGAGTGCAGTTTTTGTCGGTACAGGCCGTGGTTATTGATCCGCCGGGCGATTAGGAACGATTATTTTATACCTTCCTTTTTTTTTCCTTATCCTTTACGCACGCACTTTTTTTACGACGAAAGAAAATAGATAGCGTTTCAAGAACAATTGCCGGTAAGCCGTCGATCATTTGACGCTTTTCTCTTTTAATTCGGCATGCAAGCTGAAAGGTACTCGGCGATACTTTTTTTTCTCAAAAGCACCGATCTCGTCCGAAAGTTCGTAGGCTCACGATTCGCGCGGACAAAGGGCCAAAGTTTTCAACGTCGGGCCGAAAGGGTAAAAAAGGGGTTAGCGCTGAGCTAGAAAAAAAATAGTCGGGGTGGTAGTGTACGTACGGGGGAGGGAAAAAAATTGCGCGAGCGCGAGAAAAGGATAAAGGATGCAGATCCGGCACGTGGTTATAAATGAGCTTTTTTCACAAGGGGTGACAGAGAGAGAGAGAGAGAGAGAGAGAGAGCGGGCAAGCGAGATGCGGGACTCTTTATTAGTCGCCTGAAATCTGTGGGTTGGCAGACACGCGATTATTATTCTCGGTCGATCTGTCGGTTCGCCCGTTGGAATGTTATCAAATGAGGTTCGCAACGGGCAGGCGAAGCCGGGCGCGAAAACGTAGCTGGTGTCTTTGCAGCGTGACGTCTCGCATCCGGTAGAAAGGCGAGCTCCCCCGCTTCGCGAAACAATAGCGCCACTCTGCGAGCTCTTGGGCCGGACGAAATTCGCAGACACCCACGCGCGAGGAGAACCGCCATCGGACTCTCGCGACCATTTTGTACGGGGCGCCCGCAATGTTTTGCATTGCGCTCAGTGCGCATGCGAGGAGGGGGGGCAAACCTGCCGCTCAGCGAGAGAAAGGGTTGAACGCGCGCCGCCTGCACTTGTCCACGCAACTCACTGCCCGCGTACCGATATACGCTCTATCCGTCCTCTCTCTCTCTCTCTCTCTCTCTTTCTCATCGCGAGAGTGGCGAAAAAAAGAGAGAATATAGTGGAAAAATGACTCCAACAATGCGTGACGGTTAGCGGAAAAAGTCAAAAGCGCGTCGGCGCGGAAATGAAAGCGAGGCGCATGTACGCGCTCGATGCATGCATAATAACGCCCGAAAAAAAAAACAAAAAAGACCGTATAACGAAGTGCAGAATAAAAGGGAGAGCGAAACACGATCGACTCTTTGTGATTGACGTGTGAATGCGATGCAAAGAGGTTCTTGCGTTTTTTCACGTAAAAATCCGATGAACCGGAGAAAATAATAACAACTGTCGATGGAGCCGCGTAACGAGCTTCGCGCCGTGACTTTTTTTCCACCTCCTTTATTACACCGACAGCGTCGTTTCTTTTTTTTCTTCTTCCTCTCTCGACGGCTTCTTCATTCTTCTCTCCGAGTCCTTCTCGCGCCCGCTGTATTGATCTCTTGATTCCTTAGCGAGATTTTGGTTTTTCAGAACTTCTTGTCGCCGCTATACTCATCTTGCGTCTGCTGTCGAACTCGAACGGAACGTATATCGCAAATATTCAGTTTAGAATCGTAAAAAAAAAACAACTATCGTTCTTTTGTGAAGATCACCGCGGAGGATACTAACGAAAAAGTTGTCATGAAACCTATCGAGAATGTTATTTCGATTGGTACAATTGCGAAGGGGCGGAAGTCACTTATTCAACTGGTGTAAATCTCACCGATCCGAAGAATCAAGTGGCAGGACTCAAATTATTCGGTGGAAGCAATTGGCAGAAGGAGAGAAGAAAAAAAAAACGTGTCCAGAGGAAAAAAAATTGAAATCCAGAAACGGTTTGATAAAAGAAATCGAGACGCATGCTCCTGTTATATATTCACATTGAAATCGGCGCGCGCGAAACCGCGGGATACGAGCAACCGACTTTTTCAAAGTGTTTCACACACTTTCCGCCTCTTTTTTATTTCTTTTTTTTTCTATTCTTTCTCCTCTTTAGGTGGACGCGTCAAGAGGCTTTAATAAAGCAAACAAGACTTGCGTAGGAAGGGCGGCTGAATGCTGCACAGAGAGAAAGAGGTTTTTACGAGTTAAAGGGTTGCCGGGGAGCAATATGGCCCGTTGAGTGGCCGCCTTTTCAATCGAGGACGGACGGCCTTGAACTTGCAGCATGTGTCTGTGTGTACGTTTTCGATGTAATCGATATCATTGATTTTTTTTTCTCTCTCTCTCTCTCTCTCTCTCTCTCTCTCTCTCTTTCGTCTAGTTCTCAATAGACCATCGCGCAGGGGTGACTGGCCGCATCTGATGGGCGGTTATATACTTATACGTGCGTGCGTCGCGTGTCGCAGAGAAGTTTCAAGGCAATTACGATGCCTAAACTCGCAGCGATTTGTCGTTCTCTTTTTTAATTTAATTGTATCCCTACGACAAATCGACCCCGATTGCTGGCTTCTCTCCGTCAAATAATTACCGGATTTCTAGCACGGGGATGTAATCGTGAGGCGGATATTTTTCTTCTTCTTCTAATTTCGTTGATTTCACAGCAGCACCTGGAAAGATCAATCAACTGATTATTCGTTGAAAAGAAATCAAGCTCACAGTGCTCATTTGAAAATCACACAGGCATGGCAATAAAAAGCAGGTCAGTGCGCTGCCACAAAGAGGAGTGTCACCCCCTTCGCGCATACAAATCGACGTCGTACGCTCCGCTCGCGTGAAATTCGAGACGGAGAAAGATAGATAGATAGATAGATAGAGAGAGAGTGAGTGAGTAGCAAGTGTAGATATGCAGAGAAGGCACGAAATTCATGTTCTCGCGGCTCGCACGCGCGCGCGGGGCGCGAATGATCGAAGACCTCGAGGCGCGTCGATTCCGCTTCGGCGCAGCTCTACGTGCATCGTAATCGTCCGAATTCATCGCGTAATCGTCCGAATTTCACTGCCGTTGGCCGTCGGAACCGACGACGACCTCGGCGTGCACCCCGAGTAACCATAGAAATCGAGCGTTTCGGCTCGCTCTCTGGGCGCGCGAACGGGGTGGTTCGGAGTGTGATTCTCGAGAAGAAGAAAAGAAGAAAGAAAATATGCTCCTCCGGGCGAGCGTAAAAGAGGGAAATACACGGTGCGCGGAGTCGAGAGCCGAAGGGTTTTTATCGATTTTTTTTTCCACTCTCCGAGACTGTTTTCTTAGGCGCGCGCGGACTTTGTAATTCCATACTTGCGTTAGAAAAAGAGGGGGAATGGGGGGCAGGAGGGGGGCGGAACGTCCGTCTCAGAGAAAAAAAGGCTATCGAGGTTTTTCCTCCCTTTGACGCGCAACCCTTCGGCTTTGCATGCGTCGCGGACGATTGCTTTTCTTCGTTCTTCGGCCGCCTGCTAGTATATGGATTTTTTTCTTAGCTTTCTCTCTCGCTTTCTTTCGTTGCCAAGCTTTTCAATAGAAAGAGAAGTTCAAGAAGGCTACTTTTGTCTCGCTCGAGACGACTAATGAAGGAAACACGCGGGCTCTGATTTTTCGCAGGCTCTTTTATCGATTGCGTCCAGTTCGGCAGCACCGAACGATGACTCGAATGCGCGGAACAAACGAAATTGTTTGTCGTCGAAATTGGTGTAGTTTGGCAAATGTACTCGAATTTTATCGCGTCTGATTGCACTTTTGTAGGTCGACTGATTTCGGACAATCGGCAAGACACGCAATTCGTGTAAATTTACCTTCGAAGAGTATACTTATCCTTCGTTCGATCGTCGAATTGAAATCAGGCATCCAACGCCAGATAGCTAAGCGAAGGCAACGACCGGGCGACTCGCTTACCAAACAAGAAAGAGCCGGCATTACAACAATAAAAGATGATGTATACCTCGCGAGAATGGCGCAGAAGATGAGAAAAAGAAACACACACATAACTCGCTGGCGTGCAACGATAAGAATCCCTCCCTCGCTTATGCTCTTCCTTCAACCCGCTCCTTCGCCGTCCCTTACGGGCGATGCTGCGCGAGAGGGAGAAGGGAAAAAAAATTGGAGATAGAGAAGACCCTCGGACGCAACAGACACGAAGAGAGAGAGAGAGAGAGAGAGAGAGAGAGAGTTGCTATAGAAACACTAATTCCTCGAGCGTCGTCCCGCGTACAGGGTTAAAGCGGAATCTCGTGCAGCAAGCAGCAGCAGCAGCAGTAGCAGCAGCAGTAGCAGCAGCGGCAGCGGGGTAAGAAAAAATAGCGAGGGTGAAAAAAACCTGAGCGTGGAAGTGGGGGTAGCGGTAGCAGCTCGACTCAAATAAAAAAACGGATCAATATTAACTCTTTTCTCTCTCTCTCTCTCTCTCTCTCTCCGCCCGGGACGAAGTGAGGGTGTGGGTGACGTCTCTCCCCACGGCCTTTCTCTCCCAAGCGCGTGCAGCGACTCGCTTCTTCCCGACTGCTGTCTGAAAAGCCTCGTATACGCCGGCGACTCGGCTGTTGTGGCTTCGATTCCCTCTCTCTCTCTCTCTCTTTTCGTTTTCGCCCGCGCGCCAAGTGCTTTCTATGGCCTTGTAACGACTTTGCTTCTTTTTTTATTCTTTCTTTCCGTCTTTTTGGATTTCGACGCGAAACTGGAGCAGTTTCGTCGAGCTTGTACCCGTAGCGGTTGGCCCGATGATTTCTAGCCACTCTCTTAGCGTCGAGAAGCGGCCGCAAACTTGAACGAGCGCGCGTCCGTTCTCGCCACGTAGAGCCCGAGCACCGTTTACGGAAGCATCGATCGAGCCACGCGCGGAAATGCTCGGTAAGGCACGAGAGAGCGGAGCAAGCTCGCACGCTGCTCTCTTCGCGAGCGCGCATCGCGCATACGTGAGCCCGCGGCGGAATTCCGCCCGTCGCCGCCGCCTCTCGCCCCACGTGCCTTGGCAAGGGGAGAGCCGCCGGACGTCCGGCCGAGTCTCGCTGGACCACGGCGCGGCGCGAGCTGCCCCTACGCGCGAGTGATTCTCGTGGCGTCGCGCGCAGCTCGTTAGCCGGCGGGGCAAACACGAGGACTGCAGCCTCGGGCCGGGCGCGCGGAGTGGGCGCAGGTGCCGCGCGGCAATTAGCGCCGGAGCGGCCCGGGTTTTTCGCGCTTTTCAGCTGCATAAACAGCCAGCGATAGAGGCTTATCTCCCGCTCGGGCAAGTGCCGGGGAACACCTGTCGGCCGATCGCGCTCGCGCGCGCGCGCGTAACCTCGGCCGGAACGCAAGGCTGGCTTGCCTGCGCGGTCGCGCCAACTGCAGCGTGAACTTCCGAGTGGAATTACGTGTAGAGGCGCGACGTAGCGTCGATTATAACTCGCACGCGCGAAAAAAAGAAGTCGCCGCCTATACTTGTGCACGGGGCCGTCAATATACCCCCGCTGCGCTTATTTATTATTGAACGTCCGTTCTTTTCTCGACGCCGCGAAACTCGGGCTCGAAGTGGCACGCGGGCCAGCGACCCGCGTCCCCTGCGCAAAACGATAGCGAGGCAGATGCAAACGAGACGGGCCGCTCGGTAATCAGCGCAGTGCCAGTCGGCTCGCTTCTCACGGACCAGTCTCGCGAGTGCGCGCAACGGAGCGCATCCGAGCCGTTAGCCGAGGAAAGCGCCCAAATACCTGCGCGTACACATGACGCGCGAGTTCGCGAAAAGGATTCGCCATATGGTCCCCCGGCGAGCGAGAGAGATGGGTGCTCTTCGGGGAAGCGCTCGCGCCGTATAATTAGGAGATGATGCTGGCTGCCGCTGCCATTTTCGCCAAGGACTAGGTCGGAGCTATCCTTTTCTCTCTCTCTCTTACTCTTTTTTTCCCTTTTCGGCCGCCCTTTCAATGCCGCGGCGGCGCGTCTGCGTCGTCGTGTGGCTTTGTTGCATCATCGCGTCTGCCGCCGCACTTCTCTCTGCCCGCTGACTTTATTTTCGCCGAGGGCTTGAGACGCTACCCGCAGCCACGGAGGCTTGCGAAATTCCGGCCGCTCGTTTCCTCGAGCACGCGAGCAACCGAATTACGTTACCTCGCCCGCGGATAATTTGTCGCCTGCGCATTCGAATTACGTTCGCAAATTAAACAAACCTCTAAACCGCGCGTAGACAGCCGACGATCCATCCTTTTCGTTTCTCTTTTTAAAATTGAGCTGAATTTTCTGTGAGAACGCCGCAATTCCAGCGATCGTTCACAAGGTATTCTCCGCAATCGAATAAACGCGAAGGAGGTGTACAAAAGCCACGTCCATTACAGTAATTACGCTTTCATTCGCGAAAGAAGACGAAGGCGAAGAAGAAGAAGAGGAAGAACGAAAAGGAGGAGGAGCAGAAGAAGTGTCGAAATTCTTCCGACCTTCCATGCGGATCCCCCCACGGTTGCGCCGCCGTAACACACTGACCCAAGTGCGCGCGACCTTCCGCGAGCGGAGCGTCGCGCGCCCACCAAGCACAATAGTCGGCCGGTCACGGCGTTAGAAGAGCAGTGGCGCGCGCATTCAAATGCGAGCGCGAGCGGGCGCTGCGGAAGCGGCCAATTTTCGGGCCATATGGGCCCGGCGCAAAGGAACAGGCCGTGACGCACCGCGGCACGCAGAAGCTCTTGCACCGCCGCCGCCGCCGCCGCCGCCGGTAATGCGCGTCCGCGTGCATACTTTGTCTCGACATTTGGCAACGAGCGAGGCGGTTTCCTCCGCCTCTCGGCGTCAGTTGCGAGTGGACGCGCGTGCCGGGGGCGGCTGGGCGCGCGATGCTGCGGCTCGCGAGAGACGCGCGCCGACTATCCCGCCCGCGGCGAGTCTGCACGTAATTCGGTGTGTTTAAGTGTCATTTCGGCGCCGGAACGTGGCATTACGAGAACGCGGGAACGGCGGGGCCTCGATAATTTTCGGGAAGCCGCGCTCGGCTCGGCATTCGAGACGCGAAACACGTCCCGGCGATCTCCCTCGAAGGTCTCAATTATATCATCGAGCGCGGATCGATATTATCGCCGATGCCCGTTTCGTCGGGATTCTGGAAACTCTCGACGGAGGGAGCGAGCCCGTGCATCTGCTCGTTCCGCGCCCCCTTGCATAGGCACAGAAAGGAGCCTCTGTGTCACTGTGCCACGCGTCGAAAGGTGTGTGCCGTGCGCGTGCACGTCACTCGACCGGCAAGCGCTTTTTACTCCATTTCTCGAATTGTGTACACGTATACGCAGCGCCGACGCCCTGCCATCCTCCCTCTCCCGACTCTCCGCAGGATGTTTGACTTGTGCTCGCTCTGTCCTCGGGCGGAGTGTGCTTCGACTTTTCCGCGGGAGGCGAGCGCGCTGGACTCTCGCTGGCACGTGTCCGCGAGTCGAACGGGAGGCGGCGTCGCGCGCTCGGGATAAGGAAAGCCGTGACGGCTCTCATTTTTCATCGCGACGATTCGTGCCGCCAACTCCTTCGCGCATCCCGCAAAAAATGAAAACGGCCACTGATAGATGTGGTGCTGGAGCTCAGAGTCACGCGCGCGCGTGTTTAGCCAAACAACGCGGAAAAAGTAATGTGCCGAGTCGGACGCAGATGAGAGACAGAGAACTGATCGATTAGTGCGTACACTCGAGAGAGGACTCGAATGAAAAAGGAAAAAAGCGAAAACTCATCCCGGGACGCGCGTCCGTGCGTGTGTGTACACAATTTTTACGTGTACGGGGGACGAGGGAAGAAATTCGGAAGGAGAGGGAAAAAGCTGCCCCCACGGCAGGACTCAGCTGTGCGAGAGCGACCAGTTTCCGAAAAAAGAAAAAATCCAGGGGCACGCGCCCCCCTTGCGCGCGCGCGCGCGCGCGCACTCACCTTTGTCGACCGATGCTTTTAAATCGAATTTTAATGGAATGGCTCTCTCCTCGTGTGTTTGATTCTGTGATTTTGAAAGCGCACTTCAATGCACGTTCATGATGTTCGAGAACTAGCACTCGAGCGCGGTGATGATGCAGTTTTTGGATGTCTTTTTTTTTTCTGTTTTTCCATTACGAGCAACGCGAAATTGAGGATGCAGTGGCCGCAACGTTCGAATGACATTTCCGAAGAATACGAGCTTTGGTCATAGCCGCTCGATCCCCCATTGATCTACTTTTATTGTTACAACATCTTGACATGAAAGCTGCGAGGCCTCCATTTCCATCGAATACATCGACGTAAATTATGCCAATGAGGCGATGATCGCCAGGTAGGATTTAGAATGTGAAGAATGAACAAGGCAAATGCAAACGATTAAACAGTTACTTTAATAATAAAAATAGTTTCACAATAACCATGTCGTGGCGCCCATTCGTTCGCTTTGATTAAACACTTGACACATTGCGATAAAGTCCCTTAAATGCTTGCCATTAATATGTTACAGCGTCACTTTTGTTTCGATAGCTTCACTCATGATACACTACTGAGAAAAAAAAATCGCGAAATCTTATCAACTTTTCTCTTGTATACGCGATCTTTTGGTGCACGATATCGCTTGATTGATGCTCATCATTGTCGGGTCGTGCGGCAGCGCAAAATATCTCTTTCGCATCTTCGAAAATTACTGATACACTCGTTTTATAATCGCGTGTTATTTCGGGATAAAACCTGCATAGTCCGTTACAAAATTGGTATTTATGTTCGCTTCGCTTGCCGCAGCTCTAACTCGTAGGAATATTATATATGCAATATCAGTCTTGTGATTTGAGATATAGCCATCAGTGTGGTCGGTGAGGTAGTGTCAGTTTCATAGTATACATCTTTTTTTTTGTCTAGCCGCCGGAAAACTCGTGTCAACAATATATAATATAATATTTTTCATTTATTTATTTATTTATTTATTTATTTTTTCATTCAATATTGTCAGTATAATTTGAGTAGTAAGGGCGCGTTTAGCACAATTGTAAACGGAAAACGATCGATTATTCATAGTTTCATTTTCTTTATAGCTCATCTTTGTTGAAATAATTCTGGCGCATTGATAAAATAGTCATTTCATTTAGCGAGTATACAGTAGAAAATATTACGTTGCAGTTGTCCATAATACGCCGCTGGTACATATAAATGTATATAGCAAGAAAACTGCAGACGAAGGAAAAAGTGATTTTCTTACGCGAGGTTGCTTGAGTTAGTAGCGAGAGAACGTTATCACCTGGCTAGTATTAGTATAAACTTTTTCTTGAAATCCGTGCTATAATCTATTGTTATTATAAAATATTTAGGCTTTATATAATTATTACAATATGTGTAAGTACGTAAGGTCTGAATTTGTACCGTCTTGTTCGCAATGCGCTGGAACACGACGAGTCGCGATCGAGCGCACTTTCACGCAATGCTTTACATAGTTATATATATCACTGTGAATTGTTTTCGGAACTGGCGCTGTACAAAGATTCCCTTCTCCTAAGCCTAAAAACAGCTACATTTTCAAATTACCACTTAATTACATTGTTGCTTTCTCTTAAAAATCGATTAATTTTAGAAACTTTGGCGTTTAGTTTTGATTCGACGGGAGCTCCCCTCGACTCGCTTCAATTTTAATAAGCACATTATAAATTACGATGATAGTCATAATATCGATTGTTTGCCCATCCTATATTACAAGTGTCCGTGCCACGAGAAAAATACGAATATTCCTCGGCAGCTCGTTCGTTCATTAATGCTATCCTCCGCATTTGCCGTGCGCGCATGCCTCATCCAGCCGATCGCGGATGCGATTGGCGTTTGCATTTCGCGAGATTGCAATTTGCCATGGGACAACGGCGGCCGCCTCGGTCCCCCGCTGTCTTCGTCGTCCGACCGAGCTGCTGATGCAGGCGACGGCCGGCCGTGCGCGAGGCCACTGCGGCCAGTGTCGTCGCGACAAGGAACTGAAAACCGATTGGCAGTGATCGTCGTTCGCTTCGCCTTGTCCCGCGATCCCAAAGCCCCAACTGCGAACACGCGGATCACACGATTACTTATTGCACGTACGCGTGAGACCGACGGCTGCCAAGGCCCTCCGGGCAGCGTGACCCGAGTTAACCTTGGCGTCGCCGAAAGATACGTCGTTCTCGCGCCCTCCTCGCACGCATCATGGGAGGGAGCATCGGCCTCCCCCTTATCTACAACTCTTTACTTGTATTTACTTCATTTTTTTATTATTTTTTTTTTGTCTAACGTGAGCGGGTTGGTCGGAGAGTGGGCTTGCCTTTTCAGCCGGGGCGAGAGCCTCCGACGAGTGTCTGCGCTCCAAATCTCTGTCGTGCCTCTCGGGCTAGCTATCGTTTTTTTTCTTTCTCTCTTTTCCTTGGGCTATATGACACCTTCACACGCAACTTTAGGTTTGTTTTATCAATTTATACTGCCAGTAAAATAATGAAGTTTGGTCATAACTGTGAGCTTTGGTTTTTGACGCTCCTGAAAATGACTGTCGATTTCTCTTTAACGCAGACTTACGGCCTTATCTTCCTCCCAAACTCACTGCACGAATGAACGCGTTACCTACTATTTATCCATTGAACTAAAGAAAAACCAGATACTTTGCTATTTATCGAAGATCCACTTGTTTTCACGACGATAAAACGAGCGTAAAAGTAGAAATTCGCGGTATTTCTCAGAGCATTTCGGCACCGGAAAACGAGTGCGCTTTAGAAAAGAAAAGCGCGTACAAGGAGCGGAGAATAGCCCGCTAATGTGATTATTCGTTCGTCACATAAGTCTCATTGTAACTGCAGTCCAAATACGATATATATATTATAGAGAGGAGAGAGAAAGAGAGGAACAATGTGCGTGTGGTCGCGAGTGATTTCCCAGCCGGAAAAGCCCTCGAGTGGGTATATTCATTCGACTATCGGGTAAACAAACAAGGATCGCTAAGGAGCATCTAATGGAGCAGATAGCTCCGAGCAATCTCGAGAGAAGAGAAAAAAAAGAGCCTGTCGGATGGCCCAACAATGATTTTGACCGTGTCGAGGATCAATAGCCGTGCGTTGAATAAACAGGGGAATAGAGGAGGCGCGCCGAGTGCACGCACGTGTGTTTTTCGCGATCGCGCGGCGCATGTGCGACCGAGCTTGTAAGGAGCCGAAAGATCTTGATCGGAACCGACGAAGCGTGATCGCCCAGGAAAATCTCTCCCGAGAGGGAGGAAGCGAGAAAGTTGCACAGGGGGTTGTTGTACTCTCGTGTTTTTTTCTCTCTTTGCTTCGTCGTGTGCGAGCTGATTTTGGGCAGTGGGCGCCTTCGAGAGGCT
Organism: Phymastichus coffea; assembly: GCF_024137745.1. Taxonomy (NCBI): domain Eukaryota; kingdom Metazoa; phylum Arthropoda; class Insecta; order Hymenoptera; family Eulophidae; genus Phymastichus; species Phymastichus coffea. The sequence goes on along the minus strand of NW_026706967.1, from coordinate 139,814 downwards.
TGGTTTGTGTCGTGACGCCAGCACAGCCCGTGGATTTCTATTACCAAACGCACGAATGAAAAATCTGCCGATATGAGTACACGCGAATGAAAGCCTCGGAAACGCATCGGTTTGCAAGGATATGAGCTGATTTGATCTTGTTGCTGCGCGATTTTTCGCAATTGATTTTATTTGCAGAAATATCCGCTGTGCATTTCAAATCGAAGGTTCAGTTGAAAGCTAGATGTTCATCGTTATTGCCTACCAACTTACTTTCGATCAAAACTTTATTTATCGAAAGAACGACCCTAAATGTCGATTGTTAAACGGTGCAAAAAATGTATATCTATATATATATACGGAAAAACAAGAGTAACGGGAGAAAGCAGAGAAAGCGAGAGAGAGAGAGAGAGAGGGAGAGGGAGAGAAAAAGCACGAGGACGCTTAGGAATTAGAAAGTGTAACAAAGCGCATGGAAAAGGAGCGATCCATTGCGTCACGCAACAGCATTGTGCGCGCGATCCCCCCCCCCCCCCCCTTTGGAGCGAGCCGCCATACATAAACAACGCGCGATCAATCGACGTGTACTACAATCTATCGCATGAAAAGAAGACACGAGAGATATATATTTTCCTGGCGGCAAGAAACGTGCAATTACAGTCGACAGAAGGGGTGTGCAGCTCTTTTTCTCTTTATTTCGAGCTATACGAAAGGCGCTCGGTTCTTTCGGCGAAGGCGCGAGCGTCCTCCGGAAAAACGAGAGCAATTTCGGGGACCTCCGCTAGCGCGGGGACCCCATTGTGCAATCGTCGAACAATGAGGATGGACTCCAGCGACCTCGGCTTTGGAATTTGCATGGCACGCAGCATATAAATCAGCGACCCGCAGTGCCGAACGACGCAACGTTGCGAAAGTCGGCTCTTTTGCCCTTACGCGGGAGCGAGAGACAACTCGCCGCGTGTGACGCTTCCTTCACTTGCCCTTTGTTTTTTCGTTTCTCTCGCTCTTTCTCTCTCTTCCAGACGTATTTGCCGCGGCGGTCGAATGCGCGCTTGCACGTCGAGAATTTTTTTTTAATACTCCGAGAAACGCTTTTGAGAAAAACAATTCAGGAAAGGAAAACGCTTTGAACAGTTGTTTTTTTTTATCGAAAAAATATTCTAAAAATTGAGCGAGGAGTTAACTTTCCAGAATGTTTTATGGATCGCCAGCTTGAAACTTCGTGTTGCTAAGGTACGATAAGAAAGATAATTGAGAAAGAGTTACGTATATAAATGACTGATAATCAGCCTTCGAGTGTTTGACTTCCTTCGCTTCATTCATATTTTATTTGGCGATAAAAAACAACGAGCCGCTCGCGAGTCTGCAGAAGACATTTTGTTTGATAAGACTCGAATTTTCGATCTCTTATCAAATTTGACACGTGCGCGATAAAAATTTGCTCAATTTCATCAAAGCCTCGGCAAACTGGTAACGCGACTTGACGAATCTTGCGGGACAGGTGAGAAAAAATAAAGGAAAATCATATTGGATTATGAAATCAGAGAAAATAAATAACAAACAAAAACAAAAGTATATTATTTAAAAAAATGTTGCTTATGTATTTGATTTAGTTATTCACGATATAACAATAGTCTTATCTCGTTTAGCTGACTACCATCGTTATAGTAACGTCATCACCTTAACTTCTTTCTTTTTGATTATCTCGTCCAACTGCATTATGTACATCACAAAAAAAAGAAAAACTTAGCCGCGATGACAACATAACAACAATGAGAGCATTGGGGAAAAAATAAATATAAAAAAGAAACAAACGATAATATAGACGTATCGAACGGCTTCATGGCCTATGCGCGAGTTACAATAATTGTACGATAATAATGGTAGTAATCTAAGGGGAAAAAAAGTGAGCGAGAGCGAGAGAGAAAGAGGTAGAGGGGCCAATTACAACTAAAACCATTCGCACGTATGACGCGCAAGCGACGTAAGCGTCGCGGGCTAATCTATAATTTAAGCGTCATCGTCGGTTCGTGTTCGGCCACGCGAACAAATTATTAAACCCTATATAGCCAAGTCTTTGGACACGTAACGCTTATACGTGCATGTGTGTGTGTGTGTGTGTGCGTGTTTGTGTGTGTGTGTGCGTGTGCGTGTGTGTGTGAGAGAGAGATAGCATGCGCGAGGGCGACAGAGTGCTTTGACGGGCAGACCGACGTGGATCACTCTCCCCGTGTTTTTTACTGTCAGAGGAACTTGTATACCAGTTAACATCATTCACACTATTCCACGAGAATGTCGTCTCTTCTTATTATTCGAAATTTTATTTTTTTTAATTTTTTTTCATCTATTTTCTCTAAAAAATTTTTTTCTTATCTCCTCTTGCTTCCAACTATCGTAGGCTAATGAAAAAAAAACTGAATTTCCCTTCTTCATTCGCTCGCTCAGTCATCATCACATGTACTCGCGCGTGCGTTTTCTATACAGTATCTATGTATAATTCATATATATTTATATAATATCATTTATTCTCTTCACGCTTGAACGCTTATTGAAAAAAAGAACATGAAATCTACTCTGCTCTGCGCAATACGCGTCCTCCTCTTTCTTATGTACAAATAGAGCGCTAAACCCCGTCGATCGCTAAAACAAGACGTGTTCATTCGTGCAAATAAAACGTTTTCTTCTCTTTCCTCCATCCCTGGTCCGCGCGGGCGCGCCGTTTCGCGCCGACGTGGCGATTGTCGAGCTGCACACTCGGGGCGACCCTTGCCAAGCGAAGCAATGATAATTGGAAAAATAAAATTAACATTCCCTTCGGATGGCGGGCCCTAGTCGAGAATCGTACGTCGAGGTGAAAGAGGCTGGCCCCTCGAGGACGGCGGGACATCACAATATCGAATCGCTAATCGACTTGGCACTTCCGAGCGGCGAACGAGGAAAGCAAGAGAGCGGGTCTATCTACACCAACGAGGCGCATTGTAGAGAGAGCGGATAGCGTCCGACGGGGCAAACGGCGGCGGCAGCCGGGCGCTGGCTGTGCCAAAGCGAGCTTCACCTAGGGCGGTGGGCGTCGAGGGCAAAGAGGCTGCTGGGGCTCTCGCGGGACAGGTCGACCTCCTCCTCCTCCTCGTCGTTGACGTCGCTGTTGGGCGAGTGGCTCATGGGTGAGCCGCCGCCGCTGCTGTGCGAGTGCGGCCGGGCGGTGTAGTGCCTGGCGCCGGCCATGGACAGGTCCTCGGGCTCGGTCTGCTCGGGCAGGCTGGCCAGGTTGAGTGGCATCGCCGCGGCGCTGCACGCGGGCGCGGGCGGCTCGCGCGGCCGCCGCGCCTCCGCGAGCTCGGTGCTGACGAGGCTCGCCGGCAGCGCGGTGCACTTGTGGTGGTTGAGGTGGTGCCTGCGGCGGAAGCGCGACAGGCAGTGCTCGCATTTGAACGGCTTCTCGTCCTTGTGGATGAGCACGTGAGCCTTGAGCTGGTTGCTGTCGCTGAACTTGGCCGTGCACACTTGGCACTGGTAGGGCCGCTCGCCGGTGTGCACGCGCAGATGCCGGCGCAAGTTGGCCACCTGCACGAACTGGCGGTCGCAGTGGCTGCAGTGGTAGGGCTTCTCGCCGGTGTGCAGGCGCATGTGCGTCTTCAGGTGGTGGTCCCGGGTGAACCTGCAACGATGCGACGCTCGCGTCAGTCGGCGCTGGGCCCGCGGCGGCTGCGACCACTCACCTCTTGTGGCACTCGGGGCACTTGAAGGGCTTCTCGCCGGTGTGGGTCCTCTCGTGGTTCTGCAGCACGTGCTTGTAGCCGAAGGACCTGGCGCAGATGGCGCAGGTGAACACCTTGTCCCTGGGGTCGCGATGCGACTCGGGGCTGCCGGAGCTGGCCGGGCTGGGCGCCGCTGCCTCGCTGCTCGCCTCGGGGCCCGCGGCTTCTCTCGAGGGGCCGGCCTTGGCGGACTGCTGCTGCTGTTGCTGCTGATGCTTCTTCTTCGGCGGGCCGCCGGCGGCCGGCTTCTTGCCGGCGGCCGCCACGTTGTTGTTGTTGCAGGCGGCAGCCTGCAGCCCGGGCGACAGCGGCCCGGCCGCCTGCTGCAGCGGCGGCGAGGAGGCCGAGGGCGGCGCCCAGCCACCGAACAGTTGGTGCCCGTAAAGCGAGGGGCTGCCGAGACTAACGGGGAAGGTGCCCGCGGCGAGCAGCGCCTGGCACTGGGCCGCGATGATCTGCTGGGGCGTCAGCATCGAGGTGAGCGAGGCCGCGGCAGCGGCCGCGGCCAGCGCCTGGTTGGAGAACATGCTCGAGGCCGCCTGGCCGCCGTTGTTGTTGGCGCTCACGCTGTTGTTGTTGTTGTTGTTGTTGAGCGGCGGCGGCGGCGACGACTGCTGGCGGTGCTTCTCCGCGGCTTCCTGCTTCATGGCTAACAGTCCTGTGGAGCAGCGGAGCGCACGTGCGCGGTCAGAGCTTGGCTCGGCCAGCCGGCGCGGACCGACTTTCCTTCTCGACGGCGACGCGCGCGCTCGAGTCCTCCTCCTGCCTGCCTGCCTGCCTGCCTGCCTGCCTGCCTGCCCCTCCGCCGTCTCCTCTCCGCTGTCGAGAGCGCGTGTGCGCGCTCCATTCACGTATCGCCCACCCACGCGCCCAGCGCTTTCGAGGCCGTCGCCTTCCCGATTTGCCGCTTTCGGCGGCCTTTCACGCTTTACTTGTTTTGGTCAGTCGGCCGCGCGCCCGTCGCCGGCGTACTTTCCACTCTCGCCCGCGAGCTTCCGCTCTGAGCAAACCTCCGATTCTCTCGGGTCGCTCCGCGGACGAGACGAGGCCCGTACATGGCCGCTGGCGACGTTGCTCGCTGATGGAACGAGAGCACGGCTCGACTTTAATTAGAGAACGAGAAAAAAACGCGACGAGTGCGCGAGGGGGACGTTGGCGCATTCTCTCTCCCTCTCTTCCGCGTTTTCGGGAAAAAACGGCAGAGAAAGAGAAGAGAACGACCGAGCGATCTCTCGTCCGCCGGGGATGCGATTATCGATTTTTTTTTTGCAACGCAGAAAGAGCGGAGAGGGTCGTTTGGTCGATCGCAACGCGTCGCTGCGCAGCGGCGCCGAGCGAGGGACCGTGGTCGGCGCGATCGAGAGCGCGGCCGAGCAATGTCTCCGGCGCGCCTCGCGCCCCGAAACAAAAACAGCGGCAGCGGGCCGTACTTTGCGCCGCGAGCGCAGACGAGGCTCTCGCGGGTAAGGAGCAGCGTGGTCGACAGAGCGCCGGGCGGCCGGAAAACGACACGGGGAGCCGGCGGGCAGTCGGGACGGCGGCCGCGAGCGACGGCGAGCCCGCGGTCCACTCGGCCGCGCGCGATCGGGCTACGTTAACGCGCGGCACGCTGGCCGCTGCCTCGCGCTCCTTCGATGTTTGTTTTGATAAGCGAGCCGCTTCGCGCGTGTTTATCCGGCACGCCGAGCGTCTTATCGGGACTCGAATGCAAAGCTCCGGCGAGGCTGCCGAGCGCGCTGCGAGCGAGGCTTACCTGCGGTGATCTGCGCCTCGTACGACAATGCCATCCTCTGGGATTGGTCCTGCTCCCCGAGTTTGTCACTGAGACACTCCATCCATATCACGGGCGCGGCGACAACCAGCGGCGAGTCCGGGGCCGAACGAAACGGGGGCGAGGGGAGAAACAAAAAAAAGCACTGGACGTCGCTCGCGGCACACAGCAGCTCGTCGGCTGACGGACGTCGGCGAAAAATAAATAACCAAGCGAAGCGGTGGCGTAGTGGAACTCTGCGCAACGAAAGAGAGCTGGTAGTCCGTCGACGAGCGAGCGAGCGAGCGAGCTGGCGACGACGAGAGTTGAACGGCGATCCTCGGGCTGCGCTGATCTAGCAAGCACTGAATGGTCGACGGCTCGGCGCCGCGACTCATAGCCAGCGCGCGCCTGCCCGCGGTGCCCCCACCACCGCGACAGCCGCCGCCGCCACCACCACCACCACCACCGTGTGCGGCGCTGTGCGCCGAACGAGCGGCTCCCCGAAACCCGAGGGCGCAACCCCCTTTCGCTCTCGGCGCGCTGGTGGGGCGCACACGCGAAAGCGAGAGTGGCCGAGCCGAGTGCGCCGGCGGGGGGAGGGGGGAGCCCGCGAGCGCTCGGCTGCTCGCGCGTGCGGGGTGGGTGGACGGTGCTGCTGCTGCCGCCGCCGCCGCTGCCGCGAGGACGCGTCGCCTGCCTCGCGGGCCCGACGCACGCGTGCCACCCCGAGGGGCGACGTCGCGAGCGCGCGTTGACGATTTTCTCCCGTCGACGAGCGGTGCATCGCGCCCGCACGATCGATGTCCGCACCGCGGGGCTTAGACGCGCGCGATTATTCTTTACTTTCGTTTCTTTTCTTATCGCGGCGAAACCGTCTCGCGTGCGGCTACCTGTCGCGCCGGAGATGTCCCTCTTGCGGGGGTGGCGTGTATATCGCTTCTTGGCATCCCCTGTTAGAATGCGAGCTCTCGGCGGTGGCAAACAATTTATCGTCGAAAAGCGATGTTTGTTGCTTGCGTCCAAGAGGAGGAGAGTGATGATGCGTTCGAAGGGATCGTCGGAAAATTAATTTCGATTGAAAATTTCGTCGTGGCATTGTCTAACTTTAAAGCAGTTCAATCGAGAAGAACGCCAGGACAAATTCAATCAGCAGAGTAAACGAGACCAGTAAGCAAAGGCCAACGATAGGTTGTGACTAATATCGTAGCATTTGATCAAATAAAGGAGTCACACTCGACGAGCGTGGAACACGCCGAGAGGCGAGGTGCGCACGAATGAAGAGCGAGAAGGCGCCTAATTCCGCAGCGATTGGTATCAAAACCAGTGGCGACCGCAAGAATTCCAGCGGATACCGCAAATCTCCCGGCTAAATATGATTCTAAGCCGGAGCTTGGACAATGGGTTAGTGCCGGCGCAGTCCCGTCTAGGCGCACTGTCCTGGCACCTTGCGAAAATTCGTCCGGAAGAAATTTACGCACTCCGGTAAGCCGTTCACTCGTCGTCGAAACGAAACGCCCACGAACGTAACTCTTGACAGGAGCCGGCCTGTCGATGCCGAGGGAAGAGCGTAGCGAAAGGAGAGACGACGCAATGCAACGTCACCACGCCACCTTTTTACGACAGAAGCTCAGAGTAATCGTTGAATAATCATGGGGACGAATGGGCGGGGAAAGCGGTCATAACTCTACGGGGGTTTCTCTTGCGCAATGACAGCTTTGTGCCTTTGGGTTTATTGCACTTTGCCTTTGTACGCCTAATGCATGTTGCGTCTGCGATTCAACCCAGATGGAATTCGCTGCTGCGATATGACGGAGAAACTAAAAAACTCGTGGCTTTAAAAAAAAAAAAAAAAAAAGTACCAGTCGCCGCCGTCCAGTCGCATTTGAACGCTGGCTAAAAAACAATCCGGAAGTTAACTGGAGTCAAGTATGGTTGATTCTGCTGTAGGTAATAACGAGGGAAGCACTCCAGACCTTCAAGGGTAGTCGTAAACTGAAGGTACAGGTAGAGGGACTACCTGGGTCAAAACAAGACTTTTTGAGAGTGGAGACTCTCGTAAAAGTGCCTGTCCGCAATTCTACTGATGCCTTTAGTTAACTCATGTACCAAGATTTTTCCCGCGTAAGAGTTTGAAATTTCAAGATGTTGTGGAACATTGTCGAATCTCTAATGAGTTGGAAACCTGTGATCATTCGTTTTCTTTTTTATTTGTAGAAAAGATCATCTCTTTAGATACGTTCGACCAATAGATATTTACTAAAAACCTAACCCATTTGAAAAATAATCACATTTTCAAAAAAAATTATGCATGTAATTTGCGCAAATTCTTAATAAACGCTATCCCGAACATTTCAAGTTTTTATGCAGAATAAAGTTTCCTCTTTTTTATATCGTTACCAAAACGTTTGTTATTAAAATGAAGGCACAAAGAAAACCAAAAATTAATTATAATAGCAAAAAATGAGCTTGAGGCAAATGCCAATGTATCGGCAGAGTTTTTCTGTTACACTCGGAAAAGATTCCCCTTGGCGCAATAGGATGCCCCTGCTGCGAGCGCGCGTTTTCCTCTGATCGCGACAGGAAGGTTCTTCGAGCAGAACAACACAAGCAGAGCAGCGGCGAGGGAAAGCACAGATACTCGTCTGGCGTTTGTGTTAAGCTCGCGTGCGAGGTGAAGGATGGAAAGCCGCGCGAGACGCGTGTGAGTGCCCCGCGACGATTCTCCGGCGAAGCGAGGACCAGTTGCTCCGTGCGCGAAAGCCGCGAAACGATATTTGCCGCCCCGAGAGGGATGAGATAAGCGCGCGCGCGGCCGTCGACGGAACTCAAGGGAAAAGTCGGCGAACGGGTCATCGGGCAGTAAATTATTCTGGGCGCTGTTGCGCAATGTCGACCCGGGTAAGGTTGTAAACGACCGCTCGTTGCAGTTTGCAAAAATTGCGCGCGCCCGCAATATTGTATAACTGGAGCGCATCGGTGCCTAATAAAACCTTTCTCCTCCTTTTGAAGAAGCAGTTGCGCGTTTATGGCTCAGGTACAAAGCAGGCTTACAAGTCATTTTCCTGTCAACGCTTCTTTTGAGTCTGGGGACGAGTCCGGAGACACGACTAATTTTGTTTAAGTATTGTTAGTGTCAGCGTGAATAGTGGATTTGACTAATTAGTCGCTTCCGCAAACAAGAGCTCGATCGTTTCCTCGCTGATCTTCTCATCCAAGAATTATAATCCCATAAACAGTGGCCGTGGAGACTGCATTTGCCATTCTTTGAAAAATGTTTACCTGATATTTTTCAAGCTGGCTTTCTCTCATCGTACGGCCGAATAAAAAAGAAAAAAATTAACGTTAGTCCACAAAAACGAGAAATAATACAGCTACCTGGCACAATATAAAATGGACCATCAATTTGAATGATCCAGATCTGCTGCTCTGGCCTAATCCACACGACCTTAGAGAAGAGAAAAAAAAAGAGTAAATCCTTCCACTTTGTGTAACTCTGGGCTTGGCAATAAAACCGTATTAAACGGGGAAAATTACGATAACGCGAAAGCCACTCGAGTCGAGAATACGAAGGAAGAAGAAAAAAAGGAAGAAATGGAGGAACATTTCCCGCTGACACAAAGGCGACGACGTAAATATATCGGAGGAAAAGCCGCGGCTAACCTTTGTATATACCTACGTTTCTTCTTTTTTTTTGCCGCTGCGTGCGTCTTTAAGCCGCTACGACGAGTCCTGAAATAGTCGTCACGAGGACATTTATATATTTCCAAAGGAAAAAAGCAGAAGCGAGATGTGTTTAGATTAGACTACATAGATTCGATGCTTCGGTCGAAAGATCCGAGGGAAGTGGTTCTCTTATTTTTAGCATTTTTTTATAAATAAATATTTCCTGTTAGCGGTGATAATACGTAATCAGAGGCTTCATCAAGATTTCGTCGAGATTTTGCAGTTGACGTGCAGTCTTAAAATACGCATCGACGAGAAATTAAACGTACGTCGAGTAACGCTGGCAGTCTAGTTTTTTTTTAATGAAATTTCATTTTCTCTTTCAGGTAATCCACTAAAAAACCGTACTCGATGTACAGGCAAAGAGCGGTATCTTTGATCGGATGAAAAACCGTCCGTTGTGTCGCGTTTTTTGCATCTCTCCGGAAAAAAAATGACGAATCAGTCCAAACAGTCGCTCGAAAAATCTCGTTGATGCGTTGACCGTTGAAGTCGTGGCAAATAAAAAAGAGAAAGAAAGAAACGACGTCATTTAAATCGATATACCGACGGAAATAATTGAAAGCTCAAAGAGAATCGAGATGACGACTTGGATATGTACATGCGCAAGTCGACAGCTGTGTCTTGGCGAAAATTCGTTGGTCCTAATTTTTTTCTCTCTCTCGCTCTGCTGCTCGACTAAGTCCATTTTCGACTGCAGTCTGCTCTTGCCGAAGATGTCGCGCGATACGATTGTGCGGAGAATATAAATACATTTTTTAACGCTGCGCCGCGGAGCGAGCAAACGAGCAGAAAAAAAAATTGTACTCGTACGACCGTTAGCCAGCGACCGGCCGTCAATTAGAAATCAATAAGCATCAATGTCACGAGGTCGAGTCGCGCAACCGGCGATTAACCGGCGAGGGCATTCATTGCGCTGGCTAATCGGAGAGAACAAGCCGCCGTTTGTTTTTCCCCAAACTGCCGAGAAAGAAAACATCGATAATGGGGCGTGCTCTTGCGCGCGATAGGCGCAGCCGCCTTTCTCGAAAACGCTGAAAAGTCGCGGCCCGGGCCTTTGTCCCGACGTAATTAGAGGCTGGCCGCAGCTCCTTGTGTCCTCATTGTTCTCGGGCGTGACGCGGCGCGCGGGGACCGCGAGAGATTAGATTACGCTCGCGTGCGCCCGTCGACAATTGACTTTTCGGATTGAGATTGTTGCATCTCGTTTTGTCGTGTCGAACAATGCCCTCGGCAATCCTTCTGAATGGGCACTCGTCGCGCGCTTACTCACGCGTTCGCGATCGAGAGCGAGCACAATGACGGCGTGGCTCGGTCGACTCGCCGAGAAATCAAGACGTCACGTTCGGCCGTGGAGAGCGCCGGCAACAGCGGCGTCCTTGGCGGAGTCGCGCATACACGGGCGAAGGTATGGCTCGCCGAAAGGAGTGCAAAAGCCGAGTGGTCGTCGTCTGGTCGGTTCCAGCTTATTATCCAATCGTCTAATTATATCGGAGCGGAGCGCGCGCCGCCGATATAGCACACCATGTGGCGTGCGAATAGACGGCAGCTGGTCTAGCCTCTCTAAACGCTCCGTGTCCGGCGCTTTTTTTCTTTCTTTCTCTTTTCTTTTTTTCTTATTTCTCTTATTTTCTTTTATTTCGTCTGTCCCGCGACCTTGGCACCCCTTTTCTCGCGTCGCACGAGCGTCGATGATGCGCGTCCAGCTGTCGAATCGTCACGAGGTGACCCACTGAATTTTTCATGAGCCGAGCGGTTCTACTTGTTGTTTTGCTCGCTGTCGATGTTTTTCGTGGAGAGAGCGAGAGAGAAATTGAACTGTCCCCGTGGGTCGAAGGCAATCTCTTTTCTCTCTGGATATAAAAAGCGAGAGTGAGATGCTGCAAGTGACGGACACACGCGACCCCTCTCGGGCGGTAGGCAGTGGCGCGCGTGGAATCAGGAAATCGAAAATGCCCCACGCGCCCTACACTCTGCTCCGTGCACGGCTCGGCTTTCTCGTTGCTAACGATTGTCGATTCGCTGATTGACCGCTCTCCCTGGCGCTGCGGCGAGTCGCGAGCGAGCTCGACGGAACGGAGATGGGCCTGCAGAGGAGACGGCGGAGAGCGAGAGCAAACACCATCGACAATCCATTTTTTTCGCGCGCGGACGGAGAGAGAGAGAGAGAGAGAGAGAGAGAGAGAGAGAGAAAGACTCCAACTCGGTCATCCGTCGATGGCAATTCCAATTCGGATGGCGAGTGCCCGCGCGAACCCACCCCAAAAGAGTGAAGCCTGCTGCTGCGCTGTCCCCCTTCGGAGCAGCGATCGGTCGTTGCGAGAAACGGGGTGACTTTGTTTCACGTGGCACGCATGTGCGCGGCGTCTCCGCCGCCCGTTCCCTCGGGTCTTTCGATTTCTCGCGCGAGGGTGACCCGGGCACACCCACCAATGTCCATTTTCTCTCTCCGCGCCGCTCGATTTCCAAAGCGGCGCCATTTTCCCAGCGTTCGTCTCGCGCGCGCTCCTCGAGCGTCCCGCAGCTGGCCCTCCTCGGTCGCGGCGCAGCCTTTCGCCTGGCTCGTCGGACCGATCGCCAATTCGCTCCCAAGCCAACTTGGCTCGAGTCTCGCTAGCAGTCAAATTCTCGCGATAAGAAATTCTTCTCTTCGAGGAAAAGCCTAATAGCCGCGTCGGTTAGACATTTCACCAATTACTCGCGAGCGCGCGCCACAGATAGCGGAATCGTCACACCCGTTTGTCAACGCGCGCGCTATCTAATGCACTTTTAAATGCAGCCGTGATCATCGCGCCGTGACGGCTATCTCGGGGAGATAGCGCTCGCGCACGCTCGAACGGAGAATCGTTAAGAGCGCGAGGCTACCGTCGAGAGAGATAAATCAGAGACGAAACCAGGCAAGAAAATAGAATTATAACACTGTGGTTCGCCGCCGCGGAAATTGTTATGCGCGGAGGCAAACGCCCCAGAGCGAAAATTACACGCCGCCGCTGGCGCGGGATTTATATACGCGCGCAGGTGCAGCGCTATCGCCAAGGTGTATCGTCACGCTATACGAGACCCGAGGGATGAAGGCAGAGAGGATTAATAACAGCTTGTATACGCTTGTGCGCTCCGAGCGGAGGCCGCGCGAGCGCTTAATTATGTTGATCGAGTGTGTCTCTGCTCGCTGCTCCGCTCGCCGCCGAGTCGAACGGTGAATTTCTAACGTCGCGAGGTTTTTTTTCTTTCGTTTCGTTTTTGGGAAACCTCGTGGCTGAAGAATCATCGCTTCCGCTCGTTTAAAAATCAATCGAGCAAGCATCAGCGGCGTGTTTCTCCGAGCGCACAACAATCTCGCCCGCAGAGAGAAAACAGGCGACGTGTGTTTGGAGACGAATCGATCGATTTCTCTGTCTTTCTCTCTCTGTCTCTCTCTTTCTGATCGACCCATCTTCGCAGCAAATACACACACGACAAAAGAGCCTGTGTGGTCTTTCGACAACGACAATATTTTACCTACGTACTTAAGACAAGTCCTCTCTCTCTCTCTCTCTCGCTGTTGTCCTCGTCGTTCCCCCAACTCCATTCGACGATGCATTCCGTTGGAAAAACTCCGAAGTGCGCATTCGCTCGATTTGATTTCCAAAGTTCACGCACCCACGCGTTCCTGCGCCTTTCCTTTTTTCGGTGACGTGGGCGCGCAACGAAGGCGTTATGGTAATTCGACCTACGTTTACTCTTTCGTTTGAGGTCGGCGTAAAAATCATTTCGTAAAAGTGTTAAGTTGTACGAAATAAGACGATATTACGGGCGCCTACGCGCGGCACGAGTACATATATATAATATACTCGTATGCCGAGAGAAGAGCGAGAGGAAGAAAGAAATGGATGAGATTCTGCATCGATCACGCGCGAGTTAGGCTGAATATTGTACACTGTTAGACCACCTACGCGCGCGTAGAATAGTAGAGCTACGCTTCACCTGCCGCTCACGCTTTAGAAACATGTGCGTTATGCGTTTCGTTTCTCGACTCTTCTTGTTTTGTAACGTATTCCCGTTCGTTGTCGGCAAATTTAGACGATAATATAGGTCATTATTTTCCTTTATCTTTACGCTCACCAATGGCCGTAAGAAAATTTGTAATACAACGTGATAAGTGAAAGCAGTGAAACCTCTTTCTAAACTAATACGAGCTGTTTAAAAACACTTTTTCAAGTTCTTGTCCTCTATGTGTGACTCCGATCATTACGGATAGTGTCGATTCATTTCACTTCTATTTATGGCGACGAGTCGTTATGCCTCCGGTTTATCGGGAGAAAGATTTCCTCACTTTCAGAATGTCAAAAGAGTCGACTCGAATTGTTTGCTTTTTTGTCGACTGTCATTTTTTTTTAATGACTGTCGCCCGTTGCACCTTATTGTGGCAATCCGTAAAATGAAGAAGCTAATCTCCGCACCCACAATTCCCCAATTTCCGAAAACAATGCTCGTCCAAACCACACTCATCAAAATAAAAAGGAAACTAGGGTCCGAAGGGAGGCAAAGAGCAGTAAAAAAGTAAAAAAAGAAAGTGAAGGAAGAAGGCAGCACTCCATAAAACTAAAAAACCGAGTGCAATAAAACAACAATCGATAGAGCCATGCCGTCGGCCGAACGTGCAGCGCTTGCCACGCGCCGGCAGTATTCTCTCCTCCCTCTCCGCGTCTTCGGTGCTTTTTACCGAAAAAAAAAGAGGAGCTCGCTCGCACGCCCGAAGGAAATAAAAAAGCAGCGGCGGCAGCAGCACACGCGCCCCACGCGACCAGCAACAGGCTGCCGCTTTGCTCGATCCCCGCGCACACATGCCGCCACGCGAGACAGAGTGAGAGAGAGAGAGGAGGATGTGGGTTACGGAGAGAAAGAGAAGCCCGTCTCCTTTATAGGTGAACGAGCTTCCGCGGTGAGATTATATTGGATTTGCTCGGCGGATCGCTTATCGAAGCGCCTTGCGCTCGGCCGGCTGCTGCGCACGCCTCGTCGTTTTGCGAATCGCGTCGTCGTGCGGCGACCGTCCAACCGAGAAAAGCATTTGTTGTTGTTGTATTATTTGTTTTTTTTTCGGGAAAAGGCGGCGCGAAGGAGAGTGTCCTTTCAAAGAGAAAGAGCCGCGCGCGGAAAAAGGAAAAGTGGAAAAAGTCAAGACCACGCAGGGCGCACGTGCGCGCGCGCACTTTGAATCGCGCCCGCCGCTACTACTTTCGCTCTCTCTTTTTTTTCCAGAGCACTTGCGGAAACGACGAACGGCCACGGCGAGAGAGTGGCTCTTTACGACTCTGGGAAATTCTCGTGGGGGCTTCTCTCGTCTCTCCTCGGCGTCTGGTTGTTGGCTCGGTCTGAGAGTTTTCGGAAGCCAGCGTGGTGGCGCGGTTTTTTTTGGTCGAGTGGCCGCGCACTCGAAGTGCGCCGATGCACGCAACGGTGAATGGCGAGGCCGGGCCACACGTTCGGCAACGAGAGATCGAGCGACGATTGCCGGAGATCGGCAGGAGAGACGCGCACCGATCTGCCAACGTGCTCGATCGTCGCTAGAAAATCAAGCTATGGCTCGAGGCGACATTGTCGGAGATTGTACTCGTACGAGTGCTCCAGTGGAATTACATACCCATGCTGCAACAATTACGATAATTAACATTTATTCCAACAACTTTTATTCTTTTAATAAGACAGAATAACTCTCTTAACAAGACAGACTTGTTATACTACGGACGATCGAAGCGAGAAAAAGAAGTGCATTGTTAACTTACCATTAGCCGCGGCTAAGAAGGCGAAGGGAAGTAGAAATGAGAACATCTTGACGGAGACATTTGCTGAATTACGTGACGGACAGCAGCAATTGCTGAGCTTATACACGATTGACACTGACGTAATTGATTCGTTCATCCATGAAAAATATGTCCATCTATCGATCCACTGGTGAAGAATCTTCACGAACCTTTGATTAGCTGTATAAATTGTTTATAAAAGATAGCTTGTTTCACTCGTAATAGCGCCGATATCGCATTTAGTGGCTATAATATGAGTAAGAACAACTTATAGCATTGTCGCTACTTTTTCATCGGACAAACAAGTGCGTCATGGAACGACCAATTTACAATGTCTACCTTTCGATTGATTATATCATTCTAAAGGCACGTGATAATTTATGCTTTTTTTTAATTATCAAAGAAAAAGAAGTTAATTTAAGAACGTTTTGTTTTTCGACTAGCGTTCCCTTAAAGAAGCTCGATCTTCACGACGATTGAGATTCGGCATGAAAATACGGAAAAGTAGGACGGTTAAAAAATGCAGCCCCATTGGTGCAATAAGAGGTTCGTTTCTGCAGCGAGGTCGTTGTGCAACGTCTGTGCTCCAACGGCGACGGCAAAGAGAAGAATCGGTCTCGTTAAATGAAAAGGCCTACCGATGATAATCGAGTCTCTCCCTTATTCGCAACGTAAATCCTGAAAAAGCAGCCGGCATCAGGCGCGCACGGTAGTCCGGCGTAGGAATAAGCCGCAACAGAGTCGTCAACGCCCTCGCGGTAGGATACGTGCGCGGGCATAATTTTGCTTTTCCTCGACCGGGTGACATTGTCCCGGCGGCGACGCGTCGCTCGCACGCGTCTGGCGGTCCGCCGAAAATCCGCTCGGGCCCCGTCCTTCGCCGCGCGAACGCTCGACGCTGGCGGCCGGCGGCACGCGCGCTCCCGCGAAAGTAGCTCGCGCGCGCGCGGCTGTGTAGAGCCGCCGGCGTATAACGAGCGTCAGCTTTGTCGTCGATCCAATATTAAAAAGCGCGGTAATCGGGCGTAATTAGCGTGCGCGCGAGCCGGCCACCGTGGCGACCACGTAAGCCCCGCGCGCACGGCGGGAGACCGGCATCGATCGATGCGCAAGCCGCAAAGGCAAGAGAGACCGGCTATGCAAAATGGCGGCGTACGGCGCGCGGCCGCCAAGGGGGGAAGCCGCTGCCGCCGCCGCTCGGCCGACCAATCGCCGCTTAACCCTTCCATCTCTCGGCGACTGCACCTGCGGTAATTGCGCGCAATTCGACGATAGGCGGGGAACCCTTTTTCATGCTGCCCCCTCCCGCTGTCCCGGCCGTGCTAAGTGCTCTCGGGGAAAGGGTAGCGCGCCGAGTGAGTTGTTGCTCGGTGCCTTTTTTCACGCCGGATGGGCGGTTCTTGTAAACACCTTTTTTCCAGAGGGAACGCGCTAATAGGTTACGAGATGGGGCGAGACACACTGTGCTGGTCTTTCGCCGCGCGATCTCGGTGCGACGCTTCGAGTCGGGCGTGATATCGTTTTGGAATACCTTTCCGGAGCCCCGCTCCGACCGAGGGTCATTCGATGGCGGCCGAAAGGGTTGTCATTGTCCCGAGGCAGCCCGGAGGTAGTAAATATTGAGATTTACGACGCTCATTGACTTTGCGGTAGGATCATCCTAACGATTCCTTTCGGCAGTCTCTGGTGCATTTGAATTGCGAATGAAAGGGCATAACGAGCAAACGCAGCCATCCTGATGTCGACAACGATCGCTGCTAAGTCTGGGACGGTCGTGGTCAAAAGCGAAGCAATTAGAGGTGATTAACTCCTTAACACCTGTCGCGACTGGAGCGCTACTTTCGGATATCCCGGTTGCTACGGCTAATCCTCGCACCGCTGGGCTGACTCTGCGCGGCCGAAAATCTGAGAACAGGGCCGCCATTAATCACTGACAACGGCGCCTCCTCCTCCTATGCGAGCGGCACAATGCTTGATTTATTTATTCCTCTCTCTCTCTCTCTCACTTTTTCTTTGCCTCCGCGATGAGTTTCTCCTTTCAAGTCCGCGCAACGCGTCGCTGCCGGGGCGCGAGTTCGCGCCAGCCTTTTCTCCACCTTTAATGACTTTTTTTTTCCCATCGCCGGCCCTTCCGAGCTATTGTTTCGGGACGCGTAACTCGCTTATCGACCGTTCGATTTCGCGGCTACTCGGGCGTTATTCCGCCGCGTCTATAAGCACCGCGGCCTTTCTTCTCGGCGAGCGCGCGAGGCGAAGTCGCTCTCGAAGACGAAAGAAAAAAAACAGAAGAAAAACTTATAATAAGCCGGCGTAAAACCAAACTGCTCGCGACTCTAAATAATTCAACTAAGCGCGCTCGCGGAGCTAGCGTTCTTGGCGGACGGCGGGAGAGCGGGGCCAAATCCTGGGTGCAAGTCCGCGTAATGAAAACATGAATACTTGAAGAAGCCCCCCTCCCACCGCCCGTAATTATATCGTCGCCCTCGGCTTGCCATTTCTGTCCCCTAAATAATTAATTCCGGCGGCAGAGCGGCGCGGGATAAAAGTTTCGGCGGAGTAAGAAATTTGCGGGAAATCCTTTCAGAAAAAAAAGGGAACGGCGAAGAAAGGGAGGCGAAGGAGAAGGCTTTTAAGGGACCGCTCCTGCCTGTGTCCCGCGCTCGCCGCTGCCGCTCCAAAATGGAAAAGCCAAGTTTGAATCGCGTAATTAAGGGGAGTGCGTTTTTGCGCGAGCGCCGCCCAATTCAATTTTGCACTTTGGACGCCTCTCGCCTTTGTTCTTGGCGTTAGTGGTGGTGGTGGTGGTGGTGGTCGTCGTCGTCTTTCGCGTTTCGAGGCGAAAAGTACGGGGACGAGCCCGGCGCGGCTGCGCGTCGCGCCGATCCGAAATTAGCCGCGAGCCACGCCAACTCGGCCTTGTCCGCGACTTTGCGCTGGAGGACTTTTACTATTATGCATAGGCGACTCGAGACTTCCGTGGCCGAAGCGCGCCGAATGATCGATTGGCCGCCGCGATGCGCTGGGCTCGCGCGGGTCGCGAGCGCGCCGACGTCGGTATCGCATCCGCCCGCGGCTACCGTCGAAGCGAGAGAGAACACCGGGCAGACCGTGGGTCTCGCCTCTCGCGGCGTCGGGACGCGACCACCGCGCTATAATTGGCCTTTTATTGCTCTACCTAATTATGCTGCCGCGAGTCGCTCGTCGTCTCGCGACGTGGATTCGAGCGAACGGGGATATCGAAGCGGTCGTCGGGCCTGTCGTCCCTCGACTTTAATTAACCGAGAGGCGACGAGGCGCGCAAGGCCAATTTATCGCGCTTATCGCGCCAAGCAAGCGGCCTACTCGCGCGCGCGCGCGTCAGAGAAAAGACAATGCCGCGCCTCGGACAAAAGCTAGACGAACAAAAGGGCTCCGCAGTCGCGGATCTGGCGTCATCGAGTCCTCCTCGTCGGCAATTCGTCATGCAAATTGCCTGTCTTCGACTGCGACGCCTCGCCGCCGATTTTTCCTTTCTTTCTGTCCTCTTGTTATTCCCTTTCTTTGCTTTTCGCGCCGATCGAGCAAGAGCGAACACGAAAGAATGCCTCCTCGAAGACGCTAAATTAATTTTTCTCCCTGGAAGGGCCATTTAAAGCGGCCGCGCGTGCAGGCGAGCGCCGTGGCGCTGATTAACGATTCGCTCGGTACGGCCGCGATAAGGGGACGTCAAGGAGAGGTCCTCTCCCGCCTGCCCGAGAAATTATTGCCAATTATCTTTTTTAATTTCGCCCCGTTCTTGCTCCTCCTCGCTCCTCCCCATCGGAAAAACAGCCGGGGAGAGTGGCGGCGATCTTGTATATACAGCGGCTTGCACGCGGCTGCTCTTCTTCCTTGCGGAAGCTTGTTCGTAGCGGTCGACGTAGGCGAGGCGGCCAATTTCGATCACCTCTCTGCGTAACAAGTTGATCTCGAGCCGGGAGGACGAGGCGGCCGGTGACTTTTCGCCCTCCGCGGGAAAAGTTGTTGGCCCGGAACGTAGAAGAACTCGGAAACAAGTCGCGGCAACAGCGAATTCCTGACCGCGTGGCCTTGGCGCTCCGTGGGGACGTATCCACGAGTCGAACAGCAGAGAAGACAAAAGTTTGCGTTCGGCTCGTGCCGCGATCCATCTTCCGTGATAATGCACTCGCGCGGGCGTCCGCAATGGAACGAGAGAGCGAGAGAGAGAGAGAAAAAAAAAATCCATCTACGTCGCACCGAGTTTTATCGCGAAACTTTCGACTTTGTTTCATTCCCGCGTTAGCCGAGGGTGCGCGCGAGGACGAGCAAGGAGAGAAAATAAAATATATATCCCCGGCATTCCGTGCGAATCGGGGCAAAGTTTCCCGAGCGACTCGGAAAAGCGGCTTTAATGAACTCTCGCTTTTTCCCGATAAATAATACATTCGTTCCCCGGAAATCCGAGCCGCAAAGTCATCGGGTTTCCCCGTCAAGACAACGACGCCTCGTGCCATTCGGCCTGCGGAATAAGGTGCGAGAAACTCCCTTACAGGCGGCTCCCACTTATTGGATTTCCCTCTCCTCCGTATGATTTCTCGCTTCTCGCCACCCTTGTGTTGCCACATCTTGTCTTCCGTTGAAAATTGACTGCTTGCGGAGCGAGTCGGGATGAGCCAAATCGCGTGCCATTATGCCTTCTTCGTTTGCCGGCTTATATCCGAGAAAAATCGACGATACAATAATTGTTATAGTTTCGGCACAGTTTCGCGTAAAAGCCGGCACGAGGGCGACCACACTTGCGCCGACGACAATTATCATTTGCGAGACACGCGACAGGGTATCTCGAAAAGATAGAAAAAATAAAGTAATCCGAGCTGCAAAGAGTAAGAAACAGATGCTCGATGATCTTTGATGCGGAACGTAAACAGTTGGAGGTGACGCAGCGGCGACTATCAAAACGAAAATGACATGATCGATAAGGGACCGCGCGTGCATGCGATTCGTACGTCTCGACACTTGTCGGGCGCTCGGCTCCCTCGGCAAACTGGAGCGGGGTCGGCCGCGCGTAACGATCCAATCAAACGCAACGGCGGCACGCAGTTTTCCCGATTAGCCTGCGCGCGTATACGCGCGTACACGAGTGTCTGGCAATCAAAGGCGAACTTGGCCTCGGGCACGGCGGTAAGGCCGCTGCCGCCATTTCACCCCCGCGGACGTCGCATCAACCCCCCGCCCTACCCCGCCTCGCGCTCCTTAATGCATCATTCGCCCCTTTCGTGTCACTGGCTTTTCTCTTATTTTCTCGTTCTCCCCCTTTCGCTCGCGATGGGGCGAGCTGACCAATGAGCTGGTCTCCCATACACACCCCCTTTGCCCGCCGGCTCGTCGATCGATATCGCAAGCGCCGCACGCGCAACGCCGCCGCGCTAACGCGGCCAAAGATACAGCCGCGCACGCCCGCTCCGCCGTTGCTCCGCGCATTCATCCGACTTTCTTCAAAGCGAATGTAAGCCTGATCGCGATCGTTCGAGGAAAAGGCGCCTGACCACCTAATTGCCGACGTGTATGTGTGTGTGTGTGGGTAGCGCAGCTTTCGGAAAAACGCGGACCTTCATCAAGGCAGCTACACCTCCGAAAATCCCAGCCGCAACGCGTTGGTCACGAGCAGCCTCACTCCTTCTCTATCATCTCGCTCTCTCTCTCGTTCTCGTGGGTGCAAAGCTTCGCACCTTTAGAACTCGCCGCGCGCGTAGCACCTAATTTTCGGGCCGCACGATTAATCACTTCTGCCTTCTCGGAAGGAGTAGCGCAGACGCCGCCGTAAAATTGGCGCGCGCGTTCGAATCCACGCGGCAGGAGGTGCCAGCGTCCATGATAGTGCGTTTCTCTCGCTCCATCGCAACGCTTATCGAGTTCTCGCTGCTCCTCCGCTCGTTGCCCCGGCAGCCGTATGGCAGGCGAACGCTCCCGTCGCCAAAGTATCATTGCGCATAATTGCCGTCGCCCTCGTCACGGCTGTAATTAGAGCCGCGAGGGCCGCCTGGCGTCATTCCAAATTTTCTGGTTGTGTCCCGGCGTAACGAGCTGTATCCGTTGATTCCGGCCGACAGACGACGGCTGGCCACGGGGCGCCAAGCTGGGCTGTTCGCGACCGAAGCCCTACAGCTCCGTAGCGCTTCTTTCTCGCGACTATACACACAGCTTAATCCGAAGCACCGCAGCTATATGCTCGCCTCTTACGTAAATCCCACATAGACGATTTCCTCGGCAACGAAACCTACCACCTTTTCCTCCTCCTCTCGCTCTCGAGCCACACGGTGAATCCCGCGAAAAGAAGCGTGCGAGGACGCAGCGGCGCGTTTCCAGGAAAACTTTGCCCGACGAACAACCAGCAACTCCCCTTTATTCGGTCACACTCTCCATAACTCAGCCGAATTCGTATATAGCCGAGTGACCTACGGCTTTTCTTCTGGTCGAGAAAAATTAGACCTCTTAGCTCCCTGTTTTCTAGGCTCGCCCGGCGTTGCACCCTTTTCCAACGCTGATGGATGCAAACAAATGACTCGGGCTACGGACCATTTCTGTGGGCGATGCTGCGGCTCTCCCTTTTGTCTCAGAGGCGAGCGGACAACGCGGTCCGGAGGGGCCGCACGGTCTTTGAACGAGCGCGGGGGCTGATAATTGATTAAGCTGGATTTATTAAGCGTCGGCGGTGCTTCGTCGAGCGAGAGCGCTTCGCGTTATTATTTTGCGCTCGCTCGCTCGCCCGTGCAGCGCACCCACGTTCGTGAAGAACCGTGGAAATTCCAAACTGCGCCTAAACTGTGAAGAACTCTCCGCGGCAAAATGCAATAGCGTTAAGAGCGTGCTTTTCAAACCCTATCGAGATCTCCGCGCATCAAAGGAGAGAATCCCCGCATTCATTCCACGCAGGTTCGAGAAGGGTTAACAGGTTCTAATCTTCCAATTTGGAGCTCCCTCGAAAAAAAAATAACCGTTCTACCCTAATTTTTTTTTTCCCTCGGAATTCCATAGTATATTTGGAAAGTGTGTCGTCGCGCTGAAAAAAAGGGTTATTCTTGTACCTGCGCTGAACTCCGTTAACCCACCTGCAGCCGTGATTTTTGTTTTCAGTCTTCACAGGTGCCGAGAGAGAGAGAGAGAGAGAGAGGGTTGAGGCTTTGGATCAGACCCCTTTCCACAGGTGAATTTTTGACCTGCGTGGAACGGGAAACCCTTTTCTCCCCTTTTTTTCCCATATACACCTTTCTCGTCTGTTGTTGACATGGCATCCTTTCGGCTAATTCGGTGTGCAGCCCTTTCGATTTCGATCGCGGCTTGATTTAGTTTCACGCTTGTTTTTTTCCGGCTCGCTCGGCTCCTTGTGTTTGGTAATAGCAGAGGACGTATTAACTCATCGCTTCATCAAACTTTACGTTACGGACACGTCACCGTCAAAAGGCAATCGAATATTAATGAAGAAAGAAAAAAAAGAAAGCAAAATTAATAATAATTTGAATGCGCAATGTTCAGGCGGTGGCGATCAGAGAAGGAAAAAAAACGTATGGCATTAGTAGCTCGAAATGCACGCTTTCCGCGTGGCCTGCTTGTTAATTCATACGTGCTCAATTAACAAGATCAATACACGCGCGCGCGCGCGCGCGTCACAGTTCGCCCTCGACAGCATTTTAATAATCGAAGGGCTTTCGTGGGAGCAGCTCGGAGAGAAACAAAAGGGGGTTGCACAGTCAACGGTAATGATACTCGCGCGGCGTGGATGCCAACGATAATTTACCAGCCGCGCGCTGTAATTTTTCGCTCTCTCGGCGATCGACCGCTCGGTGCACGAGACAAAGGGTTGTCGATACGCGCGAATTCCCGGAGGTGGGAGTGAACAAAATGAAAGATGTCTATCTTTTGCGTAACGACGGCATCTGTCACACAGATACGGAAAACTTTGTTGGCCGAAGAGCGAAAGAGAGAGAGAGAGAGAGAGAGAGAGAATGAGAAAGGGTGAGGGGAGGGGCGGAACAGGTATAAATGTAAACGGACAATAAATATTTCTGGGTATCTTATTCGTGCCAACAATGCGGAGATGGGATTCAGCTTCGCCTCGGTCGGATCGCTGGCGAACTTGGACAAATACTCGGCTCAGAGCGTTGCGTAAATCTCAATTTAACGACCCGAACAATTTGGCTTCCCCTTCGCGAGACGCTCGCGCAACGCCTAGAATCCGTAAGGCAAACAACCGACCGCGCGGCGATGTGCATTAGGGATTCAACTCGCCGGCCGGGATTCCTCGGCGAACCTGTACCCTTTTTTTCTTTTTTTCCGTCGTCGTCGCGCGTGCGGCACCCCTTCGGCGACGAGACAGCCGCGCCAGGTAAGCGCGCGTGCGAGAGTCAACTCGCCGCCCATTAAGTTTTTTAACCCGAGGGTCGTCGGCGTCGCGAGGAAAAGGGATAAATCCAAGCGCGTGCGCGACACAAGTGCTTTTTTTGGGGGCTCGTAAACGATGTTTTTCGAGCTCGTGATCGATTGGGGTTTATATACGAGCTGTTGATTGCTGTTTTGGAAACTGGCGTCGAGTGCGCTTATTGGGGGATTTTCGTTGAGACGGCGTCGATCGCTCATTTATTACACGTATCCGCGGGTTCGGAGATGCGCGCGCGACCACGCCGAGCTCTGCGTTCCAGCGACTTGCTCGACGCCGCGGAGCACGTTGAGCGGCAGGCAGTCGCGCGTAATCCTTTCGACTCGACATCTCCGCTCTCCGATCTCGGCCGTATACCTGCCAGCGAGCTGGACGTCTTCATTTTACGCGTCCGCACGCGCTGAGGCTCGCCGATGATAATTACGTAACGCGGCGTCATCCCCTCGACAGGAAAAAGGCGAAGGAGAAGTGGCAGTGAGATCGGAGCCGGGGATAGGCTGCGCGCGTCAGCGGTGAAAATCCTTTTCACTTTCGAGAGCAGAGAGATATCATCGGCTGTAATTTCGGAATCGGAATAAATCCATATTCCTCGGCGCGAGCGGACAGGTGCCAGGGAGCAACGTTGATCGCTCGAGGAGCGGCGCGGCCCGGCCGCGCGCAAGGAGGCGCACGCACGCTGCTGGCCGCTCGCGCAATCCGAAAACGGCGTGCAGGCGCGCAGTCGCCCTCCATTGTCCGCGCGCGCGCGCACGATCCAACTTTTTCTCGAAAAGGGAACGTCGTGTCCCGACTCGGCCGTTACGAGGCCGAGCTGCGCAGCCGTGAGCGCGCGTCAGCAGCCGGGCATCTTTGTCCCCTTGCGCCATTGCACAACCGTCCGGCAGCTGGCCAACCCCTTGACCTTCCCTGATGGCTGGACGCAGCGCTCGAAAGGTGCCCGGCGCACGAAAACAGAGCGGACCCGTTGACCGTTCCCTTGCCTTGCCTCCCTTTCTCTTTCTCTCTTTCTCTTTTTACGAGCTCATAGATTAGAATCGTTCTCGGGTGGAAAAGGCACGACTTTTTCATGGAGTAGTGGGAGAAAAACCGCTCGGCAATCGAGACAATGGTGAAGCCTTCGAAAGGGATGCTGTCGCGGGGCGGTGATGAAATGAGGGAAAATTGGGGGATGGGTGACGAGTAGCCGGGGCTGTTGCCGAGAGTGCAGCGATTGCCCATTTATTGCGTCGAGTGAGCTAAGTCTGATTTATATACGCGTGCCGTCAGAGACGAAGAGAGAGAGTGAGAGAGAGAGACGTGTCAATTAATGCTTGCGCGATTCGGGATTGTCGGCTGCTGCAAACGTTCGTTTGCAGCTTCGCGTTGGTCGATTCCACCGCGAGCTCGAGTCAATCGGCCCGACAACAATACGGCAGAGGGAAAATCGCGCGCCAATGGCAATATCCAGGCTAAGCGAGAGAGAGAGAGAGAGAGAGAGAGAGAGAGAGAGAGAGAGAGAGAGAGAGAGAACCTGGCGCGCGATACGACGCTTCTTCTTCGGTTAGCCGAACGAGAGCGCGGCAACCCCTCCACTCGCATGTGTGCGCCGTGTTTCCAGATTGGCGTCGTCACGTGTGCCCGCGCGCGTGTGCGTATATATACGCTCGTATAACAGAAAAGGAGGGCAGAAACGAGGTCGGGACAATGCGCGCGTTTTGTTTTGCCACGCACACACGAGCCAACGAGTGAAAACGATGGAGAGAAAGAGAGAGCGAGGATGCTTTTTATGGGTTACTACTCGACACGCCAACGCTCGAATTCACGCGTCGATAAGAGGTTGCGGTGCGTTTTATTTATTCCACTATCATTCTTCTTTTCTTTCTCGCTTCTCGAGCCGATAACAAGGCAGCCAAAATAAAAGAGAAAGAGAGAGAGAGAGAAAAAGAAAACCTGACTGTGTACCCTGCAATTGTCTCGAATAATTGTCCAATCAAGCCTCACACAAAAGAGAAGGGTAAACAAGTCGTACGAGGCTTTGAAAAGTCACTTGAAATAAATCCTTTAGCCAGACGGGCTGAAAGAGCCGTGACAAACGATACGCAACCCTTACGGCCATTTTGTAATCGACACGCAGCTCTCGCTCTCGCTCCCCCTCTCTCAGCCCCCTTTGCCTTGCGCAACCCTTTCGCTGTCACAACACCGGCATTCGCCCGTCAATCCTTCCGCGAGCTGATTGGCCCGAGTAACGCCTGCAGGCCAACCCTTCTGCCTCTCGATGACTCGGCGCTCGATTGATTTCTCGAGTGCTCGCACAATGGCGCCGTCGAGGGTGGCTGAACGCGAGCTCGTTTTGTTTTGACTCTCGTTCCTCTCGCTCTCGAGTGCGGCTTATTTTCCGCTTTGACGCCGGTCAATGGGAAAAGCGCGTGGCTCGCTCTCGGTGCGTAGCGCGCCGTGTCGCGGGCGATAACGAGCCCGCGAAGCGAGGCGACGCTGGCAACGTCAGCTCGCGTGCGCTAAACAAGCCGTACGCCATTTGTCGTTGGGTTGCGTTAAAAAAAAAAAAAAAAACAACACAAGAAAGAACAAGGAAACATAACCGAGCTCGCCGATTTATAACATTTCACGCCAGCGCGCCGCGGGACTTCAAGATTCGACACACGCGTTTGTCCAAACGGAAACCCGCTCTCCGACCGAAAAAAAGTGAAAAAAAGTAGAAAAAAATAAAGGAACGAAAGGCGCGTACGAGGGGGTTGAACGCATCTGCGGAAAGGAGCGTTTCCCCTAATTGTGCTCGTACGGGGAGAGAAATCCTTTTTCTAGGTGAAAGGGCTGTGCACAGGATTTATCGGGTTGGTCTTGCGCCATTTTTAATCGGCGCGAGCCCGGCACGTGAGTGTTGCCCGCAAGAAGTGCTCGGGGTGTGTCGCCTGCTTCTCGCTTTTTTTTTCTTTTTTTTTTTATGTCGTCGAACAATGGGCGAGGAGGGCTGTGTTTCGAGGGGTTAGCTTTCAACGTACCGATGAATTTTTAGAGAGAGAACTTTATGGGATTTTGTACTGGAAACCGGCGAAGCGAGCCTATAGGCTTCGGTTAGCCGATATCCAAAGCCGGAGCGAGATTGTTTCGAGCGCGCGCGTATAAGGCTTCGGAAGCCTTTTTCCACGCCGTAATCCTTCGCGATGGAGACGCGTGCTCTGGCGCGACGTACACTGTTTGTACGGTCTGACTTGTGAGCCAGCCCCAACTGAAAACTGCTGGCGATAGAGAGAGAGAGAGAGAGAGACAAGCAAATGAAAAATTCAAGCAAGTCGCGTGGATGGAAAATCAAATGCGCGCATGTGAACCTTTAATTCACGGCGTGGGACAATGGCGTGAGAAGTGAAAAGAGGCGAAAGAATAAGAAAGAGCGAGGTTGTCGGACACAGACGGGCGTGAAATCACACACTCTCGCGCATCCGTCGATAAGCATCACCGAGTGCTTTACGACGTGCTAGCGACCTCGTAACTCTCTCCGAAATTCATCATGGCTGACTAATTGAATGGAATTGACATTGACGGCGCGTCCGCGTGCAGGAGTGCACGATCTCGGACGCGGGCTTTTCTTCGTTTTCCATATTTTCGTCGGCCTCGTGGGATAGGAAGTGGCCACGGTGGCGTTGCGCGAGACGTTATAGCTCGATTACGTATTCGTAAGCACTCGTCCGATTAGCATTCGTTCATTTACTTTCTCGTAACTCAACTGCAACGACAAGTTTGTTTCCGCGACGGAAGAGGAGGGGAGGGGGGCATATAGAAAGAAACAAACTCGAGACCGGCCGACAGAATAGACCCGTAAAATAATCCTGTCGGCAGGTGTGTGCGCGCGTGTGCGTGCGCGCGCGCCGTTACTGCTGCGCGTAAAACAAATTGGCCGCGCGCTCGAGCGGCCTGTAGGCGCCGTAAACACGTAACGCTCTCGCTTTCTCTCTCGTGCACTCCCATTCATCGCCTACGCTCGTGCGTGGCACGCGCGCTCGCCGAGGAAAAAAAAGCCGATTGAACGAGAATGAGAGAGAGAGATTTTTATCCTTTATCCGTTGCAGCTTGCACCTGAAGCGCCTGCGCGTTCGTGCGTTAATATCTCGCTTGAATATCTCGAGAAAGAGACGGTGCGGGGGGGGGGGGGGGCACGATGACTCGGTAGACGCGCAATAGAGTCGGCGAGCTCTTCACATTTTCGACAAGACTGAACGATGTTTCAGAGGAGCGTATACGTATACGCGGACAAGTTGCTCGCGAGCGTCGCGAGGTAACTCGAGATCGCATTGTCATACACGAGCAATAACGCGGTCGCCGGCAGTGCCGAGTCTTCCTCGCGAAAGCTCGCGACGTATCGGTCGATTGTTGTCTTTGGCCCCGATCGCTCGGCGAGCATTCGGTTCTCTTGATTGCCCGCCAAACGAATTACCGTATGTACACCGTACTCTCTCTCTCTTTCTCCTCTCGACGGCGCGACAGCTGATGTATCAGCGGCTCCCTACTGTAGCGCTCTCTCTCTCTCCTACGCACGCGCGCCTTCCTTTATTCTCGTCGAGAGTAGCGGCGAAAAAAAGAGAAATAATAAAGAGTGGAGTGCGCGAAGAAAAAAGCGCTGGAAATAGCGACGAAGCCACGCCCGCGGAGCTAAGCCGGCGTCAGCGGCGTGGCTAATTAGTGTGATTAGTCGCGTGTCGAGCGGCTCCGCCTCGCTCGCTCGCCCGCCGCCGAGAGTAATCCTTTTAGTCGAAAGGGCGGCGGTGGCAGCGCGCGCGACCGTCGACGCGTTTCGGAGTCGCGCGGCACGGATCCGGCTCGATATTTCGAGGCGCGCTGCCCGCCGAAAACATCGTTATCGTCGAGCAGCCAAAGCTGTTTTATTTACCAACAAGAATCGTACCGCGCGCACACACACACACACACACACACACGAGGCGGGCACTCAACACAACCTAATATTACCACAATGCCGCTCACGCGCGCGCGCGCAGGCCAAGAGAGGAAAATCTTCAAACGAAAATAGGCCTCGGTCGAGAATACAAACCCTTGAGGAGAAGGAACGAAAAGATAGAGCCTTAAGCCACGTTTATCTGGAAATTGAGCAAACGCCACGCTCGCAAAGGATAATCCCTTATCTCGCTTATACCTGTAAAGGTAGGCAATAAAGCTAGAGTGAGGAAGAGAGAGAGAGAGAGAGAGCGAGTGAGTCTACAGTCAAAGGGGGGAGGGCGGGAGGGAAGAGAGCGAACAACTTGTGTACACGTCGATCCACATCCCACGTGCGTCCTCTTCGGTGCTCGCGTTTAACAGCGCTTCTATTATTTATACACAAGACTCGCGTAATCCGTTGCATAACGAAAGCCCTCACGGAATGGGAAAGTAACAACAACTCTGGGAACGGCCAGAGGAAGGGGAAAAAAAAGAAACTCATCAAACTCGGTCGAGAAACAAAAAGTCATTTTTCACGAGAGAGCGTTTTCGGTTCGGGGAGTATAATGAAAAAACGGCGCGCAACGATAATCCAAAAAAATCCTTTCTCCACCCTCGTGCGCGCCTGCGTAACTTCTTCTCTCTGTCTGTCTTTCTCTCTCTCTCTCTTTCTCTCTCCCTCCCTCTCTCTCTCTCTCTCTCTCTCTCTCTCTCTCTCTCTCTCTATTTCTCCTTTTTTTCTTTTTTTTGATGAATAGCGCATCGCCACGGCGAAACGATTAACGAGCGAGCGCGCGGCCGGCACCCTAGCTCGCCTCCACGTGTGGATGATATTACGAGCTTTGCGGGGAAAAATGTCTGCAGCCGGCGAGATAAGCGAGAAACGATCTCTCCATTGGCTGCACGCGCCTTGACCGCCACCCCAGAAACCCAGCCGGCGGCCGGAGAGAGAGAGAGAGAAAAAAATCGCGTTGCGGGAAAAGTCGTGGGGCTCGTGGTCCGTTATTGGTGGGCTTCTGCACGGGGGCAATGTGTGGATTATGCGCAGGCCTAGCTGTTTATTTGCGGTGGGATGCGTGCGCGGTGGGTGGGTGCGAAGGGTGCCGGGTAGAGAAACACGGAAGGAGGAATTTCGAACGAGACGTCGGCCATTTTCCTTGGCGAGGCCGACCAAATTTTTCAAGAAAAGAAGAAAAGGGAAACGCGTTTGCACCGGTTGCGCTTCTTTTTTTTTCCTTCCGTCCGCGCGCCCGATCGTCGTCGGAATTGCCTGGCGCCAGTGAGTGACAACTGCAGCGCCGCGCGGCGAAATAACTGTGCACGCACGCACGCGATTCGGACGAGCCTCGTCCGCGAGCGGCGCGCGGTTTGCTCCGTTTGCGGTCGGCGATCGCGCTGCTCCTACTCCCTTGTTTCTCGCGGCGCTCCCCCCCGCGAAATCGCGCGCCGCCCGATGCGCCTGCTGCCGCGCACTCGCGCAAGGCGTAATTTATCGCGGTCTTTGTTCCGCGGGCACTTGCCCTCTACGAACGTTCCGCGCCGGGAACCCGAGGCAGGCGCGTACTGATTTTCAGAAGCCCTACGGAAAGCAAAATATTTGCCCCTCGGCCAGGCCTCTCGCGAGTCTCGTCACCTGACGTTGCCGCAGCCCGCCCGCTTTGACCGGCGACCGAGCTCGACGCCCCGCGTCGCCCGACAATCGCGACAAAGCGGACGCGCGAACCCCTTTCCCAGCGTCAGCGTTTGTGGAGCGAGACGCGCGCGAGATACAAATATTGGGCTCGCGGAAACGCGCGCTCGGCGTCGCGAAAATCCCTTGGACAAACGAAGAATCGACCTTTCCGGGGGAGCCGAAAGGGAAGAGAATACGAGGCGCGCGACGTGGGAGAAGAGTTGACAGCCGAGGCCCCCACGACAATGGTCTGTTTGTTGTCGGCGGCGGCTTTTCTTTGCATAGGCGGATTATCGCGAAATTGCGGAGACGCGTGAAAATACCCCTGATGCGCGTGTGTGGCTTGTCGCCCGGTCCCTTTGATGGAGAGCCGCGCGCGCGCGCGCGCGGATATTACGGAGGGCCGTGAAGCCACTTCGCGTGGGAAGGATTTTCCGCCTCGTACGCGCAGGTGTCGCTTCTCCGATGGCGAGGGCGCGTCGCGCGCTTTCTCGGGACGCCGCCAACGGGGTCCGCCTCCTCGAAAATTAATACGTCCCGTTTGTGCCGCTCGTTAGTATGTGCGCGAGCGCCGCGGAGAGTGAAATACCGTCAAAGGCGAATCTTTTCACGATTCAGGGAGACACGCGCCGCACAAAGATTTTACGAGCCGAGGCTCGTCGATTCCGCCGGCGTCTCGGTCGTTCGCCGAGAAATAATCTCGTTTGTCCTTACGTATGCAAACATTTTTCTTGTATTTCGTGTTATTTTTTTAACGACGCTCGCGTCTCTCTTCATTCAAATGAAGGCAGTCCGTTGAAAGGCAACCGGATAACGAGGAAAGCACATCTCCCGCCGTCTACGCGCCGAACGGAAGCTCCGGCTGCCGACGACGCGCGTCGTCAAAGGCATCCCGATCCCTTTACGGGCTCGCGCGCGCGGCGACTCGCGAGGAGATTCCCGTGCGCCGCTCTCCTCGGCCACACCCCTGCTCACCTCGTCTAACGAGCAACGAGTAACAAGCATATTCATCATCCAATAAATCAATGGGCCGCAAATCGTCAAGAAAAAAACAACTATGAATTATTGACGTATTATTGGAGCCCCGGCCGACTCGTAAAAGCGCAAAAGGCTACGTCCACGGCGAGGGACTCGACCTCGTTGTTCCAGATGCATCTGTTGCGCCATAAACCGCATTCTAGCGTTTTAGCGTGAGCGACCTTGCGCGTCAGCATGCGCGAGTGGCGGCGGCGGTCGGCCATGCAAATGCATCGACGAGGCCCGTAAAACGACGGGATCGAGCAGCCTATGGTCTCGGTGAACCGGACTTTTTGACTGCAAGCGGCCTTCCGAGTACAAAAGTGCCACGGCCCTTTTTTGCCAACCGCCCCGTGATTTGTGAGCGTGCGCGGAAAACACTGACAATTCTCGACCGCGTTACGCTTGAATAAATTTCAATAAATTTTCCAAAGTTGCATAGAGCTTAATTGTCTTTCTCCCGGTCGTGTTCGGAGACGTTTTCGGGCTCGGGGCGCAGGTCCGATGCGCCGTCGAGTCCTGAAACGAATCTACGCGCGATATTGGCAGTTTTAACGAGTTTTTCGCTTACCGAGGCTTCCCGTGCGCTCGCAAGGAGATCAATGGAAGAGGAGCTGCATCGCGAGGCCAAACGCGCCGTGTCGCGCGTTCTCGAACGGACGCGCGAGCGCTTCGGAGCGCCGACGAAAGACGTCGGCGTGTCGATCGCACAGCCGTCGATTGCGCGCACACGCACCGTGAAATTGCGTGGGCGCCGGACTGCCGCGTCACGTGTCCCGGTTTATCGCGGCAGTGGCGGTCCCGCTGGGCCCTTCCCCGTGTGCCACGGCCACTCCTTCGATAAATCTTCCCGATGACGAATGTTTACGCGGCAGGATCGATTCGCCGCTGCGATCAACTGTAGATTGCGCATCTATCGGCTGCGGCGGAACGATCATTTCCACTGCGCTGACATGCCTTAGCCGTCGATTTCGATCTTCGAAGAAAGAGAAAAAACGGAAAGCGATTCAAGGTTGTAAGGGAACACAAGCTTATTCCGACGAGAACGAGAACGGAGAGAAAGCCACAAATCACGCGAAAAAAATGCCGCCGCGATGCTCCAGATTTTCACGCCTTTCAAGAGGAAAGTGCATGCGCGCACTGCCGACTTTCCTTGTTGTTTTTTTCCCTCATTTGCATGCCCGGCAATAAATCCTTGCGCCCTTGTACCCCTGTCAATGTCAAGCTCCAGTTTTGCATGCCTGTACGCACTCCGAGAGAATGGATTTCTGGAGAAAGGTAAGAGTTCTTTCCTCTTTTTAAGGGTGAGCGGACTCCTGGGTGTCCTGCGGCTTTTTTCTCGATTCTGCTCTCTTTCCAAAAATTTCTTTTCTGCGGCCTATCTTCAAACGTAAACGCTGCGTGTATTATTGAAAATTTCATACGAGAAGTATAACGAGCACCTCGACGAAGAGAAAGCACTCGGAAGAAGGCCGTTGTCGCGCATCGGGACCGGGACCGGGAGGAAAAAATGCCGAGGGAAGAGAATGCCTTGCTGGTGCGCAGAGATGCGCAGGAGAAGCTTGATCCGAAAGTCAAACATGGCCAAGTTTCTTTCCCGCTCTCTCGCCGAGTTCTTCCTCAGCGAGCGCAAGGGTGAGAGATGAAGATAAGGGCGAAAAGAGTAAACGGCCGCTGCTCTTGCCGTGAGATATGGCAAGATAAGGATCCCCGACTGGTAATAATGGGCTCTAGTGGTCGTTTGCTCGGTTATTGGGCAAACAAATAATAAAGCCGGGCCGAGAGAGACGACTGCGCGCGGAATTCGGAACGGCTACGCCGGGAGAGGCGCGCGAAAGCGAGGTCGAGTCGCTCGCGACCTCGTCGAGCCGCGAGAGATGGGACGCGCGCAGGCTTATCGGCGAAAGAAGGGACCGCCGAGATACGGGGTTCGCGCGCGCACGTGTGGCGATATCAGGGGCGCGTGGGTCGGCCGCTCACTCGCCGACAGGCTTATTTTCCCGCCGCGCGTGTTTGCTTCCCGATTATTGTCCGAGGACTCTTTCCCATCCTTTACTTCTTTCCACGAGAGTGCCACTCTCCTCCGAGATAGGGCTAATCTCCCTCGATACAGAACGGCGGCCTGTGCGCGCGTGTGCGCGCAGCTCGCGATGTGCCGGGCCGAAAACAACGGAGCCGGAAAAAAACAGAGGAGAGCGAGCCGTTCGCCGTAGTCAACCTGCGCCTCTGTCCAAGCACCGTTACTCATCCTTGGGCATTGCGCCCGGCTGCCTGCGAGTCATTTGACTATCCCCCGCGTGGGCTCGTAAAACTGGCGGTGACGCGCGGCGCTGCATTTTTACGGCTGGCCACTGGCTGTATACCGTCCGGCGAAAAGTCAACGAGTCGAAAATCAAAAGTGGAGCGGTTTTTTACAGCTGGCCTTAATTCAATCAGTCGCCGAAGGTCAGCGCCCGACCGTTCCTTTTACGACGCTCCTTCTTTTTATTGCGCGGACTCTTTAAACAAGCAGTAGCGACAAAATCAATATGGACCACCTACTTTTCTCGCACACTCGGCAATTAACTCGCGCGTCGATCCGCCGTAAAGAAAATCCAATTGAGCAACAGCCGTTAATCTCATTTCCTTCGCCCTTGGACAAACTTTTATTTCGGGGTCACCCGGAAACGCGCAAGGGTTACTTTTACGACAGTTGAGCCGAAGGTGGACGTATATATCTGTATATGTATAAAACGAGGTATAAAAAGAACGAGAAGTCGTAGTGGACCCTGGCGAAAAGTCGGATGATCGTAAAGTGTCGTTAGAGACGAAGGGAGAAAAAAAAGGGATACCATACAACTTTCTTGGGGCTCGTATGGTATGATTCAACGACTCAGTATATTGTGCATTGTTAGTTTGAGTTTATTCCAATTAGAATGTCTGATTATAATTGCGTGAAAACCAGTGCAAAATCTTTTTATTATAAACGATTCATATGATTGTATAGATCGTTGTATCCAATATGAATATAGTTTGTTTATTTGAATAAAATCTAAGTTACAATGTTATTTTCTTGAAACGGAACAGCCTCGTGGAAAATAATACGAACGCTTTTATAAATGGCATTGATCTATGCTCAACTGAACTGATTTTTTTTTTCATTGAATGGTTCTTCGAACAATTACTGACATCTAGTATCTGGCTTCCTAAACTTTGTGCAATAAAAAAACTTTTTTCACAGTGTAGTTCGTAGTGCGTTTTTATATAAATAATAATTAATAATTTTTAAGTAAATACATTTGAACCGTAACCTACTACCTTCAGTTTCAAATTATTGTAGTCGGTATGTACTTCAGAGCCGA
This sequence comes from Phymastichus coffea, assembly GCF_024137745.1. Classification (NCBI taxonomy): domain Eukaryota; kingdom Metazoa; phylum Arthropoda; class Insecta; order Hymenoptera; family Eulophidae; genus Phymastichus; species Phymastichus coffea. The sequence goes on along the minus strand of NW_026706967.1, from coordinate 105,449 downwards.
AACTCGATCGTTTAGGTAAGGCTAACTTTTGAGGTTTATCAAGGTGCTTATCTATCTGTAGACTTCCGGTCAACCAAAGTAATTCCAAGAAATTATCGAGTTGTAGCTTCACTAGAAAATTTGTACTATTCCGTAGATTTTTAGACTTAAAATAAAGTCGAAGAAGTTATGAGTTAATTTTGTTAACTAATCACCTCCAGCACAATTACGTTAACAGATGTTATACTTTTATTCGGCACATACAAAGAAGGTACAAAAACTTGTGCAACATCTTTCATTATTGATATTTCGGGGTTGTTAGCTGTTACGTTTGTTCAATCTACATTGAGACAATGAGCAGCAGTAATAATATACTTGTTATCAATTATACCTCCACCAGAAAAACCGAACTCCTGTCAACTACTACTTAGTATTTCACGTCATTGAGTTTACATTATCTTTTATTAATGATCCTACTTAATTCTTTTACTGTAAGATTATGAGGAAAGTTATAATACGGTATTATTGATACTACATACATTAATTTAGATTCGTGGCTCATCAACTTACAGAGAGTATTACAATTATTTCATACGTAGACTTACGTAATGTTCTACCTAATTTTCAACAGGTTTTCTACTTGTAAATTCGTCATTTTGCATAGTTGTATTCTAATTTCATATTCTTATCGATTCCACTTATTTCGTGAATTGCATAATGACTTGAAATGATAAGATAAAAAAATTGGTATGTAGTAAAAAGAAATGTAGTTATTTATAGTTTTATAAACAACTGTCATATTGCTAAAAATTAATCCCGTGCAGCTAAAAGATAAGTAAATTAAGATTAAAATTTTTCTTTATTTTTTCAAAAGTTCATATGTACGTTAATCAATGTATATGACGACGTAAATAAGAAATCTAATGATTTATTCAATTGTGTTTTTTAAGTGTGCTAAACAAACAAAAGTTGCTAACAAAGATTTCGTATTATAAATACATTGAATTGATTTTATTAAAAAAGTCATTCTACCATTAAAACCATTTTATTATTACATAAATTAGCAGTAATATAAAAATCATTTAAGAAAATATAAAATGTTTATAAATAGATCACTTGGAAATAATAAACATATTTGTTGTATTTCCTTTTATAGCACTCTTGATAAATTCTATGTGCGAGGAAATTCTAGTGAAAATGGCTGGTCGCGTATTAGTATTGCATACTACATCAGTATTAAAACTTGCCAATCCAACAATAACTGTGTCATCCAAAACTAGCGGACTACCACTGTCACCCTGCAAGAAATTGATCGAGGTTCGAAAAGGGCAAAGCTAGATTCAAGGCATACGATCAGACTTACGGTACAAACTCCTTGATGATGAACTAATTTCTTATCTTCGGTAATGCGGACGCACATTTGGGCATCGCTAATAAAGTTACCGTAATATTTACTACGGCACGTAATAATATCGACTATTTTTGCTTCGGTTACTTGCAACGGGCCACTCATTGAAGTGATGAATACAGTTCTGCCATTCGAATCTTTTTTCTCTTCCAGATGAGAATGGCCGAAACTAGCAAATTTAGCTGTCCTGTCGCTATAACTTGGATACGTTTCGCTTTCCAGTAATGCAGGTAGTTTCAATTTTTGAAGGGTTTCTCTGTGATTTTCTAAGTCTAAACTTCTTTCTAACTAAAAATATTACATTTCGAAATAATATTGTGACAATGAAAATTTGGAACCATTCACGCTTTAATGTTTATACCTCTAACACAGCAACATCGCCATAGTAAGGAAGCTTAATGCTTTTGGGAAATAATACTCTGGCAACGTCGATAATAATTGTCCTCTCTTCGTCATAACTTCTCGTATTATTCAATACAGCGTAAATTTGTGTTGGCCTTGCTAAGGTACGAGTTTTCTCATTGATTTTTACACAATGAGCCGCAGTGACAATAAATTTGTCGTCGATGATGCCACCTCCACAGAGTGCGGTTAAGCTCTGAACTGCGACAAGATACTTTACTTCGCCGTCTTCAGGATCTCTCCCTCCGAGTACTCTTGTTTTTACTAAATGTACCAACAGTGAAATAATTATTCAAAATTTATTTTATATAAAAATGTCCTACTTTTACGAGGTTTAGCGATGATTTAAAAAATATATTTTATATAAGCATATACCAGAAATAGTATATATTAATTTACATAATACAATCTAGTATAAAAGTAAGTTTAGCTTACCATTCTCAAGTGAATAGCATGATGCTAAAGCGCACAAAAGTAAAATTCGAATACCATTCGGGCTATTCATGATTATTGATTTGAGTCTCGTAGAATTTTTACAGAAGTGAACAGGCAATATGTACAAGAAGACTCTTATATACAGGTTTTGTTTATCTAGAAAGAAGTGGACACCATGTTAAACTCATAGTGTATAAGGGTAATATGGTATGCTAAACCTAAAGTCATTTTCTGTCGTTGCAAGTTTTGCATATTTACTCATTATCACATATACAATGTTAGAAGCTCTTTATGATGAATAATTCAAACATTGAGCTGGAAATATCGCCGTCTTGCCATTTGCTTATTCAAATTCATTTTGGTAAGACAAGTAAATAAACTGTGAAATTACATAAGGCTACATCTTTTTCATTAACTAATTAGAAGGATTGAAATATTCAATATATATTTTGAATGTATACACATCAATACTAATGGAGTTTTCGTTGGTTATACAATAATAAATAAAATATAACTGTTGAAATTATAAAGCAATGGTATGAGGAATATTCCAGAAACTAACTAATTCAAAACTTCAACACTTTAAATTAATTCAACGTTTCGCCATTCATGGCCTCTTCAGGAATACTTTATTATAAAAATATACAAAATTATTAATACATGAAGATTATTAAAATATTAAACAATAAATTAACAATAGTTGCACTCATAATTTCAAAATACTTTCTAAACATTGTCAAATGAATTTTCTTTCAGTGAACTGAAATTGTCAGCTATGGAAATTATGTGTATCACGATGCATGATTTAGAAAGGACTGAAATATAAATATTTATGCCGTCAAAATTTCAACAGTTGACAATTTCAGTTCACTGAAAGAAAATTCATTTGACAACGTTTAGAAAGTATTTTGAAATTGTGAGAGCAACTATTGTTAATTTATTGTTTGATATTTTAATAATCTTCATGTATTAATAATTTTGTATATTTTTATAATAAAGTATTCCTGAAGAGGCCATGAACAAAATGGCGAAACGTTGAATTAGTTTGAAGTGTTGAAGTTTTGATTTATTTAGTTTCTGGGATATTCCTCATACCATTGTTTTATAATTCCAATATTACACAACAGGGGAATTTGAAATAATATAAAATATAACTCGTTCGCTTGAAAATATAACAAAATTTACACTTACGCTTACAATTACTGTTCTTTACTTGCAATAAAGTTATTAAATACGTAATATACAAAAAACTGTCTTTTACTACAAAGTTTTATTGCTTCCACTTGTATAAATAATTGTTTCATTGGTTTTTCCTCTTAAAACATTTTTTATAAACGGTATGTATGATGAGACTCTAGTGAAAATTGTCGGCTTAAAATTATTGTCACATTGTCTAGTTCCTATGCTATCGATTCCGATGATTATTCTATTATTAATGACTGCTGGACTACCGCTGTCGCCCTGTGAAAAAATAGTGTTTTTAAAACAATGGACGCACCTTTACCAAGTTTTACGTTACCAATTATTATGCCTTTCAATTTACCTTGCAAGTCCCTTGATGTTTATTCTTTTGTTCGTCTTCGATAACGCTAATGCAAATATGTTTGTCCGAAATTTTGATCCTCCTTATAGATTGTTTACATGTTTTTTCATCAATAACTGTTGCATTAGCTACGTGTAAGCGTCCATCTGATGTAGTGCGATAATGTATTTTGCCGTCATTATCTACTTTTATTTCTACATAGGATTTGCCATAGCCAGCCAACTTCAATTTGACGTTGTCATAAGTTGGATATATGTTAAATTTATTTGGCTTTGGTAAATATAATTTTTGTAGTCTATCCTTATTCATTTGCAACTCCAGACTTTTTGCTAACTATGAGTATGAACATGAGTTTGAATATCACTTTTTAAACATCGATGACAAATCTTTCTCGCACAACGTCCGCAAAGTTCGATTTCGCGTACGTTTTCCTATGTATATTCCTGATTTTTGCACGACTTCCTAAAAACTGAACTGCGTTGACGTAAACCATTCGCACACGTTGCCGGAATTTATCAAACAAATTGACAGACAACGGGCGTGAATGTTTTGCGCCTGCGCAACTCCGCGTGCGAGAATCGAAAGGACGAGAATTAATACAATACGACACAAGTGCGGGAAAGTAGAATCTCCTCTCGTGTTGCCGTTTATGCCCGAGCGAAGCGAGGGTATCGTATACTATAAGATGCGAACATGTATATCATATAGTGTTTTTCGATACCTTGTGTGAAAGTTCATTTTTGAATGCATATTTTTGGTACCCTGATGAATACTGCGATTTTTTACCGCTACACGCAGTAATTGATTCCCTTATACTTTCTCGGTCATTAAAATAAAAATGTCTAGTTCCGTAAATAATGTCTAGGTACGTAAATAATGCAAATACAATAGCACTGGTAGAAATGACAGAAACAGCTCAAAAATACTGTATTTAACATCTTCAGGAAGGAGTTTTCCGCCCTCACACGAGACAAGAATCTACTTTCCGGCACTAGGTAGATAATATACTATATTACACTATATATTATATTTATAATATAATATATATATTATATATCATATTTATGGTATTTTAAGTTTATTTCGCTCAATTGAATAAAATATTTATACCGTTAATATTTTCACGTTACTCAATGTTACTACTATCAAGGCACACGATAATCTTGATATTGAAACTTATCATAAATTAACATTAGTTCTAAAAAAAATCAATTAGTTGATTAAAGAGTAAAAAAGTATGAAAATATCTAGAAAAAACAGCGAATAATGACTATTTGGGAAACATAATAAATTGATGTAATTTTTTCAATAAGTATCTCATTTATAGTGATATCGATTTTAATTTTTTTTTAGATTTTTTTTTTAATAGTTTACAGTAGGTAAGACTACGCCTTTGGCTTTAAAATGTAATTTAAAAAGGATCGAACTTTTCGCACCTCGTACGAGAAAATAGTATACGATACACGCGTGCGGAAAACAGGCGAGAATTGCCTATTTTAGACCCTTGTATCGTAATGTACTGTTTTACCTCCAAAATTGCAATGTCGTTCATTCCTTTTTCACTGTATACCGCCGGTAAAAATGCTCGCACAACGTCACTTACAATAGTCGTTCGCTTATTGTACTTTCTTTTAGTATTCGTAGCAGCTAAAATTTTCGATGGCTGTTGCAAATGACCATTTTTATCCAGCTTTATGCAGTGAGCAGCAGTAATTATAAATTTATCAGCAAGTATACCACCTCCACAACTGGTTTTTCCGATCCTGATGGCAACAATATAATTTATTTCATTGTCTGTAGCATTTCTGCCTCCGACAATTCTTGTTTCCATGCATTGCGCTACAAAAATAATTCTAACATGATAGAAGTTAAAATTTTTCATTGTTAAAAATCGTAATTATGTTTGTTTTACCATTTCTCATGCTGAAATAAAATGATGTTATAACAGTAAAAATCAACATTGTTAGATTACCGCTCATTTTATTTTATTGAGTAGATTCTAGCTTCGACCGTCTGAAACTTCGAATTTCGTTTAAGTACGACAAAGCTGTATATCCAAATGCGTCTCGTCAATTTTCAAAAGTTTTTTCCTATTACTTGAAAGACTAAATATCAGTTTGAACTCATTAATCATACGGGCAATGAACTGTGTAATGTAATGCGTCATATAATTGCGATAAAAATTTCCCATTCGTACTTATCATCACTTATGTAACCTCAAATATCTATGTAAATACTGCACTCTGTCTGTTTTGTAGTTTTTGCATTTTTTAAATACTTTAAATGGAGTCGAACGCAAATTATGAAGTTATATAAACTAACAGCGATCTTTTTCTTTCCAAAATCTAATTATTTGTTGGAATGCATATTATCATTTTGCTTATTTCACAAAACACGTAAAAGTAGCATAATTTTCATGACAAGAGAATATTATATAGTTTAAATTAGTTGTAACGTAGTCAAGAAATATTGATTCGCGTGACGTTACATTATCGCGTCATAGAAAAGTCAGTTTTATCAAGCGATGAAATTGCATTTTCATTTAACTATAAATCATATCAGTGATACAATTTTGAGCTTACACAAAAAGAGCTCTAATGATTTTCCTTTCCTTTTAGTGTTTGTCTATGAATTATACAAATATGTATGTCTGATATTATGCAAAAGAAAAAATTTTCTGTTGAATTTCCATGATTTTGCTAGAGGCACAATTTTTTTAGATTACGAATTATAAGCAGTGCAAAGATTCAAGTTTTAATCAATGAAAAATAAAGTAGATAGCAAAGAAAAAAATTGAGATTCTCACACTTTCACTATTTCTTATTGTAGGTACATTTATCAAGACACTACATGAAGAACAACCACAACTGAAACATGCATAATGCATATCTTAGTCTTATCATAAACTTTGCAAATGTATCATCACTATCACCCACATTATTATTTTTTTGAGGAAGTTAGCTTTTAAAAGAAACATAAATGTTTCAAAATAAAATAAGTTATTAAAAACAAAGAAAAGTATATTTGTGTAATTTATTTAGTAAAAGCTCAATTTTTCTAAGGAAACCTTAAAAAAATATCTAAAAATTTATTTTGAACATTTCTTACATATTTTAATTTTTTAATATCGTTTTTCGTAAAAATATTATAAGTTACTGAGCTCCTCTGAATAAATGAATCACACATTTATATGTGGTCATATAAAAACCATCATAATTGCATTTTACTTATTATACTCATAATTTTCTAATATTTCTTTAAGTAAGACTAACATGAAATTCAACCAAATTGTTAATATCAATGAATAAACTGATTACCTTGATATTTAGAAAATGTTCAAGTGGTATTCCTTTAATCATACTTGACAGATGAACTTTTATAGTACTTTCATAAAACATGAATTGTAAGATTATTATCATTATGGACAGAGTGATAAACTTGTTGTTTATTTTGTGTTTGCTTGATAACTTGAAAGGGAAGTTTATGAAACATAAAAAAGCCAAGTTTTCAGTAACCCTACGGCAGTCCTCTCCTTCCAGTGGTTTAAAACCAACAAACTGCAGACGTACACGGTTAGAATAAGTCCCCAGAGACACCAAGCAAGCAAAAGCGAGAGTGTTAGAAAGAGAGAGAGAGAGAGAGAGAAGGGGAGAGAGAGAGGGAGAGAGAGAGAGAGAGAGAGAGATGATGATGATGACTCGAGAAATGTCAAAGGATTACACTGGTCACTCTCGCCCCTGGGGTGAAAGGCATTGTATCTGAGCTAAAGGGATTACTAAACGTTTCTCTCGGTCGCGCGAAAAATGTTATGACACGCTAACCAAAAGACGAACAATGAGCACAAATTTTCCATGTATGCGCGAGGCACTGCGTTATTTATAAATTTCTGACTCGTCACTTCCCTTCATGGTTGTTTGCCTTTTTTGCCGATTTTCAAAATATAGCTACAATGGCAGTTTGATTAATGTCCATGCGTGACGAACCCTTCCATTGCTGAAAAATAGGACGTTTAGGTTGTTGCCGAGATTCAAATGTTAACGAGATTTTAGTTTGGGTATTATTTTTCTCTATTCGTTTCGCATTTTCCAAAAAGGAACATTAATCAAGCAACGAGTAAGACGAAATTTCATGAAATTTTATTATCTCATTAGGTATTTGAACGTACATTTGGGCATGGATTTTAAAAACTTCTTCTCGCTTTAAAAGTAGTTATTCAAAGATCTCGATTTACGACGCAATTGACATTACCGTCCTGGACAAGGAACTGTATTTCACAGGACCAAAACAAAACATCTCAACTTTTTCAACTTTTCCAAAGCTGCACAATCCGCATTTTACAGCCCGAGTAAAACGCGTGGCGACCACGCGCCAAACAGAAAAGAAGTCATCGCCTCCCGAAACCTTGACTTTCTGCGGGTGCATAAAAAAGCAGCCTCAGGTAGACAGTCAGGCCATGGCAGTGAACGTCAGCGTTTGGCCTTGTACGTAAAAGAAAAAAAAAGAAAAACACGAACCAAAGAGGCCAGGACTATTGCATTTGGGCCCCCTACCCTCAACGCTGACTTGTCTATCCGAATGACAGACAGACAACTCGTTATGCGATATGATCAGGCTACATCAGTCTAACCCCTTTTGTCGACGCATGGTGTGACGTCGTTACGGGCGGGGGGGGGGGGGATTAGCTGAATTGTATAAACGCTCAAGTGAGTGGCTACGCTTTGGAGGCGTGGGTGCTGAATCGATGCCTTGTGCCGGGCATCAAAGTGGCGTTATACATTTTCGTTTGGCCCGACACGGCTATATACTTGGTCGGGGAGGGAGAACCGCGCCGAGTTCGTCGAGCAGCGCCGACGCGAGCGACAAGTGACAGCTCGCAACGCAAATATATCTCCCGGAAAAATGGCAAAAGGTTCGGCGCAAACGACCACTCCGTCAGTAGCGTCAAGAACGAAAAGAGAGGAAGCTACTAAAATAAGATTTACTGTCAGCGTAAGCAAAAACTAATCTGATTCATTAAAAAGCATTAACTTCGGAAAAATAGTGGTCTCTCTCTCTCTCTTTACCTGCGTGACCTTTGATGCCATCCGGCGGCAGTAAAAAAAACCCGAGCGTATCGCGGGTTCTCGCGTGGCCGAAATCGTTGCGCTGGGAACAAGATAGATGTGAAAGGCCGGTAGACCAAGCGATGAGGCTTTCGATCGAAACAAGCCTTCTTACAGATTCGCTTCCACTCACAACTGTAAGGCAAGTTCCGCGAGCGCAAGCACACGTACGTTCAAGAAATTGGGAAGCGGCGCCGACGCACCGTGCCACGTACTCGATGGCGTTGGTGCACTGCCGAGCCGACGCGTTGCATTCGTCGGGGTGGAGCTCGAGCTAACGGCCGTGATCGCTACGATTCGCCGAATTCGACGATCGCCGGGCGTGTGTACTTTCCGAGGAAGCGTCTTCCGTAAATTCCGTCGGAAAGGCGAGTTTTGACAAGGCCAAGGACTGTTGTGACGCGCGCGTACGTGAAATGAAAATCGCATGTGGCGTACGAAGCGAGCCGCGCCCCGGGCCCCGGAAAATCCATTTTCTCATCGAAAGGCCAAAGGGAAAAAAGGACAACGGCCACACATGTAAGCAAAGAAACTCGAGAGCGGCGAAATCGGACACTGCCACGCACACTCGCGCGAGAGTCCTTTTTTCTGTATTTACGTAATCTGTAGTGCACTCTTTTTTCGGAGAGAGAGAGAGAGCGAGAGAGAGAGAGATAGACAGACAGGCAGAGACAGAGAAGAAAGAAGGACCAAAAAATGACCAGCTCCTACAATGTGATTTCCTCTTCGTTGCGTTCGCTTCTATTTGCTTCCGATGCATTCACTCTTTTATGCTTGCCTGTGTTTTCATTCCTTTTCCTTTTTCGATACGGGTTTTTTATTCTCTTTTTTTTTTAAAGTGTTTTCTGGGGATCGGGTGCGCGCTGATCGATCGAAAACCAATTCCAGAAGAAGTATCGGCGATCGGCGCTGCTTAAAATTCGCTCGAAGGAGAACGACGCATTGTGCGAAAATGCAAATGGGGCAGCACCTACGAGCGCCAGTTCACCTGGCGAATTTCTTTTATCCCGCGGCCGTTTTCGCGCGCAACTCGCTTGAGCGCCGAATACAGCGACGACGACGAGGAGGGTCAAAGAAATAAAGAAAGAAAAAAAAGAAAAAAGAAAGAGAAGCATTTTTCCCATGGCGAGTTACGCGGCCAGCCCCTTCTCTCGCATTGAAATCCGGAACCGAGTTGACTCTGTCGCGTACGTGCCTTCCATCTGTCCATCCCTCGGATCATCCCTTTTGTCCTCTCGCGCGCGCTCTCTGGCTGGTCAAGCTCGCTCTCGGCGTATTCGGTTACGCAATGTTTGTTAATTGTGAAACGGAACACCCGTCTACCTGCGCGTTGCGTGGGAAGCCAGTGCGCGCAAAAAGGAGGAGCGAGCCAGAGGGGAAATCCGAGTGGCCGAGTTTTCCCGAAAGAGCTTCTCGGTTTTCCTCGCCGCGACTGATCTAGATCCGATGGCCGCGCGCGATAACGCAACTCGGTCGTCGTCGTCTTCTTCTTCTTCGTCTTGTTGCTCGGCTCGATTATGACGGACAGATGGGCCGGCGCTCCGGTAACTCGATTACCCGCGCGCTCTCGCCGAGCTTATTACGTTCGGCTTCGTATCGCGAGCGCGCGCGTCGATCGCGCCGAGTCGCGGCGGGCTTTTGTCGGCGGGCACGGCGCGCGTCACCTGTCGGCCGGCGCGTCCGCGCGAGCCGAGCGCGAACTTGCGGCGGGCGCGTGTGGTCGCTCGCGGAGAGGCCTTAATTTTCTGCTAATCCGCCTCTAACAAATATTAATGGCCCAGCGATTCGTTCGGGAGCCGGAGGGCGCTGGACTGCTCCGACAGGAGGTCAGCTGTGCGAAACCGAAAACATCCCTATAACGCGATTTCGCTGACCAGTGCTCGTTCCCGGAATCTCGGGCGCCCGAACAATCGGGTTGCATAAAAGCCAAAAGAATAAGAGAGCGAGAGAGCGAGAGAGTGAGAGAGCGAGAAGCCCAAAGAAAGGAAAATAACCCGGCTACCGACTGGCACGAGCGCGATCCCGCTGGGCGTGCGTTTTCAAGCGCGAAAATCCATTTCATTTCTCCTTCGATCGCTATTGACAGCCCAAGATATACATATGCAGCTTCATTGTTTCCGCAAATGATGCGCTCTTCCGAGAAACCTGCACCGCGGCCGCGGCTAGCGTTTGCCTTCCCTTGCGAGTTCGATCGACTTTCCCTTTATTGTTTTCTTCATTCTTCTCCCACGGCCAACCACGCGCTTGATAAATGAACAATGCTCGCTAGTTGTCATTCCGTTCGACCGGCTCTTCAACTTGTTCAGTGTTCCGAGGCGACGGCGCGACCAACCAAGCGATATTGAAATGAAAACGCGCGAATCGCACGGTTGCGATCGGCTGCGCTCCACAATCGACGCGGCCCATCTAAATAACCAATAATCCATAAGAATGACAGGTTGCAACGCTAAATCATCGTTTAACCCCAGCAGCCGATAGACCGATTCATTATTAACACTCGAGAGCCGCCCCTCGGAGCGCGGGGATAGAAGAGCGAAACGAGGAAAAAAAGGAGTGTCAGCGCGAACAAAGGGCGCGCAAACACGCAAATTGCGCCTCATCGAGGAAAATTACGCGTCAGGCTGCCGGCCAAGTTTATCCCTGTACATCCCCTTCTGGAGAGCCACGCCAGGTACAATGGGGTGAACTTCCCACGCTACATATGTGCTTTTACCTGTGTCCGCGGCGATCTATACTGGGGTCAAACTCATCGGCGTGGGGTTGGAAGATTAAGCGCTGTTCATGCCTTACGAATTACCTGATGGCTAATTTTCAAGTAAGTTGTAGCAATTATCCGTACCATTGTTTTTGTGGCTTTCAATAATTTCCTTTAAACAAGCATCATCATTGAAATTGTTTACTTGCTGGAAAACCATCTCTCGTAGGCTCGCTATTGTTGATTTTTATTTGTTTTAAATGTACTCGTCACAAGGCTTCCAAGCATCTCGTGCATCGACAATTTCTTCACGTGTTATCAAAAATATCATCAAAATAACGTCGATGGCTAACGATGCAAACGTCAAAATGTCGGATCAGTTGTTACAATGTAAAAGTTGTGAATATGCGACGTTTGAATAATTTTAAAACGATGTAAGTCTCTCACAAGGGAAAATAAGCAGCCCATAGAGCATAAGTAAAGCCATATGCACAACACGAGAGGCGCACACATTTTCTCCTTTGGTCCCAGTCGTCCGCTCCGAAAGCGTAATATTTTCCCAAATCCACGAAGAGGTTCCGGGCTGGCGCGATTTTCTCACGAGGAGGGCAGGCCCTTTCGCCGGCCAGAGTCGGCGCGGATCCCCGTGGACAATACGGGTTGAAGTGGATCCATATATTATACATATTACGCCAGCGCGCAACCCTTTTTCCAGGTATACGGAAAGGATCATCCACTTGCGCGTCGTATGCAAAGTGGCTTTTGCGTCTGCTCGCGTGGATGTGTGTGTGGGAAAACAGGCGCAATTTCTGCGGACAAGAGAGAGAGAAAAAGGGATCGATTACGAAAACTGGGCTGCGTCATCTTTCAAGAGCGTGGGATCGCCTTGCTGCAGGTTTTACATCCCCGACGATCGATTATGCGATTTTCCATTCTCCGCCCCCCTTCCTTTACGTGAAACTTTCGAGAGCGCGTGGGACAGCATGTGCATCGGACGCTTTTTCGTTCGTTGGAGACGGACGGAGGATGACGATGGGGTTGCGCGTGATCGATTCTGTGGATTCGCAGGTGATTCGTCTGGTGAATCGATAGGTAACAACTGACGCTCGCAATGACGGGTACGCCTCAGAATGAAATGGAAGCTCGCGTTAGAATCGATCTGGATCGTGTTTTATCTTTTGAAATTAGACGAATGACTTTTTTTCCGATCGTCACGGCCCCGTGGTCCTTTTTATTTTGAAGATCTTGAAAAAGGTGTTTCAGCCAACGTCATTCCGCTAGGCTGTGAAAACAAATACTTCGCGGATGCGTTTTGGTAATTGAGTGCTCACAGCTAAACACATAATTACGATAAATCGTTTTCCGAAGAAGCCTTCCGCGGTACCAAAAAGCACGAGTCAATTTAGCATCTCGACACTTCCGAGCCGTCATCGACGCTGCCACGTCAAATAATCTCGGGCTGACCCATAAAATAAATTTGTTCGGTGAAGAGGGAAAAGCCAAAGAAAACCAGAAGCTTGTTTTCAAAAAGCAGAGAGATGATTTTCCGTTTCTCTCTCTCGCTCTCTCGCTCGAGGAGAGACGGAAGTCATCAAGTGTACGCCGTTCTCTTCCTCGCTCTGCCCGTTACGAAAATAGTAGGAAGCGAGAGCTGTCGAGTTTCACACGAACGCTGGACCCGTGATAGCCGCACCCTCGCGCCGCATGGTCTTTTGTTTTTCTAGTTAGGTGCTTTGATGGCAAATTGAGGCAGGTGATTGTGTTTTTTCGTGTCTATCCATTCACACAATAGCCTCTTTTTTTTTTTTTACAGACGTGGAAAACAACGATTACCGAAAGGTCTAGAAGAAAATGGAAAACTGCTGTCGGAGCTTGTTCGGCGGAATACTTCTAAAGTGCTATTATCTTTATTCGTGCGTTTCTCGTTCGACGGTAAAAGAATATCACGAACTGCGCGTCGATGCCCCTACTTAGCGATTTCGATTCTTCGAAGACGTATAACCGACCGCGACACTGAAATCAAGGCAGCCTTCGCGCCACGACATACTCCAATGAGGAACGAAAGAGATAGCCAGCCCTTCGTTTTCTCTCCTAAAGTTTTTTTTTCTCCGTGTCGCGCGGCGGATGCAAGCGCGCAGTGTAGCTTCCTCGGCATCGGTTGCACATGCGCGTAGAAAAAAAAAGGGCTCGAGTTGTTCGTCTTCTGGCGCTGGCCCCTGGAGAGATTATCCGGGTGCGCGCGACACCTGCGCCTATATCCGAATGATGACGGTTTACGCGCGCGACTTGTTTTGGATCGCTTTCTCGTGTTAGTACAGAGCACTAGACGACGCGACGAGGCGAGATTTATAGTGTCTTGACTTTTCCGGTTGAAAAGGCTCGCTGCGTCCTGTTTTCAGTGTGCAGCTTCTGAGGAAGCTGTCTCGCGCGATTAAGAACTGGAGGCTCACTTGGAAAGCGCTGTACTAGGGAACAACTATGGAAAAGCTAATGTGTTTACAATTTTTGAAAATTTTCTGAATAGCAATTCATTGTCATCACCGCTTAATAAAATCTTCAAGCTTCTAAAGAAATAAAACTGATAGCAAGGCAATTGTCATAGTAATTATGTAGTCACGAGTTACAATGTATCTACTTTTTATATCGCCTGACAATTAAAAGTTCATACGTGCCAAAAGAAAAAATTTTTTGAAAATGAAAATACTCGGAACTATGCTAAACATGACGTGATGTTATTTTTTGACAGACGTTTTTACAATAGTTGATATATAAGTAATATTCATGTCGTCAAATCACTGTAAAGCAGAGTTTTTGCACGTTTTCAAGCATTTTACGAACATGTGAAGTTCCAGTAGCGTTAAATTTGTCTTTAATTATTTTCATTCTTTTTTGACAAATATTGAAAAGGTTTTCAAAAAGTGATTCGATGAACGGTTTTTCTACTTTCTTTTCACGAAATTAACCGAGATCCAGTAAAGCCCAACATCTTCACGTTGTTCACTTGTTCGCGTGTTCACTGAACTTTGTACGTTGATTTTCAGCAGAGGTCAAAGTCTTAGTGTGAGATTATTTTGGATGAGCGAAGACTCTTCTTACTTTTTAATTTTCTTTGTCGATGGGGGTGAACGAGAACAAGCGCTCGTTACAAATAATTAGCATTGCTAACAGCAGGGAGCGATGTATAGACAGAATAAATACGCTGTCGTCATGTTTATTAGTGTTTTTATTAAGACTTTTAAAGTTACATTTTTAATGCATTTTCAATTTTGCATGATAACCGTTTCACAGGACTCATGTGTGATCTGAAATGAAGAATTGGTTAAAGATAGAGATTGGCAGCAATCACGAATTGACGATTAAAATTGTAAAATTTATACTTACTTTGCATGCAAGTGGTTTCGCACTCGTTTTGAGTCTTGAATCCCATGTTATTAGTCGACGCTGATTCGTATGCCACGCAGCAGTTTGTACTTTTAACGTACCGGTAAAATGTTTGCACGCTCCCATACTCGCTCTCTATTCCTCGTCTCTTACGGCTATACAATGGTCCGCAGCGAGTATCAGTGGATTCTTTAGATAGTATAATATTAATAAAGATACATATATAATAATAATAATAAAGATTTATGTTCCTATATATATTATATATACTATATATATAATATATATAGTGTGTCCTTCTCCACGGATTATTCGGACCGCGAGTTATCGCTCAGTGCGTGTTCTTCGAACAGAACTGAGACGAAGCTCAGCGATCAGAGTCGACGTTTGACTCGAAAGTACGGAGGTTGAAAATTCTCACTTTCAGAGAAGACCTCGTGGACGACTACGGTGATAATGAAAAGCAGGGCTAACGAGGTCAACTTCATCTTGCTGGATATTCACGTGTGCGAAGTTGCGTATTTCCGAACGTCTGTTCTGTTACTCGTCTATCACGGAGTTTATCTTACTATTTATACCTCCGGTTACAAGCGCGATAATAGACGTCATCGCGTCCGTGACTAATGCAGATAAAGCTCGTCGTGATTCGCCATTTGAGCAGCACTCGTTTCCTAATAATTTGACGGATCGCTCGTTATGGCAATGTACATGTATTTCCAACAAAGCCTTGTCCTCGTGTAACTGTCACGTCGTCGAGCAGCGCGCGATAACGTTACAATAAAATATTTTCGTAGAAATTGTTCATGTCTTTCGAATGATAGTACTTAACTAACATCGTCTTCTTTTTCTTCTTCTTCTTCTTTTTTAATTAACGCTTTCGTCTCGCGATGCTATGGAAAAAAATCTTTGAATGGATCAGCAACTTCCACTTATTTCTTTGATATGTGGGTCTAATTGCCGGCTTGCTGGATAGTTCCTATAGAGTATTTGAAATTATACATCGAGGCATGCACGCGTCTCCTGTTTTTTTTAATTTGCAAAAGCATCCGAGTCCGTTATGCGCGCGGCGTAAGTGGGTGAACGGAACCGCACTGGATTCCACCTGTTGTTGCTGCCTGTAAAGACGCAAATTGATACTTGCTCATTTCTTTCGTCTCCTTCCTTTGCCTTGGCGTTCTGCACAAGAGAGCAGCGAGCAGAAAAAAGGGGGAAGAGAAAAAAAAAGGAGCGAGACCTTGAATCCGTCGATACGCTCCGAGGAGACCTTGCAATTTAGGCGTCTGCCGCGTTCTGCAACATGTGCGATACTCCCCTAATTCTTCAAAAGAGTGAGAACACGCGCGCGACACACGCGCGTTTACACGTGCGCCACGCGACTGTCATTACCTCGGCCGTTTAGCAAGAGCAAAATAAAAGTTGTGAGAATGATGATGGACAGCTTGTGGATCGTTGAATTTTTCCAACTCGGCGTAAACTGCTGTCATCGCTCGATTGTCAATACCTTCGAGCGTGCGCGTGTCCCGAGAATGCAAATGTGCAAGACCGAGAACGGCTTATCGCGCGCAATAGCGGCGGCTTTTTATTAGTGATTTAACAAGTGTACGGGAAAATATCGCGAGCCTTCTGCAATAAAGTAAAGGCAATACACGTCGAGTAAAACTGAATAATACTATTGCATGGTCAGAAAACTTTCTCACAGAAATGCCGCGAGTTACGATTCGTTAACAAGTTCTTTACAGGGTGTTCTCGATTTTTCACCAAGCATCTCGCGGAGCCCTCGATAATGCCACCGCGTCCGACAACAAAATCATCGCGAGGTCGGGACGAACGAAACGTCCGTTCGTCCGCCGACGAAACAGAGACGTTAGTCCGAAGCGTACAAGAAAAAACGCCGTCGTAAAGGCTATCGCCGGTCTGAGCGGGCATAACAGATCGACAAACCGGGGGTGTATAGAGCTCGGCGATCGGAAAAGTATAAAGCCGCGCGCGTTCGATACATACGTTACACTGCAATTACGTCGTGGCGAGCGTACCGGTCGCGTGGGAGGAAAGAAGAGTGGAATAAATAGAGAGAGAGAGAGAGAGAGAGAGAGAGAGAGAGAGAGAGAGAGAGAGAGAGAGAGAGAGAGAGAGAGAGAGAGAGAGAGAGAGAGCGATTGAAGGAGGAGCATTACGCATGCAAATGACACGCTCGCGATGTTACCGCCAAAGGGACGCCCCGTTTTTGTTGCTTGCGCGCGTTGAACGGCTGCCGCGCGTCTTGGGGGAATTGGTTATGATTATGTTACGTGCGCCGGGCTTGCGTAATTAAACGTAACTTTCCACTCGACGAGTCGAACCATCGCAATTCGAAGTCTCAGAACTCGCCTCGAGATTGTTACGTTTTTTTTTTCTTCCGCAAACCTGTTTTGGTACTCGTCGACATATTGCCCGAAATTAGGGTTATTTTCGAGAGTCTAAAGAAGAAGACCACATGGCGCTGCCACGAGGTCCTCATCTATCACGTGGCTAGTCGCCGCACTCGCGCTCGAAAGGTGGCGCTTGATTAATACTATGGGTTTTCCAACGCGAGCGAGAGCGTGCCGCGTCTAATATCTTATAAAGACCCGGCTAATGGTTTTTTTTTATTAACCGTATCGACGCGTTGTATACGCCCGAATAAGTTGGATTTCCCGGAGGTCTAAAACAGTTCCTTTGATGAATTTTCTCTGCTGCTGCTGCTACTACTACTACTTCTGCTGCTGCTGCTGCTGCTACTTTACCTTCCACTTTGGATAATGATTCATTCGTCGATCGATTGATCCAAACACTGTCGATTTATATTTCAATACGTAGCGTCTTGCTTTTTTCTACCAAAATATGTTTCACGAAAGATAGTTAAATTAATGCCACTTTGCATACACATCTTGTTTACCATATCAATAGAATTTAATCACATATCATTTTCACGCCACATCCCTATAATTTAGAAAGAGGGAAAAAAAACAAACACAAAGACATATTCGGTGTCGTATTGAATCAATGTAACCCTTCCAAGACATCAGAAAGAGAGAGAGAGAGTGAGAGTGAGAGAGAGAGAGAAAGAGAGAGAGAGAGAGAGAGAGCGGTGCCGTCTGCTCTTTTTTTCTCGGTTTTTTTTCTTGCGTCTACAGCGTCGAGGGGGCATCCCACATGACGGCCGATGAAAATTAAGAAGGTCTTTGGAGAAAGAAAAAAGGATTGATGCTTTCGTTCACCGTCCAAAAGGGTTCGGTCTGCTTACCCGAGCTGTCGGAGCTTTTCACACGTGATTAACATATTTCCCATATGCTCTCGTGGGAGCTACGATTTTAAAAAGCGTACGTGATTAATGTTCTTCCGTGTCGACCGTTAAACGAACGACGATCGTGAATTACTAATGCTGCCGAGCGAGTTCTATATCCGCCAACGAGTAATTTGCCTCGAATGAAATTCTCTTTACCGAATCAATCTGAAAGGTACACAAACACGAGGCGAAAGGTAAACTTCATCTCAAGAAATTCAATGCGCCCTCCCTCTCTCTCTCTCTTTTTCTCTTTTTATGTGTCTGGCCTTAAAGGACCTTTTAATGCAGCGCGTGCGAAATGAAAAAGAGAATTCCCATGTACTCTTTCTCCCGGCCGGCGGCGAGCAGTTTTTCCTCGGAATTCTCGAGCGATCACTCGCATGAGCGAGCCCGTGGAAAAGCGTCGCTGCTCCGGCCGTACCTGTCCGCGCCTGCAGCCACCCTCGACGTGCCGGCTAAAGAGGCTTCGGCCCCCCGGCCAACGAAAGGATTGCGCATTGTTGACGCCCGCTGGACCGAGCTGCGCGCGTATACAGAGTGCGTAGATTGAAATCTCGCGAGGCAGGCCAAGGAAAAAGAAGATGAGAAGAAAATATCGATCGCTTCCCCTTTCTTCTCCCTGCGCTCGCGCGCGCGCGCGTTGAAATTTGCTCCGACTCGATAGCGATCGTAATCCTTAATCCTTTTTTGTCCCTCGTTGCGTCGACGCGATATTGAGACGTTTTTGTCGAGCGAAAACTCGATGGGAACTGCAGCGTCTTTCCTCGTTTCTCCCTATATATATGTGCGCGCGCGCGCGTGCGTGCGCGTCTCTCGTCGAGCAGAAGCGGAGCCGCTCTCGTTTGATTATCAAATTAACGGCGCCCATTCATCGTTGATTAGACCGTTTGCCCGCTCGTTTTTTGGCTCACGAAAAAAAGGAAAAAAACGCAGCTGTTACGCCGGCCAACACGCTTTCGCGCGCAGATGCCCTTTCGCCAGAGGCCCTCGAGAGCGGACAGACGGTGGGATGAGCGAGGAGCTTTCTCAGCGCGGCACGTGTGTCCGCCGTGCCCGCGTTCTCCTATTCTTTCGCGGAAAATATGCGTGTTGACTTGTCGTTCGTGGGCGCCTCTTGCAAACCAGTCGCGACTGCACGGACGGTTTATCCGAAAAAAGACGAGAGCACGTCGTTTTTTTCTCTTCCGGCACGAAATAAAAGAGAGACACGCGCTACTTCGACGTAGGCGTAAATTATTTTTACGATCGTACGGAAGAGAAAAGCCCAGTCGTACACGCGCACGCTCGTTAATGAAGCGCGACAGCTGAGCTAAAGAAGATACCGATCGTCCGAAAAGCAGAGAAAGAGAAAGGGGGAGAGAGAGAGAGAGAGAGAGAGAGAGAGAGAGAGAGAGAGAGAGAGAGAGAGAGGGGGAGATGGCCGAGACGTAGCAGTAGCACGTATCGAGAGGGAAATGTCCAATGGCAGAGAGATCACTTTCACTTTCTCATTCCTACGTAGTAGAAGTTGGTTTCTTCTGATTTTCGGAAAGAAACGAGTGCGACGAATCAACATATGCATGGCAGATGCACTCGATCGAAAAGAGCAACAAGAAAGAAAAAAATGAAAAAATAAAAAAGCAAAGAGAAAAAATGTATTTGGAAGCGCGATCAGTTCCTGGGGGAGAACTTGGCACTGGGTTTTTATCTGTGGACGGCATCGAGAGAGGAGTTCTCCACCCTGCTCGCGCGCACGCCAAAGAAGCTCGCATCTCCGGCGAAAGATTAGGACTCGTGCGCACTCGAGAGCAGGTGGAGCGTGGCACGTGCACCCAGCTGCGGAGGCAGCGCCCAGCATCCCCCGACAATTATCCTTTTTTCTTCGTTGCTTTACCCCCGGCACGGCGTCTTCGTCCTCGCGAGCGCCGGCCAACCGCGACGTCTTCGCTATGCGCCCGCCACTTAGCTATGCAGCGGATTTTCAGTGATCGATCTTTTCTTCTTCCTTTCACGAAAACGAGAGCCGAAGTGTGCATTCCTCGGTGATGAAGATCGCATCGGACAGCTCTGCGTGTTTTCAGCTGGCCGATAAGAGAAGGGACAAGCGTGATCAGTTAATAAACGTGCAACATCGATTTGGATTTCAGTCCGCTGAAAGGACTGCTTAACGCGGTGGTCAAGCCGTGCAAACGAGTGTACAACGGCCGAGCGTTCCGATTATCCGACGTTATCTCGCAAGTGCGACGCTTATTTCACGCGACGAGCCGTCCGCAATAAGCGAGGAACGGAGAGAAACGAGGATTTCGTCAAATCCAGGGTTCGTGACGAAGCCGTGGAGCGCCGGTTTTAACTCTGTCGAGCCTTTTGTCATTACCGCCTGCCCGAGGATTGATAATGGGCGCGACGCTTTTAAGCTACTCTCTTTCCGTAATGTGCAAGGTTAATCGTGGAAGAGCTCGAGGCACAGCGAGACAATATTCTGAAAATACCGAATGGCTAAAAGACCCCAGCCAGCTTAACTTACGACTAAATGATGCACACCAGCTTATTTATGTACTCGAGGCTTCGTGAAATCTATTTCTGGTGCGATGCTTCGTTGTTACTGATCGCAATGCTCACCTCGTCGAATTTCCGAAATTTATTTTTTTATAATTATTTTTCTCGTCTTATGAGACTTGTGTACTTAGCGTAGAAAACTAACAGGTAAAAGAAGCTAAAAACACGTTGAGTGCATATTTCAAACTGGAATCTTTTCTACTTAGTAATTTACCAACGCGATAAATGCATTTTATTACCCGTTACTTATCGGCTTCAAATTCTGCTTCTATACTACAGGATGTCATAACATTAAAAGCCAAATCATTTCTAATAGTTAAACAAATTATTTACTTTTTTGGTTTTTTTTTCACTTGCTGATAAAAATGTTGGCTCCTTGTAAGTATTCGAGCTTAACTTATAGAAATGTACATTTATAATAACTTTTTAAAGACGTAAAAATGAACTTGTTCCAAAACATCCAAACATTTCTCGTTGTCCTTCTGTCCCTTTCAATTGATCTTCAATGAATTTTCGATAAGGCGAAAAAACAACGTGCAATGATTGCTCGTATGCTCTATAAGGAGGACCTTCCACTGGTATACTACCTTGATTAATAGCCATTATTTGATTATTCTCGATGATAAGAGGACCACCGCTGTCACCCTGAAAGTAACGTACTGGAGTATTTATCGGTATTCATAATTTCAATGTTACAAAATTAAACTATAACTAACGTTTCCGAGTGTTATGTAGGGTGCATCTCCCGGTACTGGATTACCATTACTACAAATGATATCGTCTTCCAGAATATGTCTTGTCCGTAAATTTCCATCCAATCCTGGAACTTTTGGAGCGTTGTCGATATTCCTCTGGCACTCTTCCCTAGTTATTGTTCTCATCGCTGCTTTTTGCAAATATCGTGGGTGTTCCACATTAAGCTTTTCGCCCCAGCCAGTAGCTGTCACACTTTTGTTGTATAGATATTCTATCGGTGAATAGTTTAGCAATGCTAATCCTACTTGTCTGGCTATTTTCGCCCGTATGTCTTCCGTTAGCTATCGAACGACATTTACACGTGTATATAAGAATTAGATATTCAAGACTTGTATGGCGACTACTTTACCGTAACTACAGCTATGTCATAGCACGTATTTTGTCGTTTGAGCAAAGCACAACAACACTTTTTGAAGTTTTGCCATGACGCAATACTGAAATTGGCTTCCCAATTTCGTAAATCATGACCTACTTTAACAGTGTAATCATCAACGGTGTTAGGTCGTTCACATTTGCAATGCGCTGCTGTTAGTACATGCATCGTAGTTATTAACGCTCCTCCGCACACGTGATGGTCTTCTTCGTAATCGCCTGGCTCGGATTTTGTACTGATCGAGACTACGAAATCGAACTCGCGGGGTTCGGCTCTCTGCACGCGGTATCCCATTATTGGTACTGCATTCGAAAATACCAGTTTGCTATCTGCCGATCCGATAAGTAAAATGTTAGAACATTAATTAGCATAATTTAAAAATCTTTGTTGACTTACTGAAAATAGCGAAGCAATATACAAAGTAAAATGCAGTCGTCATTTTTGTGATTTTCAATAAAAAATAAACTAATCTCGAAAAATTCAAAGCCAAAGCGCAAATTCTACTCGAGTAATTGTGGACGCACTTGTATATACTTTTTTTTATACACCGTCAGTACGGCGTTCGTTTTAATACCACGATAAGTTTTTATTGCAGTTGAAACAATTTTTTTTCTCGATGTTTCTATGAATAACTCGAGCAAAATATCTCGACACGTTGAATATTCTTGAAGATTACAATGTGTCGTCTACTCTGGCTTCCTCCCTTGAATCGCTTAAAAGCGCAGCGTAACATCTACGCTATAGTAATCGGAGAAAACGAGCTGCTTTTATAGAAAGCGATAGTTAGCCAAGAGACGCATGGAGCTTGAGTAAAAGTGAAACAGAGAGCATGAAAAACACACAAGTCAAAACGTTTAGAGTAAAGAGATATATGTAGGTGAGAGTAGGACGAGGGATCGGGATGCATTTGTCTGGATGCGCGCACCGGGCCGTCATAATTCAACTTGGTGCACAGCCTGTTCAATCTAGCGGGGGCGCTTTTACCGCGGCGGGCACTTCCTCTCCCTCGGTTTCGTAATTTCCGAAACACGTGGCGCGAAAACTCGGGGAAGAGTTTAACGGGCGCTGCTGGCGCCGCTGACCAGCCCGTGGAAAAAAAGGGCTGGAAAAAAAGGAGAAGAAGAAGGAAGGATATTTATGGGCCGAGGCAGCTGATGCTCGCACGCGAGAGCTTTTCTTTTCCAGAAGAATGGCCAGCGCCAGCACGCGCCGCGATAATTGACTGCGACCGAAAGAATAGCCGACTCGGCTCGCTCTTTCTCCGTCTCGCGTGTGTATCCTCTCGGCTTCTTTCTTTGCCTGCTGCAGTCAACTGTCTGGACGATTTTTATCGCGATGATGGCTTTCTCTTGTCGCCGCGAGTGCAGTTGCCGAACGCTCGGAGCCCTTCCTGCTTTGTCGAAAGCCGAAAAATTAATTTTAAGGCTGCCGATAGGCGTGGCACCGGCCATCGCGAGGTGTCGGCCGAGCGCGAATTTCGTTGCGCGGAATCTTGCATGCGCGCGCGACAGAAACGTTAATAGCCTGCGAGTGCTGTCGATACGAATGACTTGCATCACAGCACCAAATAATCAAATAATTTTCGATTCGTGTGAGCATCGCTAAAGTAATTACAATAATCTCTCGCGTAACATCCGACATTATTTTTCCATTCGTTTGATGCAACGCATTTTTAGGTAAGTGGTGACAGGCGTCAATTGTGGAAAAAGGAATCATCGCTGCGTCACTCGTCTATGTACCTCAGCTCGATTCCTGTAGCCTGGAAATTCAAGCACTATAAAATCTCATCTCTTTCTCCCGCCGCGAAAAATAAGAAAAGAAAGAAGCTTTTAATCCGAGCGTCGCGAGATCCCGTAATCCTTTGCTTTCCCAGCGGACGACCAAGAGAAAGAGAGGAAACCCTTTTTGAAGAGAGCAAATCTCCGCGTGATGAGGCTCCTTTATACCACGCAATCGCGTCGGTGGCTGCAAGCGCTTTGACACCCCTTTGAAGGCGCGATCGAATAAAAGAGAGAGAGAGAGAGAGAGAGAGATCTGAGCGCCTACGCAAGCGTGAATATAGGAAGGACGGGTCGCGCAGACCGCTCGATTGTTTTGGTTGGGGATCGAGGCTGTGCGCAGGCAAAGTCCATCGCGGACCGCGACGGGGTAATGAGCGCTCGAGTGGCCGAGCAGCTCGCGCGATCGATGTTCCATTTGCGGTCGTCGAATCGAGACGGCGAACGGACTCGACGCGCGAAACTGCGCTTACGATCGGTTTCGGTGACCACTTCACTCTGCGACGCGTAGGCGGATTAAAGCTCCCTTTCTCTCTCGCGCGCGCCCAGTCGCGATCGCGTTTCACGTGCTACCACCTTTCAATGAGTCCTCGGCGCAGCGGCGCGCCTCCATTAGCGCTGCCGCGCGCTTCGATGTGATGAAAGGGGGCGAAAACGCATTGCCACTGAGAGGCTTTTGTACATTGTGCGCGAGTACGTTTTCCGATGCCAAAACATTGCGGCTTTTTCTTTTTTTTTTTTTTTTATTGTGCGCGTCTGTATTGGAGTTTCACGCGGAGCGGGAGAGAAAGAGAGACGCTTATTGATCTGGATGAAAATGGATCGAATGGTTCTCGATGCTGTTGCCGCTTGCGTGGTGATTTTTAAGAAGGACGTCGAGTCGAGGCGCGCTCTCGCTTATTCTTCTTCCTCGAGGTTACGCAACCCGGCACAAAGTGCGAAGATGAGCGTTCTTTCTCGTATCCTTTTAACGGCTGCTATTTAAATTTTTTCACATCACAAATCAAAGCACACATCCTGAAAATCGCTCGCTCGCGAACATTGTGTTTCCTTCGAGAAAATGAAGGAAAAAACGATGTAGTTCAGGGAAATATCATCGACCTACAATCGTAAATTATCCTCGTTTCAATAAGCCAAAAACCGTAACTCGCATTCCAAGGCGATCCACCCCCCGAAAGCAACAACAACAAAAAGAAGTAAGCGCATCTCCTACCGAGAATCGCAGAAAAAAAAATCCTAACTGCACACAGGCCAGAGTGGGAAAGAGAGAGGAGGCTCCGTTGAAAAATTCTCGGTAGCGGTACTCCCGGCCGACTGATTTATAGGTCGCCGCGCGTGCAACCCTTCGCCCTAACTCGACCACCGAGAAAGTAGCGTGAAAGGCGAGGGCTGGTCGTAGAAGGCAGCGTGCACGGGCTCGTAATGTGCTGGTTTTTGACTTTTGGGGGCCCCTGCCTGGCTCTTCTCGCCAGGGTCAGGAGCTGTCGCACACTTTATCGCTCGCCCGATGAGATAAGCCGGAATGCCAGATCTGTCGCTTCCACATGCTTGCAACCTCGATGCCTATCTCGGCGCGCAGCTTCGAGCGCCGTTCCCCCGTGGAAACTCCTCTCGGCGACGCGCGAATCGATCTTGCACCTCTTCCACGCCGATCGACCCGCTCGCGCGAAGAAAGTAAACGCTATCGGCGAAAGAAGCCGTCATAGATTTCCAGGAACCGTGGGCTCGCGCGCGCTCCGCTGACTTATCGGCACTGAGCGTCTTAATGGCGAGAGCGAGAGAGAAAGAGAGAGAGAGAGAGAGAGAGAGAGAGAGAGAGAGAGAGAGAGAGAGAGAGAGAGAGAGAGAGAGAGGCAGAGCGACAAAAACGAAAACGTGAAATTGTGTCGTCTAGTAATCTCCCGCGGCGCGAGCGAGCGCGGTTGTCCGGGACCATTGTCCAGTTGGTGTGGTGGCGGTGGTGGCTATGCTGCAACCGGAGAGCCTTCGCTTTTCGCCGGAAAGGAAGCCATCACTCTTTGCCCCCTTTGCGCACACGCAAAAGGAGCGCGGCCTGTCTTCTCTCCTTCTGCCGCTTCTTTATTTTTTCTTTCCCCGCCCCCTCCCCTCGCCCCCGCAGCTGGGAAACACTGCCGTCTTTGTCGACTTTTGCGCGCGCGCGCGCGCGCAGCTGATCGCGGTCGCGCGTACCCGTTGCAGGGTAAAGTGCATCCGACTGGCTCGTCCGTCGCTTATGCGCATCAGCTCTCGCGTGGGCTGCTTTGAGACGTCGACTCCGTTGCTGCGTCGCGGCGTTCGCCGATGACCCGCGTACGCCCGGAAATAAACTTTGAATACGTCACGAAACAATGGACACTTGGAACAATTCAGGCGGCAATGACCGAAATTTCGCCCGCGGCAGATGTGCAGCGAGATCGAGGGTGCACACCCCCTGAGAAAGAGCTTTGAATTTCGATGGACTGGTAATGCTACCGTAATGCAATGTGCATGCATCTGCCGAGGATGTAGGACAAACTCTGACACAAAGCCACGGCCAGTTTCTAACCCCGAACAATAAGTTGCGCCACGCAATCTTCTTTCGTCCAGTTTCTCTCGCGAAGGCTGCCTCACGAGCACCGGGAAACATTTGGATCTCGAAATGTCGAACTCTTCGTATTATCGAGTCTTGAACATTTCCGAATGATGCGGTGAAGTGTTTTCGCAATTTGACAAATTGTCTGCAGACTTAAAAATACCGAACGACGCTTTGCGTTCGATGACGATGAACGACTACGCTAAAACCTTGATAATTTTCTAAATTTAACCTCTCGTGTAATGAAATCAGCTACGGTTGTCTGGCACTCTACCAAAACCCGGTATTCGGTGACGAAAAGTCGAACAACAGGCATTTAGTTGCTCGTCGTCAAGATGCAATTACAAGTTTTTATTCAGACGGATATTTATCAAGTCTAATGAAATTCCAATAGTTCTCGACAGCGCAACCTTATTCATCAGGGTCGAATTGCTCGCCGTTGGCAGTTTCTTTTTTCTCTCTCGTTTACGACTACTCGTGTTTTCGTGGAGTGCGCCGCGCACCACTCGTGGAGCAGCGGCCTCGTGAAAGCGTCACCTGAGCTCATAATGGACGTAATGTACTCAAGAGCGAAGAAGATGAAGGGACCGGCGTAACAATGCGCCGTGCGCGTATTATCGCGGCTGAGTCATCGGCAATAAGCGTCAGAATCAAAACACATCTTCGTGTCCTCGTGCGTCGTTCCCCCACTCGCCCCAAGGAGAAGAAAAGAAAGAGAAAAGTAGAAAAAAAGAAACAAAAGAGAAACGCGAGAAATTCAGTGGGATCGCGCCCACGCCGAAGAAAGGGCAAGCGATCTACCGCAGGGTGCCACCTGCGCCGAAGGGTTAGGCGCCACGTCACAAAGCTACCTGCCCGTGGCCGCGCGACCAAAGTCAGATGGCAATCTGCGGAACGCGCGGAGCCGCTCGTCTCTCGCGCGAAATTACAGAGGCGGACGGGGCCGGCGACTTTTCCGTAATTGCCGGTCCGTGAACGACGGCGGCTTAGCCTAATGCCCCCGTTGCGAGCGCGCGCCAGCTCTCACCCCTTTTCAATTATGCCGCGAGAGGCGCAGCCTCGTCCATCGGGACCGGCCTTTCTCGTCCGAGGATTCGTTGCTTTTGCGATGCGATCGCGCTCGAAGCCCGGCTACGTCTCTCCCCCGGGGACTGCGCGCCTGCGATTTTTCAGGAGCTCGGCCCATAGCGATGCTTTCCCTTTACCGGGAAACAATGAATTTTCATCAGTTTCGAGAGCTGCGGATCGCGGCGAACGGGGGCGCAGTGAGAATGCTCGGTCCCATCGCGGGCCGCGCGGCCCAGGCCCATTATGTAAGATCATTCGGAGACTTTCCGTTGCATGCATGAATATCAATCCGGACCCTCGACCTGGGCGAGCCGGGAGAGCACGCGACAACAAAGCACCGAGGTCCACCCTCGGAGCAGCTCGCGCGTCAGCGTGGAAAAGGAGAGGCGACGACCAAGAAAACCGACAGGCAGCGAGAGCATCGACGAAGACGCGAGGCGCTCCACTTCACCCCTAAAACCCGTATCGATCAATCGGCCGGGGGGCACTCGACGCGCGCTCCGGAAACCAGAATTTTCCGGCGTGAAATCAAAAAAAAAGAAGAAAAAATCCCGTCGACCCGTCGCACAATGCAGCGCGCCGGAATAAGAGACGAAGAAGCTCGACAATGCAGCGCAAGAGCAATCAGACCTTGGACCACGCGTGCCGCGTATTTATTCCGGCTGTCACTTTTCTTCCTTTTTTTTATTTCTTTCCGGGGCTGTGTGCTGGAAGCCGATCACCTTTTAAGGCTTATGCCCAGTCTCGGGCGGCAGCGCGCCCTGGCTATTTTCGTTCCTTATTATTTTCTTCTCCGATCTTTCGCTCGTCGTGCTTCGCTATTTTTCTTTCGAGCTCGAGCAGTGCTGGCTGCCGCATCGCCTGCAGTGCTTCGCAATCAATGGACGCGCCTCTTTTTCGATGCACGGACGCACGAGAAATCCCGTGCACGTTGCACAGAAAGCGCGAACGTCGACCGTCGTTGTCGGTGTCAACCATTTTTTTCTCTCCATTTTTACCTTTCAAAGGCGCACTCGTTCTGACAACGAGTTCCTCGAGACCAGCTGAAATTGGAAGCACGGCCCGACACGGCCAAACGAAAACTCGTTCGTGAGCAGCGGCCGACACGACAATTACGATCGACGCGGCACGCGATCGAAAAATCCCCGAATCATAATAGTGCAGCGGGTCTGTTTTCTCTCTCTCTCTCTCTCTCGGATGCAGGCATGAATTTTAAAATCTCGCACGCACGCGTGTCGCTGAGCTCTATTATGTAAGAAATCGAGCGAAGAAAGGGCCGAAGACGACGAGGACAGCGGCGGCGGCGGTGTCGGCGGCGACGACGAGGTGACGCGTGAAAATTGAAGGGGCAGCTGCACATGCTCGACTTGGGCTTTCGATCATTGCCGCGCGCGCGCGCGCTGGCACGGAGGGTGGCGCAGCTGACGCGGTCAACTTGGAATGGTAATTCCGAGGCTGGACCCCGCCACGACGCGCGCGCAACGCTGTGAGCAACGACGCTGGGGTCATCGGTGGTCGTCATTACGTCGATTCGGCGCGAACGGGAGCCGCGGGAATTGCGCGGGATCTCGGCTGAGAAAGCAGCGGCGCGCGTCGCAGGTATATCAGCGCCGGAAAACGCTTGCGCAGGGACAACTTTTACGCGCGTCCCTTCGTGGAAACCAAGTGGCAGCCTCTTACGCAACGTGCCTGCAGCCGGCATCCCTTTTTAAGAGAGCGCGAGCGAGAAAATGCCCCTTGGCTATCCCGTATCCCATTCCGTGGCGACGTCTCGCCCACCAGCACGGACGAAAGTTTATCCCGAAGGCCGAGCATGTGTCGCCCATACACGCATACTGTCGTTCGACGCGGCGCGCCTGCGAACCTCTTAAGCTACTTTTGCCTTTGCGTCGAATTCAATCGTCATTATCAACTTTCCCTCGAATCGCTTAATTAGCAGCAGAGCACGAGCGTGTATAATAGAGAAAGTCACGTATGCGTGAAGATCAAGCTCGCGACCGGCAATGAGAGGAGTCGTAAATGCGAGGATTAGCCGTGAAAAACGGATGACGGGGGCGGAGTGGGTGTGCGCTCTACAAAGAAACGCAGTGGCTAGCGAATTCCCACTCTAATCTGTGAGTAATTGTCACGCTCGCAGTACTCGCTAACAATAAAAAGACATATAACGTCAAGAATAGAAGACACCCTCGACTCTCGTACCTGGTGACGCTTCCATCTCTCTCTCTCTCTTTCTCTCTCTCTCTTCTCTCGATATATCCATTGCATCTTCTTCTTTCCTGCCGCGACGATTAATCTCCGATTATAACACTCGGCTTGACAGCGGCAACACTTTTACGAGCTTCTTCTTTTGAACTCCTCCTTCTTGGCGTTGCGTGCTCTCGTTTTGCCCTTTGATTGACGCCTGCGAAATTCTCAGAATCCAGCTGAGAGTCAATAGCTGTGGAACTGTTTTCACGATGACAATTCATGGCACGATGTATTGGTTTTTTCTCTCTCTCTCTTATTTTTCAGACTTTGACTTCCGATAATTTTTCACTGCTGTTTCGCTCATACATTCTACTTTGCATCGAGAAATCGTGAAAGCACACGACAGTACGATTTTCGTTCTATTTTGACAAGCTCAAGATTCCGTGTGTTATGCGATCTAATGATCCAGAATAACTACATCTAGAACTTCATCCTAAATACCGCATGAATAGCGCCAAAAATATCGGTAAATGGGGGAAAAAAAACGGGACACCCCAACGAAACCGCAAGAAATGGTCGAATCCTTTTCTCTTTCCAAAAAAAAAAGGAGGCTCCGTACAGCCAGCGGCACTTTGCAGGGCAACTCGTTTGCGGGTCGAAGGAGTGCGTGCATGCGCGAGGTACAATGCCGAACGAAATTCGGCCAAGGACCGCGCAAAGGAAGATCGCTACATACCGGGGTGATTTCCTTGTAATCGGAAGACGACGATGAATGAAACGGAAAGGAATCGAGTGCGCGCGAGTTTCTCTCTCTCTCTCTCTCTCTCTCTCGTTCTCGCTCCTCTTCATTCGTTTTCTTTTTTTCCGAGACGAGACGATCCACACAAAGAGACTACTCGCATTTTCGCTCGAGATTGTTTTCCCTTTGCTGCTTCAATTATCGGCGATGCTTCGATATTTTTCCAAGATTATGATCAAGCTGTTATACCTTGTTTTTTTTCTACTTTTTTTAGATTCATATTGCAACTACTGATTAAACGATATCGAGGTCATTGTAAATCGATCGTTAGTAATTACGAGGAAGAATTTCGATAATTTCAGGTTAAAATTGAAAAGAAAAATCATTTTTTTCTCCTGTTTTTTTCTAAAAGAATGCATCAACAGAGCATTATTACTTTTAAGCGAAGAATGGCAACAACGATCAACGCCAAATGTGTTGCAAAATAAAATAAAAAGAAAAAAGCTTTTCATCATCGACAGCAGATGTTGGAAAGAGCGCGTGAACTTTCTCTAAGGCCAATTTTACGACTTGGCCGTTTTTTTCGTAACACCAAGGACCGCAGTCGCGTGGGTGCTGGCGCGCGTGGTGCGTTCAACAAGTGAAAAGTCAAAAAGAAGAAAAAAAAAATAAGGAGAAGGAACACGTGGTCAAGCGTGCGCGGCAGCATCCCCCCGTGGCTCTTGGTTATCGTTTCCGCATGTCGCGCTGCGCCGCTTACACTGCGACCTCGCATGTGCATGGCTTTCATCATTGTGCAGCGACAAAAGCGACAAGGAAAAAGCGAGACACAGGGAAATTGGCTCTCGGGTTTCCGTAGCATCCGCTCGGAATCTGAAAACTCCGTTACATAAATAGGAGACCATTTTTTTTCGCGCGCGCACGTCGTCTTCTCTCTCTCTCTCTCTCTATCTCTCTCGAAACTGGTGAGCAGCCAATACGTAAGTGTCAAGGAGTTTGAGTGAAATGCTCGTGAAATTTGAACGAGTAATTTTTTTCTATTTTTTAGTTTGTCGATAAAGAGATATATCTACGTACGTATTTATAAATATAGAATGTTAGGAAAGATTTGTGAATCGGTGAAGTACGAATATTTATGTTATTTTTTATTCAACCAAAAAGTTGCTGTAATTTATCAGTGCAACAGCGAGTCTGCATGAAAATCGAATTGCGTAATTACAATTCCTTCGGCCAGAACTCTGAAGTACGTTGAAAATAAACTTTTCGTAACTCAAAATTCGGTTGGGGAAGTGCGTTTTGTCCATGACGCGATGATTTTTTTCATTAACCCGACAACTGTGTGTTTGCTTAAACAGGTAGGCCGCCACTACCACCCTTTGAAGCATAAAAGTAAGAGTATTAACGAGTTAGCAGACAAATTCGAAAAATTGCTTATTAAGCTCCGCTAAACCGCTGCTAAAACAGTACTACGACGTTGACTGGATATTCTCGATGACAGCTAGCGGAAGCCTATCTAGTTTTCGAAGGAAGATGGTAGCATACAATCCAGAACATATCGTTAGGATCAACCCTTCACATTCAGGTCGTTCAATGAAGACACTCTTCAGCCTGTTCACGCCGTTCATTACTCTCAGACCTACTACATAATTTAATGGCTTGTCTGGGGGGGGGGGGGGCTTTTCAGAAAGCCATAACGACGTGAATTCTACCCTTGGGCTAGTCGATTTTTTCTAATCAATCAATTATTTTCTATCAGACAGCAAACTTTTATACGTTATAATTCACGTATAAAAGTCTGCAATATTAGATTATTATCAATAGTTTGTGTAAGAGATCGAGATTAATACCTTATAATAGAAAAATTAGTATTTTGATACTGACTGTATCCAACAAGTTGTCGAACAAAAAATACAATTTTCTATTATGTTATTGTTAGGTAACACCATCGATATAAATATATTCACTTTGACACATACTACAAATATTACACATATTACAAATAAAAAGCGCTCAAAGAAGTAGAATTGTATTTTTATTTCAGAAATTATTTAACATGTTGTTCTCTTTTTGCCTTTAAGACCGTTGACTCGATACATAGCTGTCGAAGCGTCAGAGAGGAATTTTAAATTTAATTAATCAGTCAATTCTATTGTTTTTGAGTGTTTGACGATATCAGCCAGTTAAAGAGTAAACCTCGTGATAAGTCGCACGGTGAATATGAACTTTTCGTCAATTGAAAGTCTCGCAAATATTTGCGGACGTGCACCTGGCCTGGCATCGCACAATTATTCGTCGGTGTCCGCCAGTGACGTTGTATCCTCGAACACCCTGACACGCGTATAAGAATGAGAACGCTTTGTAATAAAAGTTAATTCGATAAGTTTGTTACGACACGACAGCTGGCATCCTGCCGAAAGAGTATCAGGACATTCATCGTCCTCGCTGACAGCTACAACGCACGTATCTCGCTCTCGATGCAAGTTGGCAGCGTGCTACTCAAGACATATCAGAGGATCGACAACTCGCGTTCTTGCCAATTTCACAGTCTATTCCATATGCAGCAAGTACGACCATAGTCTTTTCATACGAGCTGACAGTTGCCAGGCGGATCTGCGTATGCTGACGGCCCAATACGTTTCAGTTATTTCAAACAATCCTATCGTATGAAGAAAAACATTGAAAAGCATTAGGGCGTTCGCACTGAGCTTTAACTTTTAGCTTGGTTTTCTGCAACGTATGTATTTCTTTTTAACATATTATATTTAACAATTTTGGCAAGACACATCTATTATCTTATGATGTAATAGTTAAAGATAAAATTGCTTTTTTGCAAAAATTAAATCTGCTTATTCAAAATAGATGCATATGTGGCTGGGGTCAAAAACATTTCGGTATGGCAGGTGAATTTGGCGCCAGAAGTGCGACCGCTAAGGGTTAATGTATAGTCATCTTGGCCATTTTGAATGAAAATGGGCACAAAATATATTGCTTTTGGTTTCAGCTTGACAATTCCACTTGATGTCCCGTAAAAATTGACCGGCTTGTCTTGGGCTTTACGAATTTCTGACTGTAAGTGCCATCTCAATTCTTCTTGTCGTCTTTTGCTAAACAGCAAGATGCTGTTAATGTGTACTTTGAGTTAATAACACCTCTGGCTCGTCTACCTGCGTTTTCAATGAAAAAACTCAGCAGCCCGATCATATGACTCTTCAATTTCAGACCTACGGCGTACTTTAATATATTAGGTCGAGGTTTCGCTCTCAATACCTCAACGCCATGCGTTTCAGCTTTTCTCTTCGTCAATCGAGTCAATTAATTGTATTTTTATCGATTGGATATAAATATGCTCCAAGCGCGCGTCGAGGAATGACAATGATCACTAAAGACTTGTCAGATATTTAGAGAACTGACAATAAAATGTATGTTTTCCAATAGTTAATAAAACAGTGATTGTTGATATAAAACGAGTGAGCTTTATCATGGATTAATCTTCTATACTGCGTTTGCAAACGTCCTATTAAAAAATTAGTGATAAGTAGAGAAATGTGCTTGGCGAAAAACAGCATTTCGCAGTGCAGTTCATCAGAAAGTCTACAAACTTTTACGACATTATCCTTTTCTAAGCAATGTTACAGTACTGGCTGAGGCGACTTATCACGGCGCGAAGAAGAATGGAAGAGTCATTGAATGCGATGCGATGTGCGCGCTTGGTAGTGAAGGTATTCTAAAAGTCGCCGTTGTCGCGTGAAAGGGACAATAAGAGCTCGCTTTTCACGCGGGAGGAAGTGCAATGAACTCGCGTTCCTCCAAGAAAAATTTGTATGCTGAATCAGGAAAAAGGGAACGATTCTCGCGTTACCTAACTTGGAAGTTATCGCAACAAAGTGCGTACATCGATGACCGGATCTAAGAAGGCCAATCTCCCGTTCTCGAAGCAGATGCGCCCGAGAATGAGAGAGAGAGAGAGAGAGAGAGAGAGAGAGCGTATGCAGCCACAAGATCTAAGAATCTCGATATCCCGCCAATTGGATCTTTATGCAGTCGTACGTATATGCATCCGGCGTAGGAGCTCGAGGAGGGCGCACGGGCAGGGACCTTGACACAAAGCCGCTCTCGCACAGATCCGAAGCCCTAACAATGGATTGCGTTGCGGAATTCCCTTTCATTGCGTTTTTTCTCTCTCTCCCTTTCCATTGAGCATCGACATATACGTATATACGCCGCCGCGCAGGAAAAACCCTTCGTCCAGTGTTTCTCTCGTTTTTCTTTCTTTCCTCGAGTTACCTGCAACCTCCCTTATGCTTAATCGGCCTTCTCTTTTTTTCCAGGGCTTTTCCTATACCTGTTTTCCCTACGACGTGCTGCACACGTGGAACATGCGTGGATGAGGGGGCGAAAAAAAAAATAATAAAAAGGAGAAACCCCGAGAGGGAGGCCGATGTGAAAACACGCATTGTGCAATTTTCTGAAGGAGATGAGTGTTTCGTTTTCTTTTCTTTCGATTTTTTTTCTGGACTTGGCGCTTGGAGACTCCCCCCCCCCTCCAGCCCGGCCACCCGTCTCTCTCTCGCGATCGTATGCAACGGAAAACTAAACACGAATGAGTAAAAAGAAATAATTGTTGCGGTGATGCGCTAATTAAAAGTCCGGGTAATGCTATTCGTGAAAGCTGCGTTGCTTGAGCCGAGAACAATTGCAAGCACAAGGCGTCACACAGTAACTCATCCGTAACAATAAATTATCGCTGAACCCTTAGAAATGTACCAGATAAACCTCGCAACTCTCTCTTTGACCGTCATTTCAAAGAATTTACGTTTACGCAATTCCGGGCTGGCCGCCCATTGTGAGTTTTCGCAAATTGCACAACTTGAAGGTCAAGACGACAAAAGTATCGCGTCGTCATTCTGCTCCAGTTTTACGTGAGAGCACCTCGACGCCAGATTTACGACGCGCCCGTTCGTCCATAAACTGGGACACCGGTGTGGGCAAAAATTGCGCATTCGGTTGTAAATCACGCCCCGCCCCCCCGCAACGTAAATTTAGGCAAGGGGGTAAGGCGCTGTATACATATAACGGGGCCTACAGTTCGCCGCCGCTGTTCGTCCTCGCTCTCCGCATTACGTAAAATCCATGTAGGGTTGCATCGGCAGCCTCGTAGGCGGGCCCGAGCCCAACTGTAAAACGAAAGTTGTTTACAGGGTCCGTTTTCAAGTAAACCGCGCTCGGCGTGATGCCATTGCCACGGCGGCTTTTCAATTTTTCGGAGATTTACTCTGAAACGAGCAATCGATGGCAAACGCTCGAAATTTGCGCAATTTGCGCGCGCGCTTTGCAGCTTTTCTTTTGGCTAATTAGCGCAAATTTCACGGACGTTGCACATTTCGCGTTTATCGACTCGGCTGATGTACGAGGTCCAAGTGGTAACGAGATTAACTGAGAAAAATAAAATCGAACTCCAATTTATTTTACGCCATTATTCGGAAAATTATGCTACGATCAAGTTAATAATGAAATCGGTCGACCTTTAAAAAAAGCATCGCAGAGGTATGCGTCAACGTACATAGGACAGATAAATAAGTAAAATACAGATCTGCTCGTCTGCGAAGTCGGCAAAAAGAAAAGACGAGAGCGCGAGCTTTCACCTCCCGGGGTTGGCGAGCTCGCGCACGCAAACACCTTCCAGCACCCCTCGCAACGCGCGCGCGGACTCATCAGCAGCGATAATGAATCCAAAGACACTCTCCTATCGGCGCGCGTCGTGCCTATAAGGGTGGGCGTCTCTCTCAACCCTCTCGCTGCCGCTGCCAAGGCGCGATCAATACTTTTTATGCGAGGAAGGAAGAAGCGACTACGGCTGTCTCTATCTCTCATTCTCTCTCCCCCTCCTGTTGCGCGCACACAGCCAAAGAGGTAGGTGATACGACCACCGCCGCCGGCGAGGAGAAGGGCTGTGCTCGGAATTAACGAGGTTTATTCGCGAAGCTTCCCCCGCCTCCCTTCACCCCTCCTTCCACATCCGAGAGGACGGGAAACGAGGGACGGCTAGTCGCGCGAGCTTTTCTCTCTCTCTCTCCTCGCGTTGCTTTGCAAGATACGCGCCGCGTTTCTGCCTCTGTAGCGCGAGGATTAGTGCTTGGCCAATTGTCGACTCGCGTGTGCGCGATCGGCAAACACCTGCGCTCGTCGAAGAGCGCGATGCTGTCAGCGCGCACGCGAGTGGGGTGGGCGCGACGGGAGCAGCAACGACGATCGTGCGGCTGAGATAAAAAATTAAAAGCGAAACGAGCGGCGGCGCCGCCCCCGCCGAGCTCCGGCGAAACAGTACCTCGGAGAGCGAGAAAACGAGAGCGGCGCGGAGGGGAAGGGACGCGGCGACGACGTCGTCTCTTCCTCCACGTGCCGGCGTAATCAGGAATATCATTAAACTCTCGAGAGCGTGCGGGGAGGAGAGATATCGAGTCGCTCTTGCGTCTACTTTAATTTCGAACTCTCCACTTTTCCCTTCGCGAGATTACACGAGCCAAGTTTTTTGTGGCTTTACAGCCGCGAGATTCTCTCTCTCTCTCTCGCTCTCTCGACTGAATTTAATTATATCTCGTTAGTCGGAGCGCAGCAAGAGTTTCCGATGTAAATGTCGTGTCATCTTGAATTTTTCAATTATGTTAATAACGAAGAAATCCTTCGCATCGGAGTAACGACGCGCGTTAGTCCTTCCCGTTGGCTAATTATGCGTAACGAGCCCCAAAAATGGCAGCGCTCTTCGGAGCACGCAGCCTTTCGGATAATCTCACGCGTGCTCCGAGCTCATCTTCCGAAGGAATCTCGGCGCGTGTTATCCCAGAAAACATCGCCAGCTCGTAGAACGCGGAGATCGATCGAGGCTGGAAGAAAGGGTTTCGCTATTTTTACGGGGACGCTTTGTCAGCGAGGCTGCTCACCTCTCTATCGTCGATCAAGCTCTGAATATTTATCCGGGCAAGCGCCCTGATTTCCATTGACGCGTGGGAAAGGGGCGAACGAGCGGTCATTAGTTTTTACTTTTTCTCTTCTCCCCGGTGACGCTCGGGAATTTAACGATGATTGGCGTCCACTCGGCAGCCCCGACGTCTCGAGACGTCTCCGATTCACACGACGGTCCGTCGAGTTTCCCGTCGAAACGGAGCGAGCGATCTCTCGCGAAAAGGAGAGAAGCAATTGATCCAACGCCATTAGCACTGGGAGGCTAGTGCGCGTGCAGCTTGATTATCGATTAGCGCTGGCTCGGTCGTCAACGCGCGGCAGGCGGCGCGCAATCGCCGAGTCGCGCCACGTACTCGGGCTCTTACGGCTAGAGCGACGACAGTGCGTATAATGCCGATGCAAAGTATGTTTTGAGTTGTTTTAAGTCGAGGGCGCGCTCGCTTCATTTTTTATTGAGTCGCTCCGCGGAGGGTCGCGCGCTCTCCTTCGAGACGAATGCTCGCCGATTTTTTTTTTCTCCCCCCTGCGCGAGGGTGATTTCTTCTCGGGGCTTTTAAAAGTTTTTCTCATTCGCTGATGGCCTCGCCCCGTACACTTTTGATTAGTTTTAGTTTGAGTGTTTTTGTTTATCGCGTAAGGGATGGCGATGCGCGTTTTTGAATTAGCGATCGAGGCGTTTTTTTGGACACCGAGAAAAGAAGAGAGAGAGAGAGAGAGAGAGAGAGAGAGAGAGAGGAGAAAAAAAACACCAATAAACCGCCTTACTCGTGTTTACGAAGAAAAGCCCGCAATAAAAATCCAATAAGGCGTCATCGACAAGAGAGCGAAAAAAAGGAAAAAAAAAATTCTAACAAAGAGTCGCACAGAGAGCCGGAAGATTAATGTCGCAAAACACTCGATAATAATTCATTTGCCCCACCTCGTCGTGTCGCTTGCCGCGTCCGTAAACACGATATTGCACCTTGCTGCCGAAGGGGTGCGCGCGCGTTACATTCGCGGAAGGGTTGCTGCCTATCTTGCCGCGTTGCCCTGGCAACAAAACTCGGCGAGCCCGCGCGGCAGAAGGGTTAGTCGACGAGGGGAAGTGCCTGCGAGGGAAGGGTTAATGAGATTGGCCATTGAGAATGGAAAGCATTCTCCCCTTCGTTCCTTCTCTCCCTTTCTGCGCCTCTTGTTGTCCGAGTCTACTTGCACTTGTTTTGCGATGGATTTTGAGCTGAAATGGCGTGCGCTCGCTATAACGAGGAATAACGGTTTGTAGCCCACTGACAGCAACAGCGACAGCGACAGTATTCTTTGCCCTGTACGCGTCGAAAGATAAATTGTCACGTATAATTGTGCAACACTCGATTTCATTCCCCGAAAAGCCCGTGATGACATTTTTTTGTACGGGGTTTGGCCACTCCGCGTATCATCGGAAAGGCTAAGTGAACTATATATATCCAAGATTTTTGACAAATAAGTGAACGATGAGAGGAATTTAATGGAGTTAGCACATTTGAGCAGCTAGGGACTTGGCTCTTGGAGCATCATTGGAGCCTCACTGTCATCCTGTTGAAGAGAAAAGTGATAAATGCTAGTACGATCGAGGTGCACATACTTTGCACGTTTCCGGCGAATGAGCAGACCTCTTATTATTCACTTTAGCAGCTTCGTCAACCAACTCGTCGGCTCTGCCACTCAGGTATTTTCTGGCACTGATAGGGAGTGCCTGGAGCGTAACTTCGACAAGAGCCATTATAACCGATCGAAGCGGCTTCGAGCAGCGCTGAGAAACGTTTTCAACTTCATGACCAAAATTCTAATGAAAGCAGTGGTGCGCGTCGTAATTGCTTAATTTTAAACTTATCGAGGGTTACCTTCAAGCAGCTTTATATCTCATTGGAATAAGGCCGATTGCGTTAGAACGTCTCCGCAAAGCACTTTCGCCTTCACTTCGCGTTGCAGTTGATAAAAGCACTCTTTCTTGTTACGATGGATGGCGAACAAGTAATTTTGTACACGTACATCCGTCGACAATAGATCGCCATAACTCGTTAATCATTCGACGAAGAGAGTTGATGAGCTACACGTAAGGCCAAGCGAGAACAATGGAAAAGTGCTGTTTGCCGTGTTTTCAGTCTCTTTGTGGCGTCTAGCGAGGTTCACATCGCCATTGTATTCTGCGATAATTTTATTTGGTTAATGATAATCCAAGCTCTTGCTTATAAATCGTTTTACTTCATAACTGAATCAATCGGAGTAAAACGTAGTAGAAACAATACGCTTTTATGCACGAGCGCGCCTTCTCGTTCAAATATCGTTCGCCTTCAGGGGTCGTCACTTATCAATACTGGCGTTCGACGCGAATATCGTCATCTATAATTACGTGCGTTACGTGATGCAAGTTGGTGCGTCCAGCACTGTTAAATCCAAGGCGACAGAGATGGGAGTTTGGACGGCAAGTAATAAGAAGAGCTGACAATAAATTAAGACAGGGGGAATAGTGGAGAGGCAGAAAATGGCCCGGAAAAATAAATCGATCAAAGGCTGGAAAAAGGAGAGAGAGAGAGAGAGAGAGAGAGAGAGAAAAGGCCAGCAGCAGGGACATCCCATAGCGAGCGAGCGTTGGCGTGTTTTTCAATGGCGAGTGTGTACACAGAGGACCTTTTTCTGTCCTTTTGAACTCTTCCATGGGTTAGCTGCAGGTTTTAAAGCGTGCGAGTGCGTTGCGATTTCGGGTCATGGGAAAATTATGTAAACCGGATCGAGGGAGGGGAGGGGGGCAGATCCGACTCCCACGACACCGCACATGCAAAGGGTACACCCGATTTTCACATAAGGTGACGTGAGGGACGAATTTCGCATTCAGAGCGGACTGTTTTCTTTTGTTCCGCCGCGTTACGCAGTTTTTCGAGTTTAGTTACAGAGGCGGAAGGATCGACGACCGAGGTATGATGGGCACGTGTGTGTGTGTGTACCGTGTGAGAAGCATTTATATGCTGCAGTGTCATTTCCGCTTTCAGGTGTAACAGAGGATTCTTCCTTTTATATCTTTTTCTTGACTGTCGGATGTATGCGTTATAGCGGCATCAATCAAAGTTCATGCCAATCTATTTAAATTATAGCCTTAACTTCAACAGGTATTTTTACATAATGTTGCTTGATTTGCTAATAGGCGTGTGATCACGAGCTTTTAGCATTTTTTAAATTGTTCATCAATTTTCTGTTTTTTAAATTAAGTTTAAAAAGATACGTCAATACGTTTCAGTATGTTTATAAGCTTTTTTTGATAATTATGACTTGATATACATCTCATAAATTTCTTCATTCTGCCATCTACTGAACTGAACACATCTTCAGATTGCGACTACTGTTTTATTTTATAGAATTCAGACTAATCTGTAAATTTATAAAAACGAAAGGTGGCCCAACCTTACGAATTGTCGTCCACGCCACGGACGTTTGTAAAACATTCGAGCAAAAAATCATGTCTCTCACAAGTGTTTTTTTTTTTGCCAGAGCAATGGGAGAAAAAAAAACTCAAACCTCCCAAGAAATTTGAAACACCAAAAAACAAGTGTGTCCGTCGAAAAAAGAAGAGCAAAAACAAGCTGTAGCAGTCGCACTTTGACCTGTCCAGTTAGAAAAACGTGAGTACGAGCATTCCCCTCGCGGCAGCATCCCGAAAGCGCGCGCTGCCTTTGTTCGTTGCTCGCGCGCCGCTCTCACATGGAAATAAGCGATAGGTATAATATAAAGAACAGAGCGAGAGAGAGAGAGAGAGAGAGAGGTGGCCCCTCGTCTCGCTCCGGCGCGAGGGTGAATGCGAAATTTCTCAATGACTTATTTTTATACCTATCGCCGGGACGACTTTATGCGCGCTTTGGCTTCCCAATGCGCTCGATTTTTCGGTGACTCTTGTTTTCTTCCCATTCTCACGTTGTGCAGCGTGATGCAAGCACGTGTACCTGTGAATCATAGTGTATTTCATTCGTTTCCCTTTTGTGGATAGTTTAAATCCAGACAGAAATGTAACGAAAACGTACTCGTGAATAGAAATAATTGATTTGCGCTCCTTTTTGCGACGAACGCTCCGGACTTTCCGTAATCTTCCACGCGAAGGGCGAGAGCGCGGCTGAAAAATTAATACAAGCCGCCCGAAAAGATTTCTGTTCAGAACGCGCCGATGCGCAAGCCGTCCGATGAACAAACAGCTCGAACAAACACCAGGAACCCGATTTCCGAAAGCGCCTTTCCCATCGCGAAAAGCACAATGCAACATCCTTCCTTCTTCCGTTGGAAAATCGCGCCTAACGATGCGCTCACCTCGGTCCAGGGCGTGTCCGAGCATTTAGCCCGTCGTGTGTCCGCCTACGCTTCCGGCGAGTTTACCCAATTATTCCGAGCGAAAGGGTGAAGGAGAAAAGAAAAGTGGGCCGGGCGTAGTTCTGATCGATTGGTCTCGGAGCTTATTAGAGAGTCATTCCGGCTGGAAGGTCTTTGTGCAACTTGCCCGAATTCAGTGGATTAAATTATCGATGCGAGCGCTCGAGTTAAATGGCTCTTTCTTCGCTCGGTCCTCGCGCTTTCAATGGACGCGCCTCGCTCTCCCCGCAGAATTTTAACGAGGCGGCTGCGCTCTTTCAATCGGCGAACTCAAATTTCCATCTTGGAGGAAGTTCCGATTGCGATTCACGCGCGCCTGCCTTCGCCAATTGGAATTCCATGATTTCCGAGCCGCGAATGTGAGAACTGCACGAGCTGTTCGCAGGTAATAATAACGAGAAAAAGGAAACCTCCCCCGGCCCCCACCCGAGAAAAAAGGAGTCAAGCTCTTCCCTATCGCCGCCAGCCACGCGAGATTTCATTGGATTCTCGTTAAGCAACACACGTGATCGCCCTCTGGCCTCTATTCGCGTACGAAAAAAAGACAATTAAGCGCGCGCGCGCGCTTTCCATCAACATCGACATATTTTTACTAAGCGGCCAACCCCCTGGACGAATTACACGCTTCTTACATTAGCCCAGTTATCTCCGCACATCCGTCTTCGTACTTTCTCGATCATCCTCAGACTTCCTTGGCGGGGAATCGAAGGAGGAGCGCGCGTAAGCGGCCAGAAGAACTTTCGTGTTTACTCTAGTTTCGACCGCGGGGGCCGCGTGAGCAGCGAGAATATTGGTGCCGCTGGAAAATCAGCGGCGCCCATCGTGCAGCGCTCGCGTGCGCGTCGTCCTTTGTGTCGCGCGTATGCGTTTCTCACGTTTCTCGATAATGGCGCGCGATCCGATCGATTGGCGTTCGCTCGCCATGCGCGATGGAAAAACGCGGGGTTGGGCTTTTTTTCGAGAGAGAGAGAAGGGGACGGGGTCAGGCGAGCAATAATTATGCCCGGGAAAAGTGAAAAACCGACGACCCGTCGGACAAGCGCAACAATGTGGCGTTGGTTTCTGCATAACGCGCATATGTCCAAGGGGCGGGGCGACTCGCGCGTATAGGGAAATGAATCGGGCTCTTGCGTCGCCGTCCCCTCCATGCACACATGGGAAACCAGATGAATTTTAAATGAGCCTCCCCTTTTTCGAACGGTTTAAGCAAATAGTGCCTGCGACTCGAGCTACCGGATTTCTTCGGGGATCCGTAAGAGGGTCAGTTATACGCATTCGAAAACGTACGTTGGCGTTATTGATCACCGTAACGATGAGCCCTCGACCGAGCGCCTATATATATTACATTATCCAAGGATGAATTCCGTTGCTCCAGGATAATTCGTGGTTCGGTGGATTTATTGGATCACAGGTGCCCGATGATTCGGTAATTGGCGTTTTCGCTCTGTGCAAATTGGATGCCGATGAAGTCGTTGAGAGGGAGCTGAAGGGTGGAGATTGAGATGTTAGCGGGGAGGTCTGTAATTATCCGGAGCTTTTTGCCGGCGATTAATGGCTGCGACTCGTTCGCTTGCTCGGTCGATTTGCAAATTGCCGGGGATTTAGGGATCCACCGCGAGGAGGTGGGCCGATGGTCTTGCTCGCTCCCGGCCGATCGTCCCTTCCGCGAGTGTGCAATTATCAATTTTTGGGTTAACTAATTATTGGAAATACCATAGGCGCCGCTTTGGATTACTGTCTCACGAGTAAAAATTCAGCGCTCCAATCTACAGACACCTCGGACAAATCGTCAGTTTCACGTAATCGATGCACGAGATAAACGAGCTTAAGTAAATGTATCGTAGAATAATGCTTCCATGTGGGTGTCAATTCTTTCAAGCCACCTGTGGTACGTGCCGCGAAAGAAAATACGTTCTCAAACGCGAGTTGTCGAAAACAACTAAAAAAGAGCAAGCATTCAATAAATTGGTCGTTGAAAGGGCGGTAAACAAATGAGGGCTTGTCGGTGTGGCGCCACTTAATCGGCACAACTCAAGAATCGACTGCAAAAGAAAAAGCGAGCAAGAGCACGGCAAATAAAACTACACGAGGCGGGGGGGAGGG
This sequence comes from Phymastichus coffea, assembly GCF_024137745.1. Classification (NCBI taxonomy): domain Eukaryota; kingdom Metazoa; phylum Arthropoda; class Insecta; order Hymenoptera; family Eulophidae; genus Phymastichus; species Phymastichus coffea. The sequence continues at coordinate 61,761 of NW_026706967.1, read as the reverse complement.
GGTAGAGGAGGAGGAGGAGGAGGAGGAGGAGGAGGAGGCACGAACAGCCTGTTGCTTCCTCCTACATGTGTGTTCTCTCTTTTGAAGAGAGTCGAAGGGAAGGAGCGACTCCGGGAGAATAAGAGAGGCGCTTGCGCGCAGTTTATCACTCCGGCGCCGGAAGGAAGAGGCGAAAACGAGCCGCTGCTTAAACGGCTTCGATTTTTATTCTACCGATCAGCTCGCTAACCGTGCCAGTGCAATCATCACTGCTATTTCTTTTCTCCCTGATGTCTTCAGTTTTGTTCATTTCGGCATGGATTGTATCGGGATCGAAGCGATTGCGACAATAATCGCATAATGAATATGCAATTATCCTCCGTTTCGTTCGGAATGAAAACAACAACGACCACGAAAAATAGTTTTTACGACATCTCTACGAACGTAACGGCTTGCTCAACCCACGCACCCGTCAGAAATTTTTTTCGTCAGGAAAGAGAAACAACAAAAAAACTCGGCCCGCCATAGCATCCTTCAGCTGGCCTTGCATTCAATGTTTTACGATAAGGCTCTTAGCTCCGAGGATTATCACAGATGGTCCGAGAGAGCGTTAAATTAACCGGCCACATGGGCCAATTTCATTTTACAGCAAAAAAGGGTGAGTTTTTCTTTCGACAGGAAAAGAGCGGAGTTGGGAGGAAACGTCAAAGAGGTTTTCGTCTCGAAGGATAACGCAAGAAAGCTGAGCGAGTTTCTTTGTGATTTATCGAGCAACGTATTTTTATGCTAATTGATTTATAACCCCGCGCGCGCGTGTGTGCGTGTGCGTGTGTTTTTCGGGTATTCTAAATCTTTGCGCAACGTACTTTTTTGCGTCCACTCGACGGTGAAAACAGCCCACCAATCCGAGAGAGAGAGAGAAAGCGCGCATTGTCCGGGCAAAGATGCCCGCACATCTGCGAGATCGAAGGCTGAAAAAAACTGTGGAGATCTTTGTTTGCGGTAGTTTTTCCGAGGCGCGTGCCGGTCAGCCCGTCTAATTTTCAGGGGGGCTGCACCTCCGGCGGTTGGATAAAACGATTTCACCATGGTGCTCGTTTCTTCGTTATATTTTTTTTTCTTTTCGGTTTTAACGACGGTCAATTGAACGCGCAGAAACGTCGGCAGCGCGCGCGAGCGAGCCTTCGTGCAACCCTTCCGCCAATCGTCAGCGTGCAACGCTCCTCCCCAACCCTTTCTTCTTCTTACCGGTTATGTAAGGGGAGCGACGACGAAGGGTTGTGGCTTGTTTCAGCTCTTTTTACCAGCCATTTTATCGCGTTCGTGCTTTCTCTTTCAGCATTCGATCCGATGCCAATCGACGATCGCTCGTGATCAATCATTTTTCTTTTAAATCACGGTCTATACGATCGTCGGCTCATAAATCTCCGCGCATTCGCGATTAAATAACGCACATGACGTTAAATATCCACGATGAAACTCTCGGTGACCGCGAGCACAGTAGAGTTCGTCGAGGCATTTTTTCTACCGTAGGCATCGCGTGGCACGCGATTTTTTAATCGCGAGCAGGGCAAAAATCAACGGTGTTCATTTATTATTCGGAAGCACCATCATTTCGCCTACGCAAAGAGGAAGGTAGGGTGTTAATAATTCAGGCAAATTGCATCCCTCTCTCTCACTCTCTCTCTCTCTCTCTCTGCGAGCAAAGTTCCTCGCTCGCGCGCGACATAAAGCGCGCCCTTCTTTCTCTCCCCTGGCGAGTGTATAATTTGTCTTTCGTCTTTGTCGCTGTAGCTCGCGTTCTTCGCCGAGAACGAGTGCTGAATCCGATGAAGCCCCATAACTCGTCGTGAAAATACCTCGGTCAACGACAGTCGCTCGCGCGATTCCAGGAAAAAAAGCCAAAAAAAAGCCCGAAATATAAATACACGAAGACTTGGCGCGAAAGTAATAACGGGCATTATTTAATATTTAGCGCGAGGCGCACTCTTTCTCTCCCTCCCTCCCACCCTCCTCGAGCTCTCCATCAAGCGCGCGAGAGCAAACTTTTTCATCCCTCGCGGAGCTGCCACATTATATCTCCTCTTTCTTGGGGCGGGCGAGTTTTCCGGCTGGAGTAACGAGGGAATACATAGTTGATGCCGCCGCCGCGAGCTTAATTGCGAAAAGAGGAAAACGCGGCTCTCGATAAAAATAGGAGGCGCGCCGGGAAAAGTAAATGCCGAGCGCGAGTGGCGCCGATTTTTAAGTACTGCGACGTTAAAGCCGATTAATCAGAACGATAAGAAAGTGAGAGAGAAAGAGAGAAGAGCTGAGAAAGCACTAAAAAAAATTGCGAGAGAGCCGGGAGAGCGGGGCCCTTTCCAAAAGCTCGCTGAATAATTGAGGCTGCGCGCCCAAGGCACTGCCGCGACGGCGCAACTCGAGGGCTCCGCCGGCCTTTGTTGTACGTACGCCTTTCTCTTCTCTTTCCCTTCTCTTTTGGCAATCGAAGTGCCTTCGCTGCGCGTTAATTTTCGAGCTCGGCTCGAGTGCGCGACGCGCAGATAACGAAATATGCGAAAAATATATATCGACGAGGGCGGAGAGGACGGAGATCGCGCGATGCGTGCAAAGCTGCAAGAAGCGCACAGGAGGCCCAGGAGAACTCGACCCTCGCCGTGCAGCCGCAGATTCCAGCAGCGCGAGATAAGCCACGCGCCTCGGAGCGCGCGAGACGGCAACGAGCAACGGAGCGCGCGAGACGGCAACGAGCAACGGAGCGCGATGGGTTCTAGGCTGGCCGAGCAGGCGACCCATCCCGAAGTGTGCGTACGTCGGCCGCGCCTAGGAATGCTAACGCGGACGCAATGGATTGGCCGACGGCTAATTTCTCGAATCTCGAGAAGGACAGGGAAGACCCGAGAACAAAGGAGGCGACGGTGAGCGGCGCCCGGGAGACCCCATTGGCCAACAACGCACTCGCAGAAAAAATGACCGATGGCCACTGCTGCCCCGCGCGAGAGAGAGAAAAAAAAGCCAGAAGGGTGGCAACCCTCTCTCTCCCCCTTGCGCAACTCGTCTCACCCCTCTGTGTGGTATTCCGCGCGAGCGTGTGCGTTAACCCCTCGTGCAACTGACCGATGCGCCATTGGCTGGCCAGCCCCTCTTTCAGCTCTCTACAGCGGGGAGATCAATAAATCGCACGTGCACGCGCGTCGCCCGCGTGCGTACCGAGGCGCGCGAAGAAAATGGCGACGGCAACGAAGGGATGCCGAGGTTTTCCATAAAAACGCGGAATCGGCGCGCCAACGTCGACGCGCGGCACCCACTCCTCCGCGACTTTCGCGCTTGCCGCGCGTACGCCCGGGCCGTCGGCCAGCGCGCGCGAGTACGAAAGGACGATGCCGGCGGTGATCTCGGGGCACGAGGAAGACTCGCAAGCGCGAAAAGCCAACGAGGCGCGTCCGATTACGTGTCCTCGAGAAGCCTCTCGAAAAACAAGTCGTCTAGGCGTATCTAGGCCGCACGGCTTCTTCGCGCGATTTCACGCGGCGGAGTGGGCGCAAGAGGCACCTGCGGAAACGCAAACACGCGCGCGGAAAAGCTGCTCGCCGTGCAGATAAGCGACGCCGAGCTCGTTTGCGCAGCTGGGACGTACGCGTTGGATATAGTTTCAGGTGCGAATCACGCGAACGCGAGGAGACTCGGAATCGCTCCGTGGCAGTCCGGTGATTTGCGCGTCGATGGCCGTGACCTCTCGTCGAGCGCATATTTTTCGTTTTATATCGAGTTTCCTCTATTGAATTAGCCGGGCGCACTTTATCTCGGAAATTGCATAACAAGCTTAGCAAAGTTGAAGCAGGCAGACAGGCCATCTTTTCCCCCACGACAATGGCCGAGGCATTATCCGTTCGCCGGGTCGGGAGAAACTTTAGCCCAACTCCTCGCTCTACCATCACTTGCGTCTCTCCTCTCTTTTTCTTTCCATCGAGCGCTACATATATTCTTGATGACGCCGTTCGTTATTCACGCTGAACTTCTCGGCGATGATGCTCGGAGAGAAGAAGCGAACTTCCTCTCTCGACGAGTTTTTCGTGTTGGCTAACGTCAATGGCGATAAGTGAGTTAGCGCCGGAATCGCAAACGAGCGAGATTGATTAATTTTTCCATAAACTCACGAGGAATATCTCGTTGTTTCTTTTTTCTCCCTGACAACGTATTAAGCTCTGCATCCGTGCTTTCCTTCCTCGCGGAAAGTTGATAAAAAAAATCAAGCGTAGGAACGGCAGCAGTGATTCAGCCGCGCGCCCATAAATTTCAAATTTCCTTAACGAATCTCAAGAATCGCGCGCCTATCCCAGCAATATAACTGGGCGCAGTGGCAGCCAGTAGAATAAAAGTAAACAACGCGCGCGAGAGAGAGAGAGAGAGAGAGAGAGAGGCGAAAGGTGGAGGGCTTTGAGATTAAAATGATATTACCATGGCGCTGGGCGAAAGGTAATTAAAATTCCGCTCTTGCTCGCAGCGCGGCTCTGGCGAGATAACGTTGTATAAATTAAACAGCCAAAGCCAAGGCTGGCGCTACGGGGAAACTTGTCGGGATAAGCTTCGTTGCGGATCTTAATGGAAGAACAACAGACGCGCAATTAACGCGCGCTGCAAATTCAATCCATCAACTTTGCATACAATTTTCTTGCTCTGAGGCGGAAAGAAACAAAAAAAATAATAATTTTCCTGGCAAACGCAATTAGCGGGCGTTTCATTTAACTTGGTAAACGTAATTGGTTCGTAATGGAGTTTCGACGTAGAACGAAAAGGAATTGATCAGTTTAGCTGCATTGCCTCAAAATCACTGAGCTGTCGATCAAATTCACATAAATTTAAAAAAAAATGGTTTTTTTTCGTAGCAAATCATACCGACATTAAGTCGGCCAATAAAAATGTACCAGGAAAAGAAGCCAACAATTAATCAAAGCAACACAACGGCAGAAATTCAGTCTCTCGTGTAGGAATAACGGACCTCGAAAGACGCGCGCAAGCTGGCTTTACAAATCGTAAATCGCTCGATCGGCCGTATATGTATAACATCGTGAAATTACCCTGCAGGGTCCGCAATCGATAAATTTTTTTTTCCACGAGCGCACGCACGCAACCAAATTTCCCAATAGCCGTTCGCGGAAAGGCACGCATAAGGGCGAAAAAAAAGAGGAGAAGGAAGGCATCAAAGTTTCGGACAAAAGCTAGCGTAAAAGAGGAAACGCACAATAGGGCGTAAGCCCAGTCATCTCTCTCTCTCTCGACATACCTGCATCCGAAATTTTTGATGCCACCTGGTGCGAGGCACATTTACCTACATGCATAGTCAAAGCTCTAACGCTTTTTTCCTGCGAGCATATATACATCTGCCGCGCTGGCGCACGGCCATTATGCAATATCTCCTAATCGGTCATGGACGACTCGACGGTCAGCTCCGCTCGCGGACAATACCACCGAAACTCCCCTTTTTTCCGGATTCTCTCTCCCCTTTTTTTTTACAACGTTCTCAGGGACGTTGGCCGGGCGCGCGCTCCGTGCGAGCCGGACAATGCCCGGAGATTTCGACAACTCGGAAGCGCTGCCCGTACGCGGGCCGAAGGTCAAGGGTTTTGACAGCTGCTGCGTCATCGATCAGATTTCACTTGTGGGATCGCTTTTCGAAATTGATATACATATACTTGAGATCGCCTACTGTCTCCGTCGCCCTTCCTATTTCGCTTATAAACATCCTACAGTCATCCCGTGACGTATCGGCTGAATTGATCGTTGTCGCGCCGCGGCTGCTTCTACCTATAAGCTTTCGCGCTTTCTTCGCCGCGCCGTGCCGATCGCTCAGCGGATTTTCGCGGCGTTGCCTGTTTGACAAACGCGAAAGCGCCACTGGCCAGTGCGCACGGATACGAAGCAAGCCAGAGATTTGCTCGATAACGAAACTCGTCATTGTCGAAAATAGCCGCTAACGAACGCTCGTTTTGTCCAACGTCCGACTAAAAATACGCTTACCCGCTTAATTTTTCATCCCTCGAAGAGCAAAAAAACAAGTCATTTTCCAAAGCAAGCGTATCCGCACGCGATCGACTACAATTAGCCCGCGCGTCGTTTGCTCGTCTCTTGGTGCGGTGGTAATCGTACCGCCACGCGCGTTCGCCACTCCACCCTCGCGTTAAAAACGTGTAGCACTTGAAAAGAGAGAGAGAGAGAGAGAAACTGGTGAAAAAAAAGAAACGGGAAAAAGGGAACGACGGCATTCGAAACCCTTGTGATTTTTCAGAAATACGCACGAGAGCTTGCCCCCCCCCCTCCCCCGTCAAACACGGAAACTCGATCTGTATTTCCGAGCGCGCGCGTGTAACGAATGCGTTTTTTTCCCCCGATTCCAGTGCACTTTTTCCCCGAGCGCATCGGTTAAAAATATGTAAAAGAAATGCGCGCCGCTGGCCCTTCGCCCCGGCGCTTTTTTCACCGTCGAACATATCGAAAAACAATGGCGCGCCGACAGCCGCAGCGCCCGCCGCTGACAAGAGAGCCTCGATTTTTTTCGACGATATTATTAGTCGCGAGCGAACAGATGGTCCGCTTTCCCGTCGAACTAAGCGCGGCCAACAAATGCGCAACGGCTTAGCCAAGATTTGCTCGCTTATCCGGCCGACGGCGACGATCTCTCGGCTAACTCGTTTGTCTCGACGGAGAGAAGAAAAAAAGCGATCCTCGGAGTATCGATCATATCGGCCGGCGCGGAATCGCATTTCCTGCTCAAGGCTCGTTAGCCCGAGAGAGGTTATTAGAGCTCGGCGTCGCTTCTCAGTTCGGCTACCGGAGCGCGCGCGGCCCCTTTGGCCACCGGATTGCCGCGTAACTCGGACTGCCGCTGGTCTTTACGCCGCGCTGTCCCAATATTGACGCGCGAGCCTTCAAAGCTCCCAGCGCCGCCTCGACGAACAATTAGCACGCGGCGCGCGGAGCAGCTCGGATTACGTAGGAAGAAGCTATCGGCGGAGAGCAGAGGAGAGATGGATGTCAGCGATGCCCATTATGCAGAGTACTGCGGGGACGGGCAGCGGGCGTGAGCGCGCGCGCGCGCGCGGTTCGGCGCGGCAAAGAGGTGAAAAATCCGGCACGCTGCTGTTTTGCCGAAAACACCGATTGTCCGTCCATTATTGCTGGCCAGCCGGGCGCGGTCTGATCCGGCTAATCCGCGCCCCGCGGAAACGGAGCTGCCGCCGCCGCCGCCGCCAAAGAGGGCAAAGGGGATAAGCGGAGAGCGCCACGTACACCTCTACCTGGCTTACGCCTTCGTTCTCTCGCTTCCCAGGATATGCGCGCTCGCACCGCCGCTGCGAGCCTTATCGCCCCGAACCGAGCTTGTCCGGCGTGTCATTAGGTTTTGCGGGACGTCGCTGGCGCCGGTTCCGTTTGCCTTGCCAACGCTTCGGTCATTCCCTCGGTTTCGGAGCAGTGGCGAAGCTCGCATCGCGGGCCACCTCGAGATCTCAAAAGGAGAGGCGCAAGCCCGGTACAAAGCGTTCCGCGCATTTCCTTCGATATATAAAAAAGAGGAGAAGACGAAGAAGAAGGAGAAAAGGGAAAGCTGGATGTCGGCGCGCATTGTGTAGCGGCGGATGAAAGAGTGGACCAGAAAAATTAAAGACGCATGAATAAGGAGGAAGAGCGCGTCAGCGGGTTTTCGGTTTCCTCGCAGACTGCGGCTGCGCCTGTATTCCTTTCGACATATATCGCGTTCTCGGATCTTGTCGGGCGCCTCGCCCCTCCCGCCCGTCCCCGTCGTGACGGCACTGGGCGTTGGATTACTTCCAGATCACGCGACTGACAGCTAAATATGACGCTTTCATTGCGCGGACGCTGGACTTGGGGCGCAGCTACGGGACGGCCGAGTGGTTCGGGGCGCAAGGCCTGATCCGCGAGTCATTAAAACGGCGTGTCGCTTGCAAGTCAAAGATCACCGATTACCGAAGTGTCCGTGATCCGTGGTGTCGCGGGGCCCGAGTGGAAGAGGAAAGAGGAAAATCGTCCACTTGCGAGCCTTTCTCACGTTTCTCCGTCTCCTTCGCGCGAGGATGCGGCGCACACGTGCGCAGGATGGGCCTCGCGCAAGACCGATGTGCTTTTCCCTTTAGCTCCCGCGCCACCACGGACGCGCCAGTCGATAGATCCCGGGCGCGCGCGTCAGCCGCAAGGATAAATAATAATTGACCGCTCGTGAGTGCGCGCGTGCGTGCGTGCGCTGCTGGGAAAGTGTCGCGCGCAGGAAGAGCGACGGCTTACCGCGGCTGCGAGCTGTACAAACACATCCGCGCCGATGCCCTGGGTTATCTTGTGGCTTTTAAACGATGCTCCCGATCGGGAGGCCGCTCTCCTCGCTCCCGCGATTCCACCCGGGAGAAGAAGAAAAAGAAGAAAGAGCGGAATTGCTCAGCCGAGAAAGCTTCGCGGATATGGTTGATTGTTCACGCGTGTAAGCTTTCCGAGGAGACGCGGAGGAGATCGACGTTTTCCGAGCGACTGGACTGGCCCATTCGAAATATCCAATTTGTGGTTTCGGAAACCCCTTCGGAGCCGCGGCGCGGAGGTGTGACCTCGGCTGTTTTGCCTTTTCGTGCGGGGGTCGTGAGTGCAATCGAGGAAAAAAACCTACCGACAGTCGCGTCAACGAAGCGTGGACGGGCGAAGCTGCTGGCGTCCATAAGGCTTTTGCTTTTGTGCGAATGCTAATGTGTGTGAAATGGGGAAAATTCGGGAGGAGAATCGCCGCTCCACCTGCGCACTTTTCATTTTTCTTTTTACAATCGGCCCGCTGACCCATTGTGCGTTGCGTATATTTTTTCTTCTTCTCACGTGTATTTCAATAGCGGCAAAATTTCAACAAAATATAGCCTTGCACTACAATAATATTCGTTCGTCTTCAAAAGAAGCGTCGACAAGGCTTGACGCGAAATAAAAACTCAGACAAAATCAACAAATTACTCATCTTCGATTTGAACATCGTCGTGGCGAATATTATTCAATAAAAAAAGCACTTTTACAAATCACATTGCACACCATCGTGCAAGCACGTCAACAAACCAAATGAACGTGCCTCTGCTCGACTACTTAGTCCAACTGAATAATGAGATTCAGCGCGCGCGTGCGCGCGCGGGAGAAAGCGAGCGGCGAGTCGTGGAAAAGCCGCGGGGGAGGCAAGCGAGATCGAGGTGCAAGCCTTTTGGCGGCGCGCGCTGCAGTTTGCAAACATCTCCCATTGTGTCTTGCCAGCTTAGGATCGTCGTCGGCGCCCCTAGCGACGGCTCGCCGGAGATGTGGTTTTTGTGTTTGCTTAGCGAAACGATCCCCATACGTTTCTTTTTTCCTCTTCTTTTTTTCTTTCTTTCTTTTTTTTCGACGCTTAATGGGCCTTCGATCCAAACACGTCGTACACTTTTAGATTGACGAGATACACTGGCACCAACGATAAGAAGCCGGCGAGTGCCGATTATCAATAAATGCACATTGATCATCGTGAAAGTCGATTGGTCTCGTGAAGCGCGTCAACGAAGATTTTCCCTGCATCGGCTGTGTGCAGGGAACAGCTGGAGGCCACTCGGCTCGACGTCGAACTTTTTATGTTTTTTACGGCGCGTGCCGAAAAACCGCAAGCCAATCACGAGGCTCGATGATTTTATGGGCACCCCGGAACTTTTTTTTAAGCCGCGACGAGTGGTCGTCGACGCTCGCGAAGGGGGTTTTTATTGCACCTCCGCGATATTGTCGGTACACGCGACGCCGCCGCGCGCCTTCTTCTTCTCTTTTTTATTTTATGGCACCCTCTGGGACTTCCGAGACGACAACAATGCGGAAGATTCGCAGGTCTTTGCACGCGAGTTGTCGTGTTTCATTTTTTTTTCTCCGGGGGTCGCCGGGAAATTGTTTTTCTCTCTGGCAAGACTCCGACGTTCTGTTAATTGTCGCCGCGCGTCAAGTGTCGTATGTGGCGTGTTTTCAAACGCATTTCGCGCGATTCTTCGAAAATTAAGTCATTTTCGCCGTCGTTATCCTCGCGTGAAATAAATCATCATCCGAACGAGTGGCCTGGCTTTTGTGCTCGAGGACCGACTGAATTCTCGAAACTCGGAAAAAGAGGAGCAACGAACTGTATGGCCTTTCGTCAAAAGGCGAAGAAAAGGAGAGAGAACAGAAAAAAACGACGAAAGAATATTATAAGGGGGTAGAAGCGATAAATAACGTTTAACCGAATGAAAAATGAAGAAGCGAGAGAGAGAGAGACAGCTCGCTCGCGATCGTACGAAAAAGAAGAATAAGAAGGTGCAGAGGTTTCAAGCGTGAAGATTGGCCATCTGCCGGTGCAGGAATGCCGGCCAGTGCTTTTCTCGAAATCCGGCGCACGAGCGGCACACGAGACCTAATGATCTCCGATTTCCCGGTGAGTTAAGGGGGCACATCGTTGCGTCGTAAAAAAAAAAAGATCATGCGATTTCGTGAATGGACACTGTACCCGAGGGGACAGTTTCCTCTTTCTGTTCTGCGCGCGTACTTCGTCTTTTTTCCTTTCTCTCCGCGAAAAAAAAGAAGAAGAGGAGGGAACGGCCGGTTTTTCGAAAAAAAAAAGAAAAAAACATGCGTGTATAATGCGTCAGTGGTCAGCTTTTTTCTCAGTATATATGCGCGGACATCGGGACTCTGCGCTAACGATTGGCTTGCAAAGGCCACATTTTCTTGTCTAAGAAACTGTTGAATTTTCCGAACGCACCGCTTTCATAAACTTAATTTGACTCCGTTAAAGCGATACGGAGTCCCGGCTAATTAACTGATTCTCTTACACGTTTACTTGAAAATTAAAAACTTCAATTGGAATTTAGAATAATTCTTTTTAGCGAACGTTTAGTTTGAATTTCGCGGTCAAGTTTCTTCGTTTTACGAGTATAAATTTAACACTTAGCAACATGCAAATACTCGCAGAATACTTCATTCATGACTTTTTGAATAAAAGTTGCCTTATTAAAATCATTTCACAGTGAACTTTTTACGTTCAAATCCCATCGTATCGAAACCGGAAATTCTGAAATCGCTGAAAATTGTTGAATCATATAGTTAATTAACACGTCGACTTCTTAATTAAAACGTCTCACTGGCAAGGTCGCGGCGAAGAAAAACCGAGGAAAAAACCGCGAAAAATCGTTAAGATCTCTCACTCGCAACCGACGCGCTGGTGGTCCATAGATGGATCGTTGTTCGGCCAACTGCCCCGAAAACACGTCCAGGCGATTTGCACAGCGACGCGTGAAAACGGGCAATAATTAATGATGTCCTCGAGGGACGCGTGCATCGAAAAAGGAGGACCAGGCTGTTCCACCCGTTTCGGACTTTTGTCGTAAAAGGTCTCTTTCGCGGGCTTAATTGATGATCCGAGCAAACGTCAGCTTTCCCATGAGGACACCATTCTCTCTCTCACTCTCGTGCACAAGCCTTTCATTGTTGCGCGTAAACGATCTCGAAAAGCTCTAGGAAAAATCCAGCGATTGTCCGATTCTCAATATTTGCAGGCCCTGCGTGTGGCCGCGAGTAAAGGTGTAAGGGTGATACTGCGGAGAGAACATGTGTTCCGATTCAACGATCGCCGTTGGTGGTGTGTAGGTATTTACTTTCTTTGTATCTTGATCCATTAATAAAACTCACAGATGAATGTCTCCTTTGCAACACGAATTTTTGAGAAATCCATGTCAAAAATCTTGGCCGAACATAACCCCCGTCTTCTGCTTCTTCTTCTGTTATTTTTCATTGTTTTATAGAAATTCAGCAATGACTGTAACTACCAAACACTTCAAAAAAGGGCAGTTTTTTCAACATCTTCATCAACGCGTGTCGGAGTATTCCGACAAGAAGGGTTTAGGTCGCTCGTGACGAATCGATACAAGTGGACCCTCCAGATCGTCGCCCGTGGCAAATAGCCGTCGCATCTGTGGAAAAGTCGATTCATCATCGTCGTCGTTATTGCAATTATTCGAGGCTCCCGAAAGCGAAAATTCCTCTCGATGATCGAGGGGCCACCTTTTTCTCTTTTCGCGCAAACTCTTTCAATTCCCTCTCGACAATTTCACGCCTTATTCGAACAAGACAAGCTCACCGAAGGCCTTTTTATTCTATACGCGGCTTTCGAAAATGCTCCATTCGCTTCGAATTTCACGCTGGAAATTCGCTGATTGACTCGTCCGAAGCGCCGCAATTTTTTCAGCTCCAACTTGCCGTTCAAAGATGTAAGTGCATGCTTGCCGGCGAAGTATATAATTGCTGCTGGCAGAAAGATAAGGAAAAAAATAGGGAATAAGTCTGTGCGCGTAGGAGGGAAAAGAAGCCCCGCAGCCATCGGTCGAGAAATATCAAAGGTCTTAACTCTGCCGTCAAGGAAATTGAAAGGTCTTTGTGAGAGTGTAATCAGAAGACGCGCGTCGGGCTGCTACGGCGTCCGCGCAAGTTTACTGCTCGATGCGCACCGGCAATTCTTTATTTCCCATGCGCGAAAGCGTACGGCATCGATCGGCATCGATTACTCGTAAACGCGACGACCGATACGCTCTCGCAGATGCAATCGGACGCTACTTCGCGTCGCCGCGAGCCGTACAATTCAATCGCCACGCGTAAATCTCGGAAAATTCTATTGGTCTGGCAGCTCGCTGCACAAAGCAACACTTTGTACTTGGCTGAACGCTTATGCCTACGCACAATGCTCGTCCACTGCGATGGGAAAAAAAGAGCCTTCGCCACCTTGCGCCGTGACGACGATTTAATCTCGTTAAACCAGCCCACCGGGAATCTCGATACAACCCTTGTGCGCTTCGGATCCGCGCACCTGAAAAGGGTTTTTCTTCGGCGGCTCATTCATAACGGCACGCGTTGCGGTACGCCACTCGGAAGATCGACCGGAAGCGATTGCCTGCTGCCGTGGATGCAAGTGCTGCGGGTATTAACGTCAATTACATGGAATTCGAAAGATCCGGCGATTTCTGTGTTTCGCTGCGCAGAAATGTTCAGCCTCCAGCCGAATGCTGATTGGATCGAAACGTTTTTCATCTGTTTCAGTGTCCAACGACAGAGCAGTATTTTTTTCCGATCAATTCGCGTCAATATTAATCAGTGAAGCAACTTTCGCAATTCAAAAGCTAAGATTTTTGAGACTTTTGTAGCATTTAAAAACAGTTCCAGTTTCGCACTACATTTGTCATACGAAATGTATCAGCTCTGCATAATGTGATAAACTGTAAGTCGAATACGGAAAATCCATTGTGTGCATAAATATAATTTTTATTAGAATTAGAAAGTCAAATTAAAAAACAACCTCACTACTGACATCTTTCGGTTGAACTGAGAAAATGGATCCGCCTTTTCGTTGAGGTGTACGGTAACTCGGGTAGAACATTCTTCTGTTACTATTACCGGCTGGCTACACCAAAATCATATAAAATATTTTGCAAAGTTTTACTCGTATCGTTTTTCATCTGTGGCATATTAATGATTAGTTCATGATTTATTCGATAACATTTAAGTTTATAACAAGTTAAACACAATGAATTACTTATTTATATCAAATCAGATTTTCTTGGCTGAAATTTAAAAAAATCCGTGCTCAAGTGGTGCATTTATTATTTACCAAAAATTATTGAAATAGCATTTAACATTTTTAATTGCTTATTGGGATCGCTATCATGAAAGGATTACTTGCGTGTACGCGCTTGAGTTGAAAAAAAATCGCATCTACTAAGCAGGAACCTCAAGTGCAAACTGGAAGTATTTCACGACTTCGTCAAGAAAACACACAACATAGAGAAAATCATTGTCTTCCACGAGTATCAATAACTACTTGGAATAGGGTTTTGCTTACTAGCCAATTTTCCATTATCTTCATATCTACGTGAGAATTGCACAAGCAATTTATTGCATTTGAAATCATCTATTATGTCAGTCGAGCACCAAATCGAGACATATGAATTTGCATCTTCTAAAGATATTACATATAAAATATATAATTGGTAAGTACATTTAATGACGTTTGATCTAGTCAGAACTTTCTTCAAGATTCAAATGGCGCAGCAATTCTCGACGAAAAATTAATCGGAACATTCTCTACTGGTCCTGTATTGGCTTATAAGGCTTCGTTGATAATCAAACTAAAGACCATATTATTTATTATTATTTAATCACTGTATTTGATCCTAAATAAATGGCTTATCTTTACTATGGTGAGTAAAATTTCACAGCTCCGATTATTTCAAGTATTCAATTCTTTCAAATAGAAAACCAATAAATTTTAATTACTGATATCACAAATCTATAATCATCAAAGAGTATAATAAAATGGGGTAATTGTAAATTTTGCTATAGTTTATATTTGAAATACAGAATACGAGGTCTGCCCCAAAAGTATCCGACCTACGTTCACATCTTCGCGCGGAGACTCAGGCGACCTCTGGAGGGTACGAACATCACCACTATCACCAGTAATTCCTAACCTTCTCATCAGTAATCCGAGTGTTCGAGATACCGATGAAGCGCTTTAGTTCTCGCACAATGTGTATTTGTTTACAACAACTTTTTTGTATTCGTCGCAATTCGTTTATTGTTAAGAATGGCAAAATGAACCGAACAACGAATTTGCATAAAATTTTGCCTTAATTTCCGTGAAAGTTATGCAGAAACTATTGAAATATTGCAAAAGGCCTTTAAAAATGAGTGTATGGGCAAAACAAATAAGAGTGGTATACGCGGTTTAAAAGTGGCCACACATCTGTTGACAGTAATCCTCGTTTTGGTCGACCTTTGACAGGAACATCGTTGAATAATGTCGAACGTATGTTACTTCAGAGTCTAGATTTCTCTTGCGTAAAAAATGTCGAGATTTTTTTTGCGGAAACAGAAATTTATTGGTATAAAACAGAAAAGAGGAACACTCAGTTCTTCATAGAAAGTATTAAATTTATTTTTTCATTCAATTATGCCGACAATAAAAATGACGTATTTGATCATTTTAATATCATAATAGCGCAGTCAATATGAAGCACATAACAATATTAATGACAATAAAAATTAAAATAATAATAATAAACGTAATAAGTATAATAAAGACATCAAATTATATTAACGATAAGTTTGTATAATTGACAAAATTAGATGATTACAATCATTGAATATTTATAATAATACATACATACTGCTTGCTTAATGTAAAGGTTACATTGCTGAATTCGCGAGAACATTTCGGTATCTTAGCGTGTATACTTGCAGGTAATGTATTTTTTGAAATAATGTTAAGATTATAAGTGAGAAATATCGTTATTTTTGGACTTAAAATCGCAGCCTTACTATTAAACTATCAATTATACCGCTACAGCAGTGAAAAATTTATTAATAACTCTATGTACATGTATATTGATAATAAATTCGTAAAAAAATCAATTCACTATGAATAAATAAATCGTATCCAAACTTGCACAATTGATCATACCAGTTTGATTTCTGGCTTGGTAGCAAGCATTTTCTTTTGTATAAATCACAATGATATCATTTAATAAGCAACGCAGTAGCTTGTGTATAAAACGCGAAAGATTTCGTGTAAAAAAACTACATGTTTGAAAATATTATTCTTGTCATTTCGTGTAGTTATTTGTTAATTTTTTTCTTTTTTCTTTCTTTTTCTTTTTTTTTTGCATCTCAGTAATTGTGCGCATCGTTTGAACACGTGAAATAAACCACCGGACGTAGATCAACTATAAATTCTCTCACCACAGCCTTAGTACAAAACAGACATTATCATCTGTTGCACGATTATTCATCGAATACCGCCCAGCGGAAACCATTCGATGATTTCCTTCGTTAAATCTATCCGACTAAGTGGCAAGCGGATACCACCCAGAAATTCGTTCTCTTGTAGAGTGTCATGGTTCCATATTGTCGCTTCCAAAGTCCTTTCTTTAATCACTCCAATAGGCATTCGATACTCCAACTGTAATGATACAGGATAATTTTTATTTTTGAAAGCATTTGATATTCTCAGATAAATTTGCAAATTCTTCACGGACCATTTCCATAAATGACGGATGGCAATTCTTCTTAACAACTTTTGTCTTCCGCTTCGTTGCTTTTGTTGGATCTGGCTTTAAATAGACTTTTACATAGGTGTTGGGCTCCTGAGCATTAGCCACTTTTGGTAATCCTCGCGCATGATAAACCATAACGCAAAATGTTCCACGGGTGTAATTGAGGGATAATTTTATTTGACCACCTTGGGCTTTTTCTCTGACTTTCTTCTCAGCCCACCAATTACCAACTGAAAATAAATAGGAAATATGTTAGTATTTACTTATGTTTTCTGTATTATGAATTTCGAATAAATGTCTTACCTTTAACTTTGCGAAGATGTATATCAGCATTCTGTTGATCACGTAAAAGTGGATGGAAAAAGGTGTACACAAGATCGCTTTGCGAAATTTCTGGAGCCATTTCAAATAGGCTCTGTAAAAATTTTTCAATATCGGCACGTCTTTTGTCCGCAACTTGCTTGATATTCGATCGTCCGACACTCATTCCACTAGGCAACCTAGAAGTCATTATTCCGTAATAAGGTCACAAACGTTACGTTTAAAATTGCTATTGTTAACGAAAAACAAAACCTCAGAATTGATTCAAGTGTATTTTTCTGAAAGATACGCGAGATAAGATATTTCTATCTGATTAGATAAAAAGAAATCAAGAAATCACGGGACGAAATACACACATTTGCTTATTGTTCATTATTATTCACATAATGTGACTCGCAGTAAAAAAGCTTCTTGGGATGTTAGTTATCAGTGTACTGGATTACTTTCGAGAGTTACATTATAAAAGTAGTGCGAGTTGCATCGCGTCTGATCAAGTTTTCTCAAAAGTAAACGCCAAGTAGCTTAAATGTAGATTGCTTTATTGAAATTATCATTTTCTTGAACTACATAACAAGTGCAAGAAGGTATTTTCAAATAACATTTGTTTACTAGGTAACAGCAAGAAATGGGTTTATCCTGTGGCAAAGAGACATTTGAGGTTGACAAAAACACAAATTTCAAATCGACAAATGACGGACAATACAGGACGTTCGAGAATTTGAGTCACTGGACTAGAGAAAAAAATGGCTATAAACAATCGGACACTGGAAAAAATAGTCCGGAGGATAGATCGATCGGTTCAAGCGCAACAATACCAGTATTGGAAAATGTCGAGCCTAAAGGTACACCGTCAATTAGCCAAATATTGAAAAGCCAAGTGTTAGATATAGAAGATGAAAATGCCATACATGAAATACGAAGCAAAGTATAAGTAAATCAATGTTATTTTTATATTTTTATAATTCGTTAATAAAGATGTCTCCGTTGTTAAGAGAATAATTTTTTATATAACATTATCTTCAACGGTGGTCGAAAGTAATATTGCGATCAATGCGTCGTCGTCCAAAAATTTATTAAAATTACGTAAAATATTCATTGAAATAGTAATCGTACAATAAAATTAAACTTACCCAGTAACTTTTGCAAGAGGAAAATGTATGCACAATTTTTGATAGAATTCGCAGAATTCTTTGTAAGATCTGAATAAGTAGGTGGGATCCGTCTGGCTTTTCCTTTGAATTTTTAAAATGTACATATAATACTTCTCTGGGTCGTATCTCTTTTGGTAACCGTGAACTTGTACACTCGTTAATTGACCCTCTTGTTGCATTCTGTAAACAAATTTCGCTGGTTAATTAATCATTATGAAAAGTTGTTTCTGTTACATAAGTAAGAAAGTTAATAAAATAAAAACACCTTAACATGAAAAGGTATTACTTGTGCTTTAGTTATTCGAGTAAATATCAGTCTTGATTTACAAAATTTAAGGTTTAAAACTGATTTACACGTGCAAACAACAAATCAGTTCTGAATGACATGACTTAGACATCAAACACAACATTACTTCTGAATCAAACAAAAATGTAAGTTTTCGTTATAAAATAAGAAACTCACGTGTAAGTCTTGGGAATGAAGGACAATAGCTCTCCATCGTTATGTTCTCCGCTGAACCTTAATTGAGCAAGATTGTGTAAAAAGAAGTTGAATTGCGTGAACCAGCTCTTTAGCGAGCTCTCGATCATTCTGGCGAAGGTCGCCGCAGCCTCAGGATTCGTTTGTCCTGGTAGCAGGGCTCGTTGGACATAACTCACTGCATCCATTGTCACTCCAGGTATACCCGAGGAAGTCATCTGCGAAACACACGTATAACCGTTTATTCGCACTCGTGTTGGTCGCTCGAGATCTAATCTTTTTTGCGTAAACGTTCTCGACGGCGATGCCATTGTTATTCAACAAAATTATTTTATTCTAGCTCTCTCTTTGCGCTGGGTTTTCCCTTTGTTCTCGAATGAACGTGCGGGGGTAAATGATAACGGCGTTGAATGGAACAGTGATTACCTCGGGCGACGAGATAAAAAAGAAATCAGGCATGATAAAAGAGTTTCCGTTTCTGCAACCGAGCGACTTATTCATCGACGGACAGTGGCGTATTGTTTTGAATACGCTATCTCTTATAAATATAGTTCTTATAAATAATATCGAATTCGAAGAATAATACTCACCAATCCGAAAAGATGCAAAATTAAGTTTCCATGTTTTCTAACAATATTAAATGCCTGGCAGCATAATTCAACAAAGTGATGGAATTTCGCCGATGGTTTGTCTCCACCGTTAATTACATAGGCCATATCCGAAGTCAATACAAATGGTGTACGATCTCTGTAAAAATAAAAATAGATAATTAAAAAATTATTACTATCATTCAAGAGACGTTAAATCTATCAAACTTACCTTTTGAAATTACCAAACATCTGTGCATCTCCCAAAAATTTCCCAAAATCAATGTGAAATAAGTGTCCAGAAGTTTTAAGCATAATGTTATCGTTGTGCCTATCACAAATACCCAAAATATAAGTAGCTACGCTGTAACCCGCACATGAAGCGGTGAAATTTTCTACGGCGCGTTGGTATTCTAACTCCGAAGGATTGTGTTTAGCCAACCATTCAGCAATTGGACGATCCTTGAAAGAACCAGTGAGACCGAACTCTACTTGAATTTTCCTCAAAGTCTCAGCATTGGTAACCATTTCGATCATTCCACGTTTATGACCAGTTGGTACGCACGCAAAGGCAACCATTTTTAAGTCGAGGCCTTCCTTCAGCCAAAGTTTATCCATTATTCGGACCATTTGTAGAGTCAACATGTCTTGTTGCAAGTCATCGCCGACCTAAAATAATATTAAAAATTGCTAGTTAAAAATGTACGTATGCATAAGATTTATTTGATTTACCTTGAAAATTGCAGGACTAATAACATTATCGCACCCGACAAAGTTAATCTTAAGTGGTAATGTAAAAGACGGAAAATAGGAACAAGTTTGAACATTAATCCCAACGACTTGTCGACTAAGAGACAATGGCAGGCATGTTCCCTCATCCTCAACCAATGAACTGTTAATGTTTTGCAATCCAAGCTTTAATGTTTCAAGTCTTAAAGATTCTTTGGTCGTCTTTATATTCTCCGCTACTTCGTGTAAATTCTGCGAGATCAAAATCAATCAGATTAAAACAAGTAACTAGGTTTGACGCGCTACAAAGAAATTGAAATTACTGTTCGTACTTACTTTAACAAGGAATTGTTGCGCAAGGAAGCTATTTCGCAGAGCATCGCCAATAACCGCTAGTAAGGCACGAAGCATTAATTGTAATCTGCGATGGTACCGTGCGAAGCTCAAGCTTTTGTCATCTTGCAATGAAGTTTCTGCAGAGTTCTATAAAGAAAGAAAAAACGTTTGATTAGCTCTGAAAAAAGGAGAGAATTTAGTGGTAAACAGTTACATTTAGCTTACTTGAGGGCTTTGACCGGGTAACGCTTGATTCAATAACCAATAAATATAATGGGCAACGCGGGGCGAAATTAATGCTCTTTCCAATAAAAATCGAGCGAGCGGCGAAGCTTCGTACGTTTCATGTTTCAGTGCTTGTAGTAATTGAGGCAAATAATCAATTAACTCGTCGTTTGTGAGCTCTCTTATGCGCTCCACTGCCAATTCTCGAACTTTCGTATCCGGGAAACTGTAATTTACGGTATTTTACATTTCGAATATACTGGCTAATTATGTTAATAAGACCAATGGATAAAATTAAAGACGATCGTCTCACCATGGTAATAACAACTGAAGGGCTTGGACGGACGGAAGTGGACTCCAAACACGCAACGAAGCATGTAAATCGGGTAGACAGGCCCAGTCCCAACTATGAGCCGCAAGGAGAACTTTTGGTAGGGCCTCAGGCTTTTCATGTAAATAATGCCTCTTTTCCCACAAAATTTCTCGCTCATCCACTGGCGGTCTAACGGAAAAAAAATGAAATTTAATTAAAAATTTATTACCAACAACAAAATTATTACCAAATAGTTGTCTGCATACCTTGAGAAAGTATCTTGTTCTGTAATATATAAAAGCAATTCCTGAGTATTTTGATCCAAGGAATTAAAATCAAGAGATTCAATATCGTGATCTCGCAACTCTGTAGGGAATAGTACTTTCCCACCGTAATCCGGCAATTCCAAACCGATTATTGGATGTGTATTACCGTGCGGATGGATTCCGGGCGCAGGCGCAGGACCTAATCTCTTATCCGCTATGGCTGGCCATAATGATAGAAAAAAGCTTCCCTGGCTCATGACACTGAAACAAAACACAATTGTAAATTAAATAACTAATGGCAAAATATTGTCGGGTACTTTTTATTGTAAACAGTATTTTAATAGGGTTACCCGTCGTAATCAAAGAACTGAATAGCTCCCCAACCTAGTTCTTCTTTCTCCATGAATCCCTGACTCGAATTCGACTCGTGATTTTCATCGGTCTGCTGAGTCCTACCGTAAAGAACGAGCACTAATCTCGCTTCTCGTGGGACTTGGCATACACTCACGCCTCGAAATTCTAACCTTCAATTATCCAATAAAATTGAAATTAGCCGACCTACTTATCTACGCAGATTTCACTTGAATTTCCAAGTGAATCTTACCAAGAATTAAATAGAATTCTAGGGTAAAAGTTCGACTGTCCAACAGTCATAGGCTCGGATAGCACAGGATTGCCAACAGGACGTGTGCCGTGAAAAATTTGTGCGGCGACAATGTAGTCGTCATGCTTCCATGAGCTTGGTAATCTGTGTAATGCTCCAACTCTTACTAAAACCGTGTCTATTACCTGCGACGAAACTAAGCTATCTGCAAAGAAAAAACAACATAAAAATTTCACTTTACAGTTTTTAATTTAAACATAATACATAATAGTTTTAAAGAAAGCAAAATGCACTTACTCGTAGGATTTTCGCCTCGACTGTTGAGTTGAAAATCGACGCAGAAGGCGTGACAAAACGTCTCCACGAGATCTTGCACAGCATCTCGGATTTTATTGCAATGTGACGAAATTACGTCCGGAAATTTTGTTCTCAACGTCACAACGGAATAGTCACCATCTTCGTGCAAAATCTCCGGCTTTTTACACTCAATATTGGCAGTATGCACTTGCGGTAAGAATTTGCAGCAAGCGTTTACGAAATTGTCGACTGCCTCAGATATTTCGTACGTCTCAACGTTACCCATCAGCGCACAGACTGCTTTTACAGCTTGCACTACACCTCGTGGTTGTAGTTGGCCCAGGAGGCTCTGTCCGTTGTTTGAAATGGCTAATTGTGCTGCTGTAGTTTCGACGCGCTCCATTTCCTTCTCAACCGTTTCTACGAATAACCATGAGAACTTTACAGTATTCACTTAAAAATGTTAACATTGATTTTTTTTTAATTGTACCTAGTAAAATGAGAAGGGTATCATAAGAAATGGGCTGAAGCGGCTCGTTCGGAAGAATATCTTCGAGTTTTAGGCACTGTTCTCGATTATCATCAAGTACCTGATTAATCGCGAAAAATATTTATCTATAATCTTGAAATAAATACCGATTAATTGAATAATCAATACGTACGCTTCGAGCAATAGATCTTTTCATTTGGGCTTTAGTTTCAATGGCAAGTTCAATATCCTTTTCTAATTTAATGCATTGATGAACATACTCGTACTGCGCAAGACTAGTATTTGCAGCCAAATATTCAGCCAAACCCCAGACTCGAAGACAGTACTTATCGACATTAACAGTATCTTCGTCTTCTAATGAGCAAGCAACGTTGAGAATTACATGTTCTATGTTGCAATTCACTGAAAAAAATGTGCACGTGAATTTTTGATTGATTGATATTAATAAGTTGTTATAAACCGATTTTACCGTCACAGGTAAATGATATAGACGGTGATCTGTCTTTAGTATCACTTAACATTTTAGAATGTACTACTAATTTAATGCTTGTGCTATCTGGATATGAACTATCAATCATAGGGCTGACCACGTGGCCTATATTTGTACTTGGATCATTAAATGGAAATTCCCCTGTAATATTACATCCAGTTAAGCAATCAAAACGCGATAAAAAATTTATATTCCACTGAAATCACATATTTAATGCATACCTCTGACTGATTTGACCATCTTATGGAATGCCAATAGATCGCAATCGTGTAGAGACGCACGGGCTTTCACAACATTTACATTTTCATACAAACGTGTTTGTCGTTTTTGCTGAAAATGCAAATAACAAAGTTAAATCAACTTTTTTTTTTATCACAGATAAAACAAGTTTTTTGTTGCTTAAAAGTCAATTTACCCGTCTGTCTAATGACGTTCGTCTTCTCTCAATGGTATTCCATGCGGATGAATTTCTAGGAGGAAGTGGAGGAGGCGCAGCTGGAGAAGTTGCTGGCGACTTCATGGATTTATCAACAGCGGCATACACTGGGTCTGAATTGACTGTTTCACTTGTACTGTACATATAATCGAACGGATCGAACGGATCGTAGACAGATCGCTCCATTGCTGATTGAGTATCTAAAAAATAGATTAGTTAACAATGAAATTGTTACGGGTCTAAATGAATTTATTGATTATTTGAGGTTTAAGCTGTTCAATCGAGACGATTGAAATACGAAACGTTTCAATCTAAATTCAAGACACAACCAAATCAAACGATCAATAAATATCAATTTTCGCATCGATTATCATGAGTGTATGAAGTCTGATCCACGATAACGAGCGTAAAAATAAAAATCAATGAATGCGTTTAGTCACCATCGTCAGAATCCTTGGCGCTCCTCGACGGCTCATCAGGTTTACTGGGAGAGACCTTGGTAAGGAGAGGATCAAAAGCCTCGAGTACGCTCACTCGAACATTGCCCTTGTCCTCGACACGTTTATGATCATAAACGCAAAGATCGATAAGATTATTATTAGGTTTCTTTTCGACGACTTTTAATACACTCAAATGCGAATCATCAGCAGCGTAAGGCGACTGCCGAAGATTATTTAATGCAGGTGGTGGTGGTGGTGGAGCGATTGCCGGTCTATAATTCACTGGCAACGGCGGTATCTGCGAATTAAACGACCACTACGATAATCGTATGCGGCGATAATTTTCAAATTTTAATTAAAATTAGAAAATAACGAAACAAGTAGAAGAAAACTAGAAAAAATTTTAGTAGTATTTTCGACAACGTACTGGCAGTCTGCAGCGCTTGACATGAAAAAATTTGCAAAATAATAAAGGCAAAAAAAAGAAAAACACGTAAAATACAATAAATATTAAAAAATACGATGATGATTTATGAATCGTTATTACGGCAAACTCCTAGCAGCTATAAATATGCATAATGTCGTTAAAATACCTGGAGAATGTAAGTTCTAAATATATAACGATTCCAGGTAAGCTGGAATTTTCGAAAATATTTCTATTACATAGCTGTTATTTCATAAAGATTGTCTCATAGTAGATCAAATTAAAGAGCAAAAAAGTAGTGTAACTTTTACCTGTGGAATTATATCGGGAATATTATTACAAATACTTCCAGATCTGGATGAAACGGGACTGATGCTAGGCGTGCCTGGAGTAGAAGGAGCTGTTGAGCATTTTGGTCCTGGGATTGGAGCTGTTGCCATGTTATATCTAAAATCTGTTGTTTGATATGCTGCAGCTGAACTATTACTTCTTGAAACACGTGAATTTTTCCTCATTAATCCTGGATGGTTGTCCCATTTTGGTTCTATTATAGTTTTTCTGAAATATAAATGAGCCTATCAATAAAGACTTCAAAATCACCAGGTTAAACATAAGATATTTATTCTACTTACGGAGGTAACATTGGAGGAGCACTACAATATTCTGACAAGCTATCTTGCTTTACAGGACTTGTGAAATTGATCAAATCAGCTGCAGGTTTTTTGTTTGTTGTTGAGTTCCTTCTACTTGGGATAGGAGGAGGCTGGATATGTACAATCATTCCATTTCTAGACTGGTTTGAATTACTTTCAGGCCTAGGCCTACTCCTCAACTGGAATTTACTATAAACAAGAAAATATAATTATCTCTGATCACTTCTAATACTCATATGTATATAACATTTCTTAATCAACCTACTTTTCGGTAGAAGAGCCATTAGTCTCTGTTGTCTTACAATTAGAAATACTAGAACTCGAGCTCTGAATGTTGAAGCTCTCCTGTGTACAGTTGTTCCCATACTGAGCTTGTTGCTTCTGCTGCCTAAACTTTTCCAAAGCCAAACTTTCTAAACTTAGGGCTTGTGCTCGCTCTAAGTCTTCCTTGAATTGGCGGTCATAGTCAATCACAGCTGCTGTTTTCTGAACAGTGGCATTCCTATTGAAGCTTGACATCTGTAATAAGTTATAGAAAAAATGCAATGACATTATGCAATGTTTGTTTTGAGAGAAAAGATTTTCCTATAGATCACTTTATTTGTTATAAATTTCGTTATAGGAAAAGCGAAAAATAGATTTTTTACTCATGTGTAACAGAACAAATTGCACACGGTATCCTATTGCAAAATAAAAAATATAAAGCTTCGTTTCAATCGACAAAAAAATGACTATGTTGAAGAGCAACATCGTAGCAGACTGAGCTTGGGTATCAAGTATCTCTCAACGAGTTCAAATTGACACCCATTAAAAGCCCAAGCGAAAACAATAAAAAATTATGCAACGATTAGGCTCAGTCCGCGGAGAGCGCGCGCGGCGCATCGTGCTGCTGCACGGTACACCGATCCACTTAACGAGCTTTGCTCTCTGGGAACAAAGCGGTTTATATACATAGAATTCTTCGATCGGGATCGTAATTAAAAGAGCACTCAGCTGAGAATACAGAGTACTGCCGTTATACGCGCGCGTACGCTTGCGGATGACGCGCAGATAGAACGAAGCAGGGATCTTCGTCCAAAAAAGGAAACTTTCCTCTCACTCACGGAGCTCGAAACTCTGTACTGATCTACCTCGCCATCACACATACTCGCGGCACCTCGTTGTTGTTTACATTTCACCGCATGCAGAGGCACATGAGCATTTCATCAAGGAAACGATCTCAAACCGAGGATGCACTTACCCTGGCATTATTGCCGGGGAATTGCCCGGTTTGAGCTCGTGCACGAAAAACTCGGACGAGCCTCGTCAACTATTCTGTAACAGCAACAGACAGACGTGACATCCTCCTTCCTTGATTCACAGTTTGCTTCGCTGTTGCCGCTGCTACTACTACACTGCTTAATGCCAGAACTGCTGCTGCTTGCTGCACTGTCAGATATATCCACAGCAGCTGGCGGTGCGACTCTCACCCATCCAATACACTGACGCACACTACGATTCAAGTTTGTAGCCAACCACATATCTGTATATATATATATATATATATATATATATATATATATATATATATATATATATATATATATATATATATATATATATATATATATATGTAAGTAAGACGCTTTTGTAAAAGTAAGAGTAGCAGCTGCACAGCGAAGTCGGCTGCGAGTCTGACTCATTGTATTCTTCGAGAGATTGCAACATGGCTTTGTTTGGATTTGAATTTCGGAGTTCGGAGCAACAGCTGCCACTCGGATAAACGAAACGTCACTCAAGGATTTTCATTCGTGGTCGAATTTTAATCTTTCATATTTGTGTAGTAGACGACGTTAGACGAAGATCAATCTTATGATTAGATGATAAATAAATAATGAACGTGGTAAATATTCTAGCGAAAGTTTAAAATAGACTATATTTTCGTCGCATGACCTTAAAGAAAATGTTTTTGTTTTAAAATGTATTCTGATCACCTATAATAGGAATTCTGTCTGTTTCATTTACATGTTTATGTCTTAACCACAATTCATATAAAAAATACTCGCAAACACGTCTACAAAATTCATGGATAGATGAATCAGAAATGATTAATAATCATTTATCATGATGACACTTATACACATACAATTATATACTATACTTCTATTTTGGAACTTTTATTATTTCATTATGAAAGTGAAGATAAAGATATGGCTATTTAAATTTAATATATATTACTCGAATATTATTTTCTGACCAGTGAAGTTCAAAATTCGAATTATTTTCGATAATTTAGCATCGATGACACCAAGCGAGCTTAGGTCAGTCTTATTTTGGCAAGTTTTACTCTCGTAACTTGCCAGAAAAAATCTATTTGATGCCATCGATACTCATTCGTCGAAAATAATTCTCATTTTGAATTTCGCGGGTTGTGAATTCTATCTGGGTGAAATATTTTACATTTTCCTATCTTACCAACTATGAATAGTTTCTGCAATTGCAGATTCCTTTGTCACAGAGATGCTCTTGGCGCTGCTATCAGTATATATTTAAATGATCATTTTTTTGTTTTTATTCAATACTGAAATTGGACTTTAAAATGTGAAAATCGTTCATGTTTCTAATTAGCCAAATTATTTACAATTAAATAAGAATTGAAATATATTGTTTTGATCGATATACATCCAAGCTTCCTATGTTAACATCGGTAAATAGAAAAATATACTATCATGATAAGCTTGTGCTAATCCATAAATTACCGCCCTCTATAACCGAATAATTAATATTTTTTCTAAATTACTGATGAAACTTTCATAAATACACATTTCATCAGTGATTGTTGTTCAGTTCGAAAATGTGATATGTTACCGCATTATATCGTAAAAAATTGCTTCTATCTATAAAACCGTAATTTTGAAATACTTATACACTTTAACTCGTTTAACATAACAAACGTACTGCCTAATATTTCCTCCGTGAGCATCGACAGTTAACTAATCGCAGAGCGACCCCCCCTCCCCCTAAAAAAAGGACGTAAGTGGTGGGGTGGAATGCCGTGTCGACAGGGGTGCGCACTATACATATGTCTACAAAGCATCTCACCGACAGAAAGAGAGAGAGTGTGAGAGTGAGAAAGAGATAGACATATAGAGAGCATAGCAGCGGCCATTTTGATGTACGATCGCACGTCAAGCGGCCAAGCACTAGGCAGGCCAGAGTGGTAGGCAGAGTAGCGAGTGGCAGCAGCAGCAGCAGCGTTAGCTAGCGTTAGCATATAGCAGCAGCGGCGGCAGCGGAGTAGCTCTCTCCGTCTCCCCCCGCTGCACTACTCTGTTGGTGTCTGTGCAGTAGCTTGGGTCGCGTAACGTTCACCCCCGCGTGTGCGCGCGCGATCCGAGTCTCCCTCTCTCCCCCCTTCGTGGTTGGGAGCGCGCGCTCTTGGCTCGTCGCACGGCTTATCAGCAGGAGTAGCAGCAGCAACCGCGCGCCGCAGGAGCTAATCTCTCAGGAGCCAGGACGCCTCAGCTAACCTCGAACAAGGTCGTCGCCGTAGCTGCACTTGGCTGCAGCTTGACGTCGAAGCAAGCCAGGCATAGGCTCACTTGGCGTGGTGTTTCTCTCTGCGTGTATACTCTCAGAGCAGTGTGTTGAAGCAGCGGCGCTGCGCTCGCCGGAAAGAGAGAAAAACGCACGCACGCGAGAGCCATTACACCTCGACGACTCTACTCTGCTTACTGTGCTCCGCTCGTTGCCGCCAAGTTATAGTTGCTCCGTTGCGTTGTCGCGCGAGAATAGAGGAGAGAGCGTGAGTGCGTGCAACGAGAAAACAAACGGCGCGCGTGACAGGTGCGCGATCGATCTCTTCTCTCTTTCTCTCGCTCTCTCTACCGAGGTGTTCGTTCTCGCGCGAGCAAAAGAGAGTCCCGCGATTCTCTCCCCCCACTCTGTTGGGGCGACGACGTCGACGACGGCGGTTTTTGTGTGCTCCGAGCAGTGCGGTGATAGTGCTAAGAGTGCAGTACCAGGTCGGGCGAATGCGTCGGCGTCGATGTGCCCTGCAGGAGGGACCTCGAGGTGCTCCGCTTAGGAGCTAAGCAGAAGCAGTCCCACACAGGAGAGAGATGGCCCTGCAGCAGGGTCCCACGGCGGCCACTAACAACGCGCCGGAGCCAGACAGCCAAACCAACGACAGGCTTCGCGAGTCTTTCATCAAGGAGCTCCAGCACTTCCACGACACCAGAGGGTGAGTCCATCAAGCGTCTCAACGGCTACCTTACCACATCTCTCTGTCTCTGTCTGTCTCTCTCGCTGTCTCTCTCTCGCTCTCTGTCTCTCTCACTCTGAATATGCTTTTATCAGCCTGGAGCAACAGTGTTGACATGCTAGTTTGTATTTCACACATAGTTAGTTGTCGCTTGGCATTTACACTGGCAAAACGCATCTGGATTATCAAATTGTTGCGGATATTCACTTGATCTCATTTTTATTGTTGTCGCAGGTTCTAGAATAGTAGCTGTATACGCTCTTGCCCTAGTTTGTTGTCTAATCAATTAGACAGTAGTTTTTCATAGTCAGTGTCGTTTAATAACTTTCAGATATTATTTTTATGCCTTTACTTCTTTTTGTGATAAATTTACTAACTGCAATATAGTACAGCGGAACATTAGGTTTCTTTGTAAATTTCATTTCAAATTCAAAATGCAATCTCTGTTCCTTTAGTTCATAATATTCTGTGGTGAAGGTTGATCATAATCTTAATAAATTACATTTTGTTTATGAACTAATCTCTCAATAATATTTGTAAAAATCGATCTAGAAATTTCAACAACTCAGCATAGTTAATCATTGGTATTGCTAAAATATAAAGTAGAGTAGACATTGTATAATATACAACACTGCAGGCAGCATAAAACCTTTTCTCTTAAGTTATTTGAGCCTTCAACAATAATGTTGACTATATTTAGCATCACGAGTATTAATACATCACTAAATATTAAAAATATAAATGCATATATAGTCTATTTTGAGTAAATTTAAGTGATGAGATTGTAAGATGAAATGGAGTCACTGATGCCATAAATAATTTGAGGTTAGGTTTGGTCTCTGGTTTAGAGTACTTTGTCAATGCCCACATTTAGACTGCTGCATATAAATTATCATTACTTAGTGTTTGTAATGTAATAAGCATAGTTACTTAACTATATCATACCATTTTTTGAAAATAGATATAATAAATTATTAACATTACAATGTTAAATTATGATGACAATTGATGTCATAACTGTTTACAGTTAGTCCTTAAGTTATGTTTTGAATATTATTATTATTATTATTTCTTTGCTTACTATAAAATTTATAAAAATCTCATGTTTGAATTTATTTTATGAACTTAACTTAGAAAAAGTAATTTCTTATGTTTGTAGCTCGAGATCAATACACATACAATCTTCTTATGAGATGAATTCAATCTATAGCTACAGGAAGCCTGTAAATCGTGCAATTATCTTACAGATTATCTATAGTCTTTGTTGCTCACTGATATCAGTCAATATTTGGTAAAACTTTGATATGTATTTGACTTTTTTCAAATAACTAGTTTAAAATTTGTCAACTACCTTCTGTTTATTGACGTATACAGTATAATAAATTATTAATATGACAGTAATATTTTAAATGGAAACAAATTCTATAGCAATTTTAGATGTTTATTAATTTATATGCAGACATGGATAGACATTTTTCTTTGTGGAGTTGAGTAAAAATACACAATATTTGAAAAATAAAGTTAAATTAAAACTGATAATTATAAGATCCACACTAGAAATTACTCATTAAGATCATGTATTATTTCTTATCCATCTTTTAATATTCTAATACTCTTCATTTATTTTCTTTTATTACTTATTTACATAATTAATTGTGTTGATTCTACTTAGAAAGATATTAGTTATTATTTATTGTTGTCTGTAAAATTTTATTAAAAAAATGCTTTTTATCAGCATAGTGTCTCTACATGATAATTTATCTAATTATACTATTCTAATTTTATCTTTACTAAATTATTATTCTATTCTTTATATATATTATAATGAAAAATCAAGCATCTTTTGCAGACTATATTATTAATATCAAACTGAAATCACATTTAGTGGTCTTTAACTAGACATCTTTGCATCAATGTACAAAATACCTTGAATAAGTTTTCTGGCTCTAATTATTTGAAAGGTTGTTTTGTTACTTACTATTGTCTATTCATAAAGATTCCATTGAAATACATTCTTTAAAGCTTGAAAATAAAAATTATACTGATTGAATAAAATGTTTACAGAACGCCATTCAAGAAAGTTCCAAAAGTAAGTGGCAAGGAGGTGGATCTTCACAAGCTCTACACAGTTGTCACATCACGAGGCGGATGGATCCAAGTAAGTGTCTCATGGTCACACTCAATGGCGCATCGTGCGCGAGTAAGCACACATGTAGCCATGGAAAGCAGTGTGTACGAAAGAACACAAGAGGCTTCCGGCGTGCCTTGTTCTCAACGGGCCCACAGTAGCGGGGTAACGAACGAGCGAACGGCGGGAAAAACGCGTTGCGCGCCTTTTCTTTCTCTCTCTTTCCTTCGACCGCGCGCACGTGTGTGAGTCAGGGCGCCGGCCGGCAGCCCGGGGAGGGGGTATTTCGCCACACACACACACACACACACAGACATACACACACAGTGACAGAGCACGTGCGCCTTTTTGGAGCAACGTCCCGTCGTTGTCTCGCTGGCGCAGGCCGATGGACTAAGCACACACGCCTATCGCTCGCTCTCTCTCGCTCGCTCCTGCGAGACCGTCTTCTCGAGATAAGGCAGATAGCCGCTTGTGCGGTTTTTTTTTTCCCCGTTTCTTCTTCGTTTGGCTAATAAAAGCACGCGGGCAGCCCGTCCAAGGGGGAAAGTGGCGATGCAGCGTGGGCTGCCTTTGAGGCCGCCTTTGAAAGCTTCCGACAGAAAGAAAAGACTGCCAGCCATGTTTTATTACTCGCGGCGAGTGAGAAACGGCAAGCGCATTCACTCGCTTTAGCTCGCTCGTTTTGCCTGCTGGTGTCAATCGTCTCCCACGTTCCTAAGAAATTTGCGCCCGTTCGGCAGATGGCAGACCCCACGGACGCTTACCGTTCGTTCCGGTCGGCGCGGACGGGGAGTCGGTCGTAGCTGGTCGCAAGCTCCGAGCGAGAGCCCGTAACGGCGTCGAGCGTGCAGCAGCGAGGATAACGCGGAAGTGGCGCAAGGTCAGGGTTATCCGAGGGAGGACTGCCTCGCTGCTGCTGTGCGGTGGTCGCGCGACTTACTTGGCGCCTCGGGTGGGGGTAAACGAACGAGAGAGAGAGAGAGAGAGAGAGAGAGAGAGAGAGAGAGAGAGAGAGAGAGAGAGAGAGACGGATACACGCGAGGTTGGCTGCTTCGGTACACTCGTGCGCGCATCGCAGCCGACGTAGCCGTCGAAGGATCCGAGAAGGCCAGCTTGCCGGATCGGTGGCATGGCGAGGGCAGGAGAAAGTGCCGCAAGCTCGTCGCGCGCGCCACGGGCTTCCTCTTCAACAAGTGCGCGTACACCGACGTATTCGCAAAGGTGTATGTGCGTGTATGTGTGAGTGCGTGCGCGCGCGCCAGAGTGTGTTGGTGTCTGATCATCGGCCGCGCGCTCCGGTGTGCTATATATATACCGGCGCGCGCGGCCGGCGCTAAGCTCGACGACTCTTCCGCTATGTCACAACTCGCTCTCTCGAAAAGTGCCGCCACTCTAATACGCCTCTGGCTTTATCCTTGTAGAAACGCCTGAGTTTCCAATCTTCGCTAACAGATCGTTGGTGGAATTATTTTTTTTTTCTTTTTAACTCATTCACTTGTTTCTGTAAATAAGATACCCGATCGAAAGGCTTATCGATATTGCAAATTCGTATTGCTTGGAAAATAAGCTCGAACTTCGTCGCGAGATTCGAGTTACGCTCGCGAGTGCGTCACACGCGCGCGAATTCCAGCATAGGAGATACCAGCGAATTTGCACATTAAACGTCCGTTTGCCGCGGCGCACGTATTAGAAAGCCGCCAACCACTTTCTAAGCGATTTTATTTTCGTACTTTTACCATCGCGAACTCTCCAGAGCGAGTTTAATGACAAGTCGCGCGCTGATTTTACGTAAGCCTCCCAACAAAAACAATGGAATAGGCAGTCGCGACTGACGTATATGTCAGCTTATGTAAAAAAAGGAGTAGAGCGGGGGGGGGAGTCATAAAGCTCCCAATTCCGTTTATCCGTCATGTACGTCCGCTAATAAGACGTTATTGGGCCTTACGTAAGGCGTTCGCGAGCAACACGTTCAGCGCCAAATAAAGCGACTTTGTAGAGACGATGAGTGTACTCGTGCAATCGCTACAAAAATGAAAAGAACGAGAGATCGAGAGAGAGACGACTGTTTAATTGGTCGAGGGAAATTCGCTCGAGGCGCTGGAAAATCAATGGGCGCGCGGCGTACCCGTGAGAATCCGCGATATCGATGGCCAGCTTGTGCGAAGCTTGTCAAACAAGATCGTCCATCTGATCAACGCCGTCGCGCGCACGCAAAAACAAAAAGAAAACAAGGAGGAACGCGCGGTCAAGCAAGCTCCGCGAAGTCTGGACCAAGTCTGATCGAGAGTGAGGGAGAAGTCAGAAATAAAACCGCAAAGCTACTGCGCTGCTGCTGCTTTTGATGATGGTCGCGCGAGGGGAGGGGGGGGGGGGGGTATACGCTGGAATCCGATGCACTGCTGAGTCAGGTGTAGTCGCGCGACGGTGCAGTCGCGCGTGGTCGTTTTGCGCTCTCGAGCGCGCCGTTCGGCTTTGTTCGAGAAAAGGAGCTCTCGCGATCGGGTATCTATCGCGACCGATGATCGATCGATCGGCCTTGCATAGGGAGACTCTTCTCCCGTTGGGGCTCGCGCGCTCGACGCCAGCGCTCCAAAATCGCTCAACGATCGCGCGCCTCGATGCTAAGTGCCATCAAAATCCAATCGAGCCTCCGTGAACAAACCGGCGCGCGCTCGTGGCGTACAATGGACCGATCTAGTTTGCAGCGGAGAGCGAGAGAGAGAGAGAGAGAGAGAGAGAGAGAGAGAGAGAGAGAGAGAGCGCAAAGTCGCGCGTTCGCCGAAAATGGCAAAAGGGCGCCTCCAATTTTTCTCTCTCTCTTTCTCTCTTGCGGGGCACTCGGAGCGAAGAGTTACGGCACTTGACCGCCGCGTCGAGCGAACGAGCGAGAGCGGTCGATACGGCAACACCGCGCCCGCATCATACATACGTATACACATATATATATGTATATATATATAGATATACACGGCGCATATACATGCATACCTCTATACGCGCGTACCGAGAGACAGAAACACTCGAAACCGACCGACCGCGGGAGAGCGAAACGAGTAATGCCTAGACGGACGCTCTCGCACCTTATTCGCGCAGCGTCTCTTTTGCTTTTTTTCCCCTCCCTTTGGCTCGTCTGCCTTTCGATCCTCGCCCAGAAATTAATCGCGCCGTCGTCGACAATCGAGAGCGCGAGCCTCTTCGCCCGCGCGCGCTCACTCGGCCCTGCCGGCGCCTAATCAAAGAGAGGCGTCGTGGAGGACCGACAAATGATGCGGCCGCCGACGTCACGCGAACGAACCGACGAACGGCAGGCGGGGCACGGGAAGACCGGCGGCAAGGTGTACAAAAGGCTTATCTGTCTCTCTCTCTCTCTCTTTAACTCTCGCTAGCCCGCGACCCAAGCGAGCGATAATTGCGCGCGCTCCTCCGCGCGTACACCCACGTACCATCAACACCCACGTACCATCAACACCCACGTACACGTGCGCGCCTATTTGGCAACGTCGCCGGGCCAGGGGGCGGGGGTCCGCGCGGGGTTTTTCTCTCAAGCTCGCGCCGGCGAGAGAGGCTGTCTGTCCCCGCACACGCACGCACACGCGTATACGGTAGCACCCGATGCCGCGCGATCAGCGGAGGGATTCTCGCCGCTCGTCTGCTCGGTTTTTTTTGTCCTTCGTTTCGTTCCGAAAGGACGGCTTTAACGCTCGGGGCGCCTTTTTGTCGATGCCGAAATTTGACGGTTGCGAGAGGAATGGCTCGATGCGGAGAAAGGCTGAAGGATCTCAAGGAGAAGTCGAATGTGTCGCTCTTTTTGGTTATCGTCTCTCGAGGGGGACTGCCGAGAGTAGCCGCGGAGTGCACCGCTCGCGTTGATCGTTGGACATCGCTCGCCGACGATTGTGCCGAACGGAACGAGCCGCGAAAGCATATCAAGCCGTACGTCGGTCGATCCCGCGATACGAGTGCTCGAAGGATCGCGGAGCACCTGGGTATCGCGGCGAGCGGTGGGCAGCAGCAAGCCGCGCCCTGCCCCGACGGATACCTCCGAAAAAAAATGTAAATTTGTCACGCGCGCGCGCGTGTACGGCGAAAGTGAGGGATAAATGAGCAGCGCGAACGGACGAGAATTCCGGGCACGAGGAAAGGTCGTGTCACGTGCGCCGACTAAACAACGAACGAACAAATCGAATAAAAATGCTCTTTTCGGCGTTCGTTTTCGCGGGACGGGGAGGGGGTACCGAGAGACGTGGCAACATCGGTGCCTCCGAGATAAGACGCCTGGGAGACGGATTTCCTCGATGGCAGTGGACACACCGTCGCGCGTCTGTTTCCGATTCCTCGTACGCAAGTGAGATGCCTTTTTATTTTTTGTTTTGATTCTTACTCGCCGCTGCCCCTCGAGGCAACTGCAGCTGCTGTCACCTCCATTTTGATGCGCAGCGCATTGCCGCGTTCGAGAGTGCATTGTCAAGGCGGAGCACACGCGACTCGAATATGATTTTTCGCGCGGTGAAAAGGCATTCGGAAGCTCCTCGCGATTCACATTTGCGCAAACAACTGCGTCGTCGACGAATGTGGGAAATATTTCGAGAAAGAAAACGCAAAAGCAACTGCAGATAAAAGTTTAAAAAATAAATGAATGAGAAATGAATAGGTGTAGATTATCGACCAAGGAACACGTGCCGAATTCCATTTAGATGAAATGTTATCACATAAAACAACAACAATAGAGCTCGTTAAAAATGTAAATCACCTCTAGATATGTCTCTCTCTCTCTCTCTCGCAACAATGCTAGTATATTATACACGCAAACACATCTGACCATGACAGACTTTCACTTTTTCTATAAAGTTTTCTCATTGCAAAATAAGTACGCATAGCTAGTTACCCCGTTTACTGATTATGTGCAGCTGCGAGAGTGCCAGTCGGTAATCTCCGGCGTGCGAACAACCAGAAAAAGAAAAGAAAACAGATCGATCGGGCTTACTTCTCGTCTCTGCCCCCTCGCGGCGAATAAAACATCGGGAGCAAAAGAGCGGAGGGCCGCGCGTCCGAGCGTGAAGTTGCAATTTGGCTAATTACACGCGAGAAGATGCGTGACGACGCGCTTGCAACAGTTGCAATCCGCCGGCGAGTGCTCTCCCGCGGCTGATTAGATGGGCGTTCTGTCTCTGTCTCGCGCGCTCTCTCTCTCTCCCTCTCTCTCTCTCTCTCTCTCTCTCTCTTGCGGAGAAAAACAGCCGAGCGCGCGCGCACGGCCTTCCGCGGAGCCGATCGGATGCCGGCCGGCGAAGAAGTAGCGGCCAGCACGTGCCGCGCGCGTCGTGGTCGCCGAAAAATCCCTCTCTGCTCTTGGCCTTGGCCTCTCTCTGTCTCTCTCTCTCTCTCTGTCTCTCTCTCTCTCTCTCTCTCTCTCTCTCTCTCTCTCTCTCACTCTCTCTCTCTCTCTCTCTCTCCTCTCTCTCTCTCCAGAGCGTTGCGCGCGACGCGCTATATACACGCGCACGCTCGCGGAGGAGGTCAGTGCACCTTGCGCCGCTACGCTTTTCTTGCTCGCTCTCTCTACGCCCCCCCCCCCCCTCCTCCCGTCCTCCGCGGACGATGATCCTCGCGGGTGCAGACATCGCAGCCCCCTTTCGACTAATCAACTGATTGACGTTGACTACGGTCCGTTGCGACGTAGACGAGCGACGACGACGACGACGACGAAGACGACGATGACGACGACACCGACGATGACAGAACAGCAGACTGTCGGTCGAATCTCCTCTCGCTCCTCCTTCTCGTCCGTACGCGCACGCGAAAGAGAGAGAAAGAGGACTATCAGCTGACTGACTGTCAGTGCGCTCAGTCCGTGTGCGCGTTTAGTGGTAGTGGGGCGGCAAACTGCCTGCGAGCTCGCATGTGTGTGCGTGTGTCATTTTGGCGGGACTCACGCTCTCGCACGTGGCTATCCGCGACGCGGCACCGAGTGGGGGGAACGTCGTACGCGGAAACCGCCGCGTCTCTCGCTTGACGCGTCGTCGTCGTGTTGTTGTTACTGTTGCTGCCGCCGCCGCCACCGTCGCCGCCGCTGCTGCAGCCTGCTGCTGCACTGGACGCTACGCCGGGCGTTGGCTCGACTCGGCGCTCGCGAGAGCTTTCCCAAACGGGGGCGGGACCGGAGCGAGGCGGCTCGAGGGTGCAGCGTCGACTCGCGAGGGCCGACGACGCGGCGGTCCCGCGGCGCCGCGACGACAAGCGGAGCACGTGTACCGGCGGCCGAGCGCGTGCGCCGTCCCGCGCGCGCGCGGCGGTGGCGACGACGATCCGGCACGGTCGCCGCTGCGTGTTCCCGGCGACGAGGCGGCGGACCGGCCTGACCGCGGCCTACCCCAACGCGCGCGCCAGACCGAGGCCGAGCGCACGTGTCGCGCCGCGCTCGCGAGCGCATGCGTCGCCGCGCTGCAACGTCCGCCTTCTCAAGGTCGGCGCTCTCCGGCCGCGCAAGACAGAGACGGGGAGCGGGAGCTTGCCGCCGGAGCGCCCCGTCGCAGCTGGCGAACTGGCTGGGTCACCGCTCGAGCGCGTGCCTGTGCCCCGGCCGTCGTCGCCGCGCGTCACCGGGAATAACTGGCGCGCGCGCGGCGGGGAGCACTGACCCACTGTCGCTCTCCCAGCTCTCGCCGCGTGCCGAGCGTAGGCCGGCGAACGCCCTCCCCGAGCTACCTGTGCCTCGCGACTCGCGCGGAGACCGCGGAGCCGCGTTTCCGCCGGCGGGCCCTCGTCGAGCGTCGGCGTGCACGCGGCGCCCCACACCAGCGCCCGTCAGCGCGCGAGCCGTCGCAGCGCCTGGAAATAACTTGGCCGCGCCGCTCCGGAAGAACGAATGGACAGTGTTTGAGAGTCTTGCGAGGAAAGGCCCTTGTATGCATTTGGGAGAGACCGCGCGCGGGTTATTCCCGGCTCGGCGGCTGCAATTTATAGACAGCCCCAGTGCGATATAAATAATCATCGAAAGGGACAAATGGACGCGCGCGACTCTTCCCGACCGTGGAGGTCTCACTTTTTTCTTCTGTTTGGTTTCTGTTATTTATCTCTGCGCGTGTCTGTGTTTCAGGTCAACTCGAAGAACGAGTGGGCGTGGCTCTGCGAGGAGTTCCATCTGCCCAGCGGCTGCGTCAATAGCGGCGTCGGCCTCAAACAAATTTATCTTCGGTGAGTGTTGATTATGACGACGCGCCGCTCGCTCATCTCTCCGCGCGAGCGCCCTTTCGCGGTGCGCGCGCCTGTCGGTGAATACACACTCTACTTTGTTTTATTTATTCTTTTTTTCTTTCCTCTCGTTTAGATGCCAAAGCTTCTTTCGTGCGATCCGCGTGGCAACCGTTTCATTTTCACGAGTTTCGAGAATTGCTCGGGTATAACGTCGTCGTTGAAAGTTGGGTGGTGGAACTGCTGTTTCAACGAATGCCCATTGCCTTTAAGCGCGCCGTCGACTCGTCGGCGAGGAAGTATTTTATCGGCAACTAAAGTAAATTAAATTGTTGTTCGCTGTCGGGAACCCGCTTGATGAATAGAAATGAATTCGCGAGCCGATGCGTCAACTGCCGAACAGTGGCCAATCGCCGTTTCGCCTACAACCGGACGATTGTTGCTTGCGCGCCTCGATTCTCGGTCATCCTTCGCGCTCCTTCTCTTCCATTGTACTTGAAAGTACGTTTGGCCTTGATTGCACATTTGTAATTGCATTGAACGCCTTTTCGCAGGTACCTCGACCGATATGAAAAAGTCCATTTCCTGGGTGAGGACGGCCACCAAGCTGACGACGATGACGAGGACTCGAGGCATCGCAAGTGGAACGCCAGGTCGCTACACTCGGTGCCACACACCTACAATCATCATCAGCACAACGTTGCCGGTCAGTCCAGCTGGAAAGTCATTGTCAATAATGGGGTAGATGGGGGGGGGGGGGGGCGACTGCGCGCGTTCGCCGTGCCCTCGCTGCGAGGCGCGACGGCGATAATCACGACGATGACGGCGAATCCCGTCGAGCATTCTCGCACGCAAGTCGACTGCTCTTGCTCGCTCTCGCTTTGCATGGGCTACGTAGGAAGCTATATCCGCGGGTCTATACTCGCAGCGCATGCGTCTCGCGGATCAATCGCTCCGTGCCATCCGCGAGAGATCCGTCGCTTTGCTGGTTGGCGCCGCCGCCGCCGCCGCCACCGCCGCCAGCCAAACGTATTTGTGCGTGCGCCTGACGCGCGCGGGGCCATTGATTTTGCTGTTTGTTCTCTCGCGACGGCGACGTGTGCACAGCGCTTTAAAAACGTACCTCGAGCGCCTCGTCAATCCGCTGGCTCGAACGTGACGATTCCACTTTACTCTCTGCTTCCTGGTCACTTTGAGATTCGTGTTACGGGAGCTCGCGCGAGCTTTGTGATCACGAGACAATTTTTCTCTTTCTCTTCGACTCGATGAATTTCCCGTGGCTAACATAAATCTTCTTTGTTCGAAAATAAATTATTTCCAAGTAATGTATATTAAACTGAGAGTGATGCTCGCAGAGAAAAATGCATAAACGAATGATAAAGCGTGAAAAAACGTAATCGCCATTTTCCTTGTCGTGAAGCACATCGCAGTCAAATGATTAACTCGGGGAGGGCGAGACGCAGGCGCCTGCGGTTTATATAGAAATCGAGTAGTAGTAGCTGGGACACAGTGGCGGGCAACCCCACTTTTCTCTCTCGCGGCTTGTCACGCCAGGGCGCGTGTGCGAGTTTCTGTAAACTCGCGGCTTACGCTTTCCCCGGGCATCCTTCTTTGCGCGATTGAGCCATTCTCCCGCCAGATGTTCGTTTACTATCGGGTCACTTTGTTTTAGAATTATATCAGGATCGTCTAACGTTTGTACTTGGCACTGTAAGCTGCTTTCGGTTTCGATCAAATTTCATGAAGCATTTGAACGAAAGACAGCAATTCACCGTACAAGTACGGTAAAACATTGTTTGAAGCTTGAAATAATGATTTCGCACTGATTATGATAAGGTGCAACGAAAAACTCGTCGAAGCGTCTCGATTTAGCAAGGGAAAGCACGATGCAAGCACAAAGTTCAAGCTCGGCAACTGCGCCCAGCCGTATTGTGCAAATCGATGGTTCGAGCAGGTCGTTAACCGAAACTAGGATACCGTCGAGAGCAGCGCGCTCACCTTTCTTAAGCATCGCGCGAAGAAGGAAAGAGAGATCGATAAAACGCGCGAAGTCTCTTGCGGGTGAGAGAGCGAGAGAGAGCGTCAACAAGTGCGAAAAGAGTTGCACGCGGAGAAGGAGAAAAGAGAGCCGCCGGGGCGCGAGAAGCCACAATCAATAAACCTGCCCGAGCTCTTCACCCCCTTCTCCCGGAGTGTTTTGCCGCGCGTTATATATCTTATTGTCAAGCGGAACATGGGAAATAAAGATGAAAACGGCTCAATTAGCTGAAAAGGGTGGTGGCTAACCGCCCACGGCTGGAGTGGGGACGATGCCGGAGAGATTCGTCGCGTAGTCGTGCATCATATCGCATTACAAAATCAATATCGCTTTCGGTCGTCGTCGTCGTCGCCGCCGCCACCGCCGTCGCCGTCGCGCATGTACACACACGTGCATTGTTGTCGCTTGGGAGAGCGCGTGATAAGCGATGAGCGACCCCCCATCCCCCCCGTCCTCGTCGTCGATAAAAACACCACCGCCCCCTACCCCCTCTTCTTCGTCGCGATGCTCTTTCGCGCTTACGCGGATACGAACAGAGCCTCGCTTCTTTCCGTTCTGCTGGGCTAGCGGATAACGATGATGGCTCGCTGGCGATCGAACGAATTTCGTTTATCTGCACGGATGCGATCGCGAACACATTGGCAGACATACGCATCTTGCTGGATTTGCGCAGAAATGCTGGTTGCGGATCAATTTCTGGGGATATTTCAGATCGGATATAATGAATATTGAGGGATGGGCGTCTAGACGTTCAACGCGAATCGGAAATTTTGATGAATGCAGCGCTTGGATTGTCCACGATGGCTGTCCATCGGCGCTGGAAATGCGGCAATCAAGAGTTGACCCGATCGTTCCGCACAAGCGAGAGAGACTAATGCGGCTCCCTTGGCGTTTTTTTTTTTCAGAAACACTGCGCGAGTACAATGGGCTCTCGCCGGATCTTTACAAGCCGTCCAACTACGACAAGCTCGCGCTCTCGCTGCTGTCCCCTTTGCCGAACGAGCACGACTTTGCGATCAACGTCTGCACGATACTGTCGACGGAGGGCAAGCACACGCTGCGCCTCGACCAGTATCCCCGCCTGGTGAACCACCTGCTCGCGCACGCCGGGGTCTACGACTCACCGGGCACGCGGCAACTCTTCGTCGACGTCTACTCGCGAGTACGCAACTACTCCATCAACTCGTTTTGGCAGGACGTGCTCGAGTCTCAAGACATGCTCGACCTGACGGACGAGCGAGCGTTCGTGGTCAGAGCAAGCGCACAAGCAGGTCAGAAATTCTTCAGAAGAAGACTGTGTGGCAGGGACAAGGAAAAAAGTCCCGAACCGTGTATCGTGCTGGACGAGCCTATGGACACCACCGACGATTGTAACGGATTCAAGGATCAGAATCAGAATTCCATCAAGTTCGAGGAAGACGACAGAGAGCTGTTTTGCGTGGGCAGAACGCTGGGCACTCAGGACCCGTTCGGCCAGCGAGTGCTACAGATCGCTTCGATACTGCGCAATCTTAGCTTCACCCCGGAAAACGCGGCGATACTTGCCAGGAGTCGCTCGTTCCTTCGCTTCGTACTACTGTGCGTGAGATCGAGGTGGAGCAATCTGCACCAACTCGGCTTCGACACGCTCGGCAACATCGCGAACGAGATTATCCTCAAGGAGGCTGGCGAGAGAATCACCAATCTCATCCTGTCATGCGTCACCAAAGGCGTTGACTCGCAAGACAGGTTCATCGTCATCAGTTCGTTGGAGATCCTTAACAAGATCAGCCAACAAGATCTTAACGAGGAGACGCTCACCTTGGGACTGGACGATAGCGTGTACAACCTTATCTGCAGATTCCTGGCGCTCAGTGACATCGCTCTGCTGGTCTACACGCTCGAGTGTCTTTACGCGCTCACCTCCCTTGGCGAGCGTCCGTGCACGAGCGTCGCGAGAGTCCGCGGTGCTATCGATACCCTCGTCGCTCTCGTCACCGTCGAAGCTCAAAGTTACGGGCCCAAAGCTTGCATACTCATGCGCGTGGTCGAGACGGTGTCTGCTATACCGGCATCGCAGCAACAGCAGCAGCAACAGCAACAACAGCAGCAACAGCAGCAACCGTCGTCTACGTCCACGACGGCAAACGCGCATAGTTCGCCGTCGCAGACGACTAACGTTGCCGCCAATCCAGTCGCACAGTCACAGACGCAACAGCCGCAGACAGTGAGTCAGGTGCAGCCGGCGCAGGTGCAGGCACAGGTCGTTCAACAGCCAATGGCGGTGCAGATTCAAGTGCAGTCGCAACCCACGCAACAAGTGCACATTCAGCCTCAGACGGCGCCTGTCAAGGTTGTTAACACTGCTACTTCCAGGCCGATTACCCCTAAAGGCGCTGCAGCGAGTGAGTCTACGTCCTTCTCTTCTTCGAATGTTCTTTCGGGATCAAATTTTAAAGATTGTGTGATCAACTTGTGTTATCAACAGAAGCAGCGCAGGCAGCATCTTCCCTGGCTAGTGCCCACACACATCAGCAGATCATTCAGGAGAACGAGCAGTTCGCGCTGGGATGGCTGAGAAATACTTTTGAACCGGCCACGGGAGTGAAGATTGAACAGGAAGAGCTATACAAGAAGTACTTCGGATGCTGCACCAAGATTGGCAGGAAGGGCGTCATCGCACCCCTTCACTTCCCACGATGCGTCAGGTACGATCACTTCATTTTAAAAAAAGTAGATGTAATGTAAAACTGATTTTTTGCTAAATACATATTTCCCGTTATAGATTATAAATAAAAGTAATGTTCTATAATGGACAGTTTGAATAATGTTAGATAAAATTGCAGCGTTGTAGCTTTACTAATGAAATTCTTGTGTTGAGCTTATCTAAAGCTATTAAATCTTCGCGTATAATTGACTGAATTAGTTATCTGGATCTTAATATAGGAAATAAAAAAAATTCAGTTCAAAATTCGATACTTTATGATAAACATATATTTTTGGGAAACATTAAGCTACATATGTATCATTACTTTTATAGGAATGTCTTTGGAGGCAGCGTCGGTCCGAATCACATGAAAGGCGAGACGAGCGGTCCAATGTTCTACGAAGGGATCAAGATCCGGGAGAACCCAGGCCAGGTGACGTATCCGAGTCAACAAGTCGTAGCGTCGAGCCCCGCGGGCTTAGCCAATAATAGTGCGATGATAACGACAAAGATCCAGCTACAACAACGTAACGATTCCAACACCACCACCGTTCCACCATCCTCCCCAATCCTTAAAGCCCAATTGTCTGCTCCACCGAAACCCAATACCACTACTCCCTCTAGCCCATTGTCAATAAATGCCCCGAGCCCGGCCACGAGCTACGAGCCCAAAAGTCAGGTGGGTTCTCTTCGAGTCTATCTGATTATGATTAAGCTTTTTTTATTATTATTCAAAAATTAAGAATCGTGTCTTCATTTTTGTCTGCCTTAGCAGAATGACTTGTTGATTGCGATTATTCTCTTGCTATTCTGAATTTTACAATTATCTCTCTATATTGTTGCTCTCGCACTAAAGTTTTTCCTGATAAATTTTTTAGCTTTTATTCGATCGCTTTTATTTTGGTAAATGGGTGTTGGCATGACATAGAAATTATTTTTTTCAATTATTTTTAAAATTTTCAAAACAGTATACATTTTACGAAATGATAATCACGTTCGATAAATATTGCGGTTGCTTTCATTGTCGTGCATATGTCGTTTCATAATTTTTTAAGCCCGAGAAGATTGCCACGCAATATAATGTTATTTTGGAAAATGAGCTACAATTTCCTATTAAAAATAATAGAAAACATCTATATGCTTATAACTAACATTTGAAAACGATACAAATATTAACCTGATAACTGTAGCTCAAAGTACATAAATTTCATTGAAGATGAATATTCTTTTGTAGGATTTTGAATCTAATAAGCAAGAATAATTTTTGCATGAGTGAATACTGATAATACAGTTGAGAGAACTATTATTCGATGCTATTCTTATTAAGTTCCTTTTATTTGTTCATATAGACATGAAGAGAACTCGTGGGCCATCTCACCTTTTAACATGACTTCCTTAATTTTTCATTGGTGTCGGCATTTGTAATAGATTTACTTATTCATATTGTATGACTATGTTATTTAGTTCGATATTTAGACTTTGAATATGTCTGCAATTGTAGCATTATTACAACTTTTTATCAGTAGACAAATTCAAAGTTACATCCCTTCCTGGGATTTTGCATGAAACGTTACGATACGTAGTGAAAAAATGTCATTTGCATATTACGGTCTCTTCGAAATTTCTTTCAAAATTTAACACGATAACAAAGCTATGCTAATTATTTACATTTCAAGGCTTTGCTTATCTTAAAAACAATTATGCCAAAAATAGTAAAATAACTAATTGGACTAATTAAACATAAAAAAAGTATATAACATGCAATATCCCGCTAGAGTACATATCTGAACATAGTTGTTGAAATTATCGGTAAAATAAAAGTGACAATGTAAGAAAGTAAATTAAGCGCAAGGAATCAACGTAAGCATTATTGAATAGATTTTTTATTCAGACCTTACATCGCTTACTATATTGCACCTTCAAAAGCTATCACAAAGTTACGAACGACAACGTTGCTACTCGGTAGGTTTCGTCGTCGCATCCTCACCTCAGTCAAGCCCTTCTGGGATGCAACGCTAACACGTCGTCACAGCAGCAACAGTCGTCCTCGCAACAGCAGCAGCAGCAGCCGCAGCAACAAGTGCAGGTGATCGTGAAAGACAGCAATGGTGCAATGACAACGGCAACAACGTCGAGTTCTATAATCAAGAGCCTGTTGGCAACTAAGGTAACAGTCGGCGGCGAGTGCATGCCGAGCGCCGTCGGC
Source organism: Phymastichus coffea (assembly GCF_024137745.1). Lineage (NCBI taxonomy): Eukaryota > Metazoa > Arthropoda > Insecta > Hymenoptera > Eulophidae > Phymastichus > Phymastichus coffea. The sequence continues at coordinate 16,926 of NW_026706967.1, read as the reverse complement.
GCCGCTAGCTCGATACCCTGTGTGCAACAGCTCGCTGTAACAAACGCCACTGGCGTTATCTCCAACATCAGTGCCAACCAGCAATTAACCGCCAATCAGGTATATACCTGTATTGATTTTTTGTTTTGTATTAACCCTCCATTGTTCATTATATTTTTTTCTATTTGATTGTTAATCTCAAGTTTACTTGGTTCACATATTCGTTCTAGACTTTTATTTTCATAAGTACAATCATTTATAGTTGAGATTTATACGTTTTACTTCTAATAAGCTTGCTTTGGAGAAGGATGACTAGTTTTTTTTTAATTATTATTTAAAAACATAATTATTGTTACACTTTTATAAATTTTTATTAAGCACTGAAGAATTTGTGCGGATTTCTTAATACACTCTTTCTATTTTTATTTTCTATAAGTTTATATTTTTATATGAATGAAATTCTGGGTCTACGTCAAATGGATGCGAATGTCAAAATGTAATCGTAATTATTTAATTTTCCAACTACTTCGTTTGTTTTTGTAGACTTTTTTATTAGTTTTTATTTTGTCGTCGTTGCGTTTGAAAGTGTGATAAGCATGGTATTTACATGTCATTGTAGATTGCAGTAAATTATTTGAATGATGTTCAGTAGATTGGTTTTATTTTACAATTGCTTAAACAAATAATTGTTAAGCAAAATTATTAGTTTTTATCTTTATTTTACTTCCAAGTGAATCTAACAATTTGTAATGAAATTGGCACTGATCATAGTTTATTCATGACTAACATTAGCATGTTAAATTTAAATGTTAAAAAATAATCAAGACCAAAACTAAATTACAATGAGTGTGCAAGTGATGTGTAATACAGAGAAAGTATTTGCAAATTATCGGTATTTTCCAACATCAGGTTGCTCAGCGACAGCAGCAGCAACAGCAGCGCCAACAGCAACAGATAACCGTTGTACAGACGCCAACTAAGACTCCAGCCAATGCCAAGGCGAAAACAACAACGATCGCCGTTAAAAAGGTGCAAAGGGTCAACGGCGCTAAAATCGTCATGGCGAACAATTGCGAGAAGGTATAAATTGTGCTTGTTAATTTTCATTATTGCGATAGTTTGGTACAAAATTTATAAAGGTAACTTATTATTAAATATTTGCATTATAGGCGGATGCGCCGGACAGCGATACGCAAACTCAACTAGCCGTTGCAAGTATAACCACCGACTCGAATCACGTAGCCGCAGCAATAAGAAAGCCCAACCAATCTCCTCACCAACGAAATGTATGCACTCCAGTTGGCGAAGACTCTGATTCGACAAACAATTCCTTAGCGTCGTCCAGCGGTATCGGAGGTAGTCGTGATTGCTCGGGTGCTGGTGCTGAAGAAGAGAACTCATTGACGAGCTTCGAGGGAATCTTACTGAATGGCGCTCCCAATAATCCCGATATTGACGCCCAAGACGATGGCTCGTCGAAAGACTCGTCCAGTGTAAGCTCAAAGGAGAAGCCATTACAGAGCATGATGCTTGCGGATTTGTTAGAGAGGAAGGTGGACAAGGAACCAATCTTGAATGGGATTCTCGGCAAGAAGGATCTTGTGGAGAATCATATCAAGAAGGTAAGGGTACGTAGATGGTGAATGGGCTATTCCCAACTTATTTTATTATTTAATACGTTCTTCTGTATAATTTTCGTATACTTAGATAATTAAGTGTTCAATAACTCGATTTTAGTGTAGAACATTTTTTCTGTTTTGCAGCAAAAAGGTTTAGATCGAACGTATTATCTGTAATTATTTTTAAATAATTCTGAATCATAACCTCTTAATTTCTTTTCGATTAGGTATTAAAAGAATCTCCAACCGACATAAAGATTAAGGCGGAAGTGTCGGAAGACGCCTTGATTGAAGCCCCAGCTCGTGTAGGCATAAAGCGACCAGCAAGCACAGACACGGAAGAAACAGATACGAAAAAGCTCAAATATTCAAACGGTACGAGCTCTCCGGATCCAGCCGCGATTATGCCGAGCATCAAGTCCGAGGAGCCAGAAGAAGAAAAAGTTACCGTTTCGTCGACCGCCGCCAATTTATATGCGGCTCTGGCTGCAGATATAATTGAAGACGAGACGGATCTTGAGGAAACGTCGGCCTCCAAGGAGGAATCAAAAGTGGTTGTAAAGCAAGAACCAACGATAAAAATAGCACCACCGACAACACCCAGTCCGATCGCAACAGCACCTGAGCAGCCGCCGCAGCAACAAGTCCAGCAACGAATACAAGCTCCAACAACTCAGCCGCAAACTATCGCCATAACGCAACAGCAGCTGCAGCAGGGTGGTCTGATAATGGGTCCGCGACAGATCGTCGTACAGCAAACTATCCCGCAAAACAATCAGATTGTAACGATCCCAGCGGCAGCGCTTAAGGGCCGGTCGCCGCAAATGCAGCCTCAAGTGCTACAAGTTCAACAAGGCAGCGGAGGTCAAACACATTACGTCATCTCTGGTGGTGTTGGTGGCCAGAATTACGTATTGGCTCAACCGCAGACGGCGCTGGTTCAGGGTCAAGCGCAGACGGTGCTGGTGGCCCAGCAACAAGGCACAAACACTAAAACAATAATCATTCTTCAACCCCAAGCGGCAGCTCAACCCCAACCACAAAAAGTCGTTGCCGTTACGCCGCAAGGCCAGCAAGTAGTTGTTACGCAGGTACCACGACCGCAACTGCTCAGTTCGTCGATAGGCAGTATTCCTCCACCGTTGGTACCCACCTCAGCATCGATCGTCGTTAATCAACCGGCTACAACGCAAACCCAAAGCCAACCTGCACAGGGTACGATAACGGTCGTGCAAGCTCCCCAAACTACTGTAGCCACGTCCACGATGCCGGTAAGGGTGGTCACGCCCACACCAGCATCGACGCCGCCAACCTCCAGACCTGCCACTCCGCATGTGGTACAAGTGACACAACCGAAACCAACTACGCCGCAACCAGCTTCGCCCGTGGTTGAACAGGTAAAGGATACCAAAGTAACGGAGAATGATGGAAATAGCAATTCGACAAATCATGCTATTGACAATGGGAAACAGACGAGTAGCCACGAAACTGCCATCACTGCTGCGACAAACACGACTGGTGCATCAGTCTCCACTATGACTACATCCTTAACGTCTGCGTCCACGACGAATAGTAATCCCGGTCCTAAAACTATCACCATTAAGATGAACCCAAAAGCGTTCCTTTGTGAATGGAGAGGTTGCCTAAAGTGAGTACTTGTACTGATTCTTATTAAGTTAATGGTAGTTTTCCACTGGATATGCTAATTATGCGCTACATTTCAGACAATTCAAAACTCCAAGAAAGGTGTATCTACATGCTATAGAAACTCATTGTCCAACCGGAGACGAAGAGGCTCTATGTTTGTGGGCCAGCTGTGACGGTCTTAAAAGGCGAAGATTCTCTCTGATGACACATTTGTTTGATAGGCATTGTATGGAGAGCGTAAGTTTAAGACGGTATTCATACTAAATTTGGCATAAATTATTCGACATTTATTTTAAATTTTGTATATTTTTAGGTCATGCTGGCGAGGAGGAAACAACTGACTTCTTCAGAGAAAACAGAAGTTCCAGTAGCTCCTCCACCTCCTCCCATCACACCACAGCAGCAACAGCAGCATCCGGGCTACGCGCCTAACGCTGCTTTTCATGCTATCAAAAGGCACGCACTTGAGTTTGTCAATCCCAAGGAATTGATGGTAAGTTATTGATTTACAATGTCTTTCTTATTTTCTTCCTGTAAAAATTCTGCTGAAAACAAATTCTAGTAGTGCCTCTGAGCTCTGCTTTCAATACAAAAATTTTCTGATCGGAAATTTACATAGTTGGTATTCTACTAAATCGGCGTACTTTTAAGCAAAATCCCGCCAATCTGTTATCTAAAGTTACTCAGAAAAAAATTTCTTGTTAACCTAACGATCAAATTTCTCTTGTTCTCCTTGGAAACGCAGCAAAGGCCATCCAAGCCGGCTGCAACCACCACTAGCTCCTCTTCCCCCAGACCCGGGCAAAATCCTCCACCGGAACAGGTAACGACGAGACAGAAAAAAAACAACGGAAAAAAGTTATCGCCTCGCATTGTTAGATAGCAACTCTTGTGTCGCAGCAGATTGTTTCTTTTTTTTGCTTCTATCAATTTTTTTTATTTGGTTTTTCCTTGTTAATTTTCTCAATCGACATTCCTATTCCAATGCGTGGGAGACACTTATCTACTTTTTCACCTTTTTGCTCCTTCGCATGATGTAACCTTTGTATTCCTCAATCGATATGTTTTTGTGCATTTAAGAATCGTTATATTTCACAAATCGTTTTCATTGTCCATTCCATTATCCTTTAGGTTGAAAATAGCTTGATATGTCACGTTTCTAATCAAATCTAGGTTAAGTATCACATAAAATATTGTTTCATTGCCAAAAACCGTACTATATTTTTAGCATGCTTTTGTAACTAATGCACTTAATTTGTAATAGCTGTGGTTTATTTGAACACAATGTTTGCACGATTCTGCTTTTATACTTCGGATGTTTTTATTTATTATGCCAATCAGGTATTGTACTCTTTGTTTGGTACAAGTGCAATTGTGCCACAATTCAAAATAAGATCATTTGCAATCATCATTCTATTCTATTATCGTTGTTTATAACTTCATTTCAATATCAGATGGAACTTGAATAAACTAATGATTTTATAATTATTATTTTTTTTGCAGGATGATAATGAAGGACCTGTAACTAAAAGTATTCGCTTGACGGCAGCTCTTATCCTCAGGAACCTAGTCATATATTCCGCGCACGGTAGAAGGTAAGTAATATCTTTGTCAGCATGTTTTTTTTTAATCATTTTTTTGTCTCTCAAGCCGCCAAAATTTAATTTATAACTTATATTGTTTCCAGGCACCTTCGAGCATATGAGCCGCACTTAGCCGGTGTGGCACTAAGCAACGTCGAATCGTCCAGGACAATCGCACAAGTCCTCTACGACATGAACGATCAGAGTAGTAGCGGTCACAGGTGACCAGTCGCGTCGAGCCTATCGGAACTGAAAAGCTTCAACACCTAAAATTAGAGCATCGATCAACTCTGTGAATTCTGACGTGGATCTGCCCGAACTACTAGCTTTTAAGCGACTCACACACATACATGCATTCAAAGAACAATAACTTAAGTGAAGTTAACGTACTAAAATGGGGGAAGAAAGAAGAACAGTGACAAGAGGCCTACAAACTTACTGGGCAAATAATTCATTTTGCCAATAATCTAGCACGTACGGATTGTATAAACTAAGATGTAGAGTGCTTGTCGCGACGTGGGAAGAGACAATACAAGTGGATATGAAGAGTAGATTTTTTTAAAGTGAACCTGAAGATAAACTTCAAATCGTCATTATTAATGGATGCAGTGATAACATAAAAATAAAGAAACGAGATAATATTTCAGATTTAATATTAATATTTATTTTCTCAATAAAGGCGACGAAAATGATTTAGTGTGTACAAAAAAAAGAAAGCAAACATGAGAAGATACTGAATGTGGTGGCGAAAGTAAAGCACTTTATGGACGTTATAGTTTAATTATAATGGATTAATGTTATTGTGTATGAACTACATTTTTCTTTGTACCCTTTTTGGCTCTTTTCTTTATTCGTGACTCACGAATAAGAGAAGAGAGCGAAAAAGGCTTTTTTATTGATTGTAATTTTTATTCAGTGTATAATTTTCGCTTACTGGATTGCAACTCGCAATTACATGGCTATACCATCGTCTCTCTTTTGTTTTTATTATTTTAATATAACATTCGCGATTCACCATAGAATCTAGAAAAAGAGAATTATATCCTTTGAATCTTCATCATCCACTTAACTTAGGTTATAAATGATTTCCAACTTTTAAGTTTATATCTCAACCAGCTTTTCTTCGTATTATTTTTTGGTGATTTAAATCACCATGAAATATTTTGAAAATTCTTTTGATTACGAAAGGAATTTTATTAATTTTTCAGTACACGTCTTATATAAAATAGCTACGATTAAGAGTTTTTGATGAATTTTTTTAGAAGACACAATTCTATTTACACAAAAATGACACATATTGCATTTATGTAATTATCATTTTTTTATCTTAGCTCTCGAAAAAAGTGAGAATCAGATCGATTTGAATGCAAGAGAGTGCAGAAAGAATGTAATAACTTTGTAAAAAGAATTAACTCTAAGACTTCATTACTTCAAAGGAGAAAAAAACGGAAAGCACATGCAGAAATACTTGTAAATAATATAACTGTATTACATTTGCATTGTGAAAAGTATAAAACAGTGTACATTTTTTCTCTGGAAGTTGACACAATGATAGATTTAGTGAAAACTAAGAGTCGCTGTGGAAAAATGTGCAAACGAATCGAATCAGATTAACCATTAAGTAAACAAATTTCTTTGTATTATACAAAAATAAAATCGACCTTCTATAAAAAAGAATATTAAAAAGTGAACGTTTTTGTAAGAACAACTAGTAATTACCAAAATATGAACTAATGAATCGCGGAGCAAAGATCAACTTTAAGATTTACATGCAAAAACAATCATGTATTTTATATAAAAATGTAGAATATAAAACAACTTCATGGACAACTACAAATAAAAGTCTTTATTTTGCTTGATTTTTATTTTAATTCTATTATAATTTGTTTGTAGAATTTCACATGGATGGCGTTTAACTGACACAGTTCATCGAGATTTTATACATATGTTATATTGAAGAAAAATAGGTAAGTATCTTATAGCAATATACAAAAGTACTTTAATATATAGTAACTGTATCAAATAAATTAGCAAAAGAACTCCGCTTTATGTAAATAAAACTCAGAAGATTGTTTAGCTAGTCAAAAGAAAAGTGAATTTGTGACTAATTATTTGTACTTGTGAGTAAACAGAAATGTATGACTAATTTTTAAGGGCTATAAACATTTATAGAATAATCTTAATACATGGTATACTTAAAAAAGGCATCAATTGAAAACTAAAAATTTTAATTCGTTTGACATTTGTCTTTACTCGATCAATATCATTGTCAAGATTTTATTTGAAAATATTGTTATAATCTTTACGTATCTACATGAAATTTACTTATATCATAAAGTAGAACGAGTTATGAAAAGAAAATGCCAAATTATTGTGCTTATAATTGAATAGTAAAGTAGAGAAATAAATAATACGAACTTGTTATATTCAATAAAAAATATCATTTACATTAATTGGAATCGTATAATACTTCAATGATCAAACATTATCAACTTTCTATATTTTGAGGCGTTAATTACATTGTAGATGATGTTGATATCACGCATATTAATATAATTGTAATACTAAAAACCTTGAGATAAGGCACTGGTCGATGTAATATAATAGAGCTGTCGTCATAATATGATGTAAATATAATAGGATATATTTTAGGGTTCTTCAAAGACGTTCTTTTGCTCAACGATTGTAAAAAAATGGCTCCGCCCAACGAAAAAAGCGTTTCATCAGTTCGACTAGATCGCATTTTATAAGTTATAGATGTATTAAAGAGAAAAAAATTTAGGAATACTTCTTTAAGCGTAAAAATTCTAACAATCTTACTTACAAACCGATAAAATTTTTTCATTATTATTAAAAAATTTTAATCTCGAAAGTTATGAAATAAGTAATTTAAATAGTCAAAAGTCTGTTACAGATTTTCAAAAATAAAAATGTTAAATATCACATTATCTATCAACATTCTAAGATTGCATATATCAAATTTGAAATCTTAATATTGACTAGAAAATATACAAGCGATTTAATCGAACAACATTGTGTCGAGAAATCTATGTTTAAGCATATTTTTATTAATAATTTTTATAAATGCATCGTTACTTATTTTTTCTTATGCATCTATCGTTTCAGAATTAAAAAAAATCAAAAAACTTTATCTTAAAGTTTTGCGATTATCTAAAGAAGTGTTCTATGTTGTTTTTCGAAATCAAAATCGAAAAATTGATTTTTTATGAAGAAATACATAAGGAACGATGTTTTCTAACTGAAATTATAACGTAGAACACTTCTTCCTAGAGAATTGTAAAACATTAATAAGAAAAAGTTTTTCTAGTTCTAGAACAAAAATGTGTTTAAACATAGATGCCTCGGCACAATGTTGTTTCACTAAATCACTTTGATAGATTTTTCTAATCTATATTAAAATATGAAATTTAATATACGCATTCTTGGAAGGTTGACATATAATGTAGTATTCAAAAAATTTAATTTTCAGAAATTTGTAACAGATTTTTGATGATCTAAATTACTCCTGTCATAACCTTCGAGATTATAATTTTTTTTTTATAAATAAACAAACTTATCGATTTCTTGAAAAGACTGTTAGAATATTTACACTCAAACAAGTGTTATCAAAACTGGTCACTTTAATTCACTTATAACTTTGAAAATACATGCAAGTTAAATTAATAAAACGTTTTTTTGGTTGGGCGGAACCTCCTTTATCGAACCGCTAAGCAAGAAATCCAACTTAAATTACCATGTAACTAATACAATTTATTTGATTTTTATTTTAATAATTAATCTAATGGAAGTAATGCATATTTATGGCAAGCAGAATAGTTTTATTGACTGAGCATTTATAGAAAATATATAATTATAAGGCTGTCATGGCATTTCAAATAGCTCCTATATTATGTACACGTAACAAAAGGTTTGTGTATAAGAGTACATTATTGAACACATAGATATAAATTAAAATACGATATTTCACAAAATGTCTCAAATTCCTCTTCCATCGGAATGATTATTTACTAAATCTGAAAAAACGTCTTTGCGAAGGCTATTAATTTTCTTCTGAATCTCTTCCATAGTAATATACACGTCGTCAATCTGTTCGCGAACATTGTTAACGAAATTGTTATGACCTGTACCTCTGTCCGGATTTTCTTGTACCTCCAAACTTCTTGGCAACTTCAAATATTCTGTGGAATCGAGCTCGCTAACATCCTCATCGAATTCATGTTCCATAGGATCAAAATCAGTATCTGTTTGAAGTGAGTACAATGCTTCCGATATATCGATGTTTACTTGCCAATCGCTATTCACTTTTCGTCGTGGGGTCGAGGTATATGCTGCGTTTCCGATCGCTGCAGTGTCTGCCAGACTCGTATTACTTGTTTTGCGAGTGGACATCGACGATTCCGTTTTTTTCTTCTGCTCGACTGTCATTGTACGATCGCAGGATTGCTCTTTTACTCTTTCTATTTCTGGTTCAACCATCGTGATAGAAGTATGTCTCTTGTTAATATTCATTTGCTCGTTGCACTCAGTAGGCATTGTGCAATCGCTTGTTTGCCTTATCACTGTGTCATTCACAGAATCAATCCCCGAAATAGTATGTCGTCCGTTAGTGTTTGTTTGATTGGTGGGGCAATTAGTTTGTTGCATCATTTGAAAGTATTCTTCGATTTTCTTAGCGTACTGCTGGATTTTCGCGAGAATGGTAATCAGACGGGGATTCGTGCTATCCAATATGGTGATGACGTGTTCCTGAGTCTGAGTGGATACAGTGCAGTTCGCACTGCCAGTTTCTATTACCGAGTGCTTGACGTTTCGTTGCAGGCCTGCGTACGCTTTCTCGTGCACTATAAGTTCTTTGTCGTCGTAAGCTTCATTTTCTTCATTATTCTTTTCAATTTCAATTGCATCTCCGCTGTCATGTCCGCAGCTTGTACTTTGTTTTTTCTTCTCGTTCATAAGTTTGTTCATTAAATTCACAATGTCGGCGACCCACTGAGGAGTGATTGCATTTTGATTTCTCATCCAAACGCAACACTTGCAAGCTTCGACATTCATGGTACTCTTCGTTTTACGGCAATCGTTCTGTGTATCCTTAATTTTCTTACTGTCAACGGCCTTACAATCAACAGTATCATCCTTAGTTTTTCTCGAACAAAGATAAATACTACTCTTATTTTGACAACTGGCTGGCGCTTCGACCTTGACTTTACGCGACGATTTCTCTTTAAGCATATTAGTACTCTCTACAACTTTGCAACAGCATTTTTTATCGACTGGCAAAGACGTCAGATTCATCTCGTGACAGGATGCTCTATTGGCAACGTTGTGCTGCACGCTCGGACTTTTTGGACGATGACAAACGTGGCTAGATCTGCATATGGGGAAAGGTGCATTTAGTTGAGACAGTCAGATGTGCAGTGTTTAGATGACGTTTACATTCAAGTCAACGTTATAACTTTCTGGGGATGAGTTGAGTGATCTGCAAGCAGAAAATTATCGAAAAAGAAAATTTTAGCCCTGTGTTTCATCTGAACATTGAAATTTTGATTGAAAGCATTAGCGCTGTTATTCCGTTAAGCAGGACGATTACCACAATGACAGTTAAGTTCACGAAAACATCAAACGCTTGCAAATCGTACACACATCGATAAGAATTTTGAGACGGAAGCTCTACCTGACTCCTTTTTTCAATTGTAGCTGTTCTGCTGCACATCGGCAGATTTTCGTCCCTGGATTCGTCGTCGCGTTTTGACAATGGTTTGCTTTACTACCACTGTGCTCACTGTTTAGACATGCTATGATACAATTACTTCAGAGGATTAGATAACTTACTAAATACTCGATCTATTTGCAACATTGTGCTAATCTTCGAAAAGATCTATTTGTAACATTGTGCTAATCTTCAGAATTAAAAAAATATGGCATTACCTATGCGCCTCCTCTTGTATCCGAACTCTCTCGTATCTCTCGTTAGTGACTTGTCTCCGCAGCTCGCTGATCTGCTTGCTGTATTCCGCAGCTTCTCTCTGGTATTTTCGAAGTTCCGATGTTTCTTTACTCCTGGAATGCAAAATAGATTATAAGTATTACTTTGTCGAAGGGCCATCAGGGGAATGCATGAATTACAATTTGTTCTGCAGATCGCAGATCTTTTGCTTCAGTGCCAGCACTTCTTTCTCCATTTCGCGGCTATCTTGTTGGGCGTTAATCGTTTCTCTTCTCGCTTCCTCCAGGAGTTTCTCGAGTCGGTCCATGGTCTTGTGGTCGGAGTGCATTTGTTCCTGGAAGATGTCCTGCTCCGATTTGTACCTCGTTAGTTGCATCTCAAGCTACAAAATTTAAAATTGAAACGACGTTGGGAAGAAAATCAAAATTACTCATGCGCCGTTGCCTGGCTACTAACGACCTCTATCCATGCGATCTACCTTATCGTCTGCATTTCAAGATGTTATCTTTCACAGTACATAAGTCAATTTGAGCGTTTTATAATCGATTCGATATAGATATCCCGACGTCAACTTTCAATGCGGATATTGTTTCATAAAATGTTTTTACTTGAATCTTTGCCAAAAATTTTAAAATCAAATTTTAAGATCGAAAAAGATGTCGATATAACAAAGCGAGAGTATCAATGAAACTTACTTACAAAAATTAATTATGCAAACGCACAATCGCAAAGAACGAAAAACATTTTTAACTGACGATTTCGAAAAATGTGTATAACTCGCTCGACGGAAAAAAAGGAAAAAAGGAAAAAAGAAAAAAAAAAAAAAACTATAACATCGTAAAACAAACGAGGAGCGGAACTCGTAAAAGAAAAAAATTTCCACCGCAAAAGAGTGCGATCGCCTGCAATTTCGGCGAATACCGATGACGCAACGAACGCCCGCGGCAAGGACACGCGGCAAAATACGGATACAGAAATGGAGCGACGCGTTACGTAAGGACCTTCGTTTTATCGGCGATCGCCTCTTCCAGCTTGTCGGCCAGGCATTTCTTTTGGTGTTCCAGCGTCATGCACAAGTCCCGAAGCGTGTCCACTTCGTGCTTCGAGTCGTTCTCTATTCCGCTCTTCTGCTGCAATTTTATTTCTAGGGTCGCCACGTTCTGCGTTAACTCGGTTATCTGCAATTGTTCCGAATAAATTTTTATTTTTATTTTTATTATTATTGCTATTCTTTTAATAATTTACACAATGTGCAAATACATATTCCCGACGTTGAATTTTTATAACGAACTCGTTTTCTCTTCGAAAGCCTTTACTTCATGAAACTTGATATTCATATTGAAGCATTGAAATCTCTCAATATATTCGATAAGTTGCGCATCGTTGCAATGGAAGTACAAGAATTTTGTAAATCGACATGAAAATTTTGCCGTAAAGTGTATTAATAACGTTGACCAAGCACCCCAAGTAATTTCATACGAAGCAAATTGAAAAAGTATTTAAGCAGACTATGAAAGTTTTAATAAATCATTTCGTAGAAGTGCAATCGAAAGGAAAAATGGTAAATGATCAGCCCGAGTAGTTTACTCGCAATAAAAGCTTGCAGATAAGACGAGCAACGTGGCACAATTGAAAGTGGTCAAAGAAACTCGTAATTTATTACAAAGACTCGTCATTACGTACACCAATGCAATCCAGTAGCTGACAAAACAAGAAGGACGACTGGTAACGAGCTTGATTTTGTCACCAAAACACGTCGGTCCGACAGATAGTAGCGAAACAAAAAGCGAGCACGCGACAAGGAAAAAAGAACAGAGAAAGATCCAAGGTGAAAGTGCTCCCGTGGCGGTAGCGCGTACCTGCGCCTCGTAGCCCCGTACGAGGCAGTCCTTGTCAGCAAGCTGCCTCTCGAGGTCAGCGATGAGATCGCGGGCCGAGCTCAGAGATGCCCTCGCCTCGGCGGCCTCGGTTTCCAGGCTGTGGTTGTTGTTCTCCAGCATCGTCGCCTCCAGGCTCAAGCTGCGGAAGTGCTCCAGCATCTCCGTGCGCTCGTTCTCCTGCGACGACGAGAAACAACACGGGACTCGATGGTTTATCCGATGGAAAGTCTCGCGGTGAAATTCGCCTGTCCTCGGTGGCGCGGATTATCGGAGAGATGTCGCCTGCGCTCTTATCCGGACTGGCCAACAATTGTTTGGTGCGCGACGAGTCGCGAGGCGTACCTTCTTGCTGAGCATGTCCTCGGCGCGTCTGACTTCGGCCACGTAGGTCTGCAGCTGCCTCTTCAAGTCGTGCGACTTCGCTTTGGCGGCCTCCAGCTCTTGGCGCATGTTTCTCAGCTCGCAGCTGACGGCCGCCAGGTCGTCCTGGAGTCGTCGGTTCTCCAAAATCGCCTGGTCTCGGTCCGTCGTCGCGGAATGCAACTGTCGCTGCACGTTCTCCATGTCCAATTGCATCGAGCGCACCTGGCGTTCGGCGTCCGATGCCTGGTCGATGCATATTCTGCAAAAGCCATTTTCGCGGTGATCAGGAACAGCGAGAGACTTTCGACTTTCCATCGCTGAAAATCGATTGTGAAAAGGTCGTAAAAGCTTGGTTAGTCCGACCGCAGCTGTTGCCTTGACGGATGGACAGATCTAATCGACGCAGGGGCACACGACCGACAGCACACTCCGTTAAAAAGAAATGTCAACATCCCACCGAAACGAGCGGGCGACACGGCGGCCAGCAGTGGCCGCGAACGTGATCGATGGAAACGATGAATAAAGGATGCTCGGAGCCACCCGCGAAATCGAATGATTTATTCACAGCCCATCGCGATTGTCTATGACGAAAGCGCGCGATCGAGGACAAGGCCGGGATTACGGATTTCGTCGAACGCCAAACGCAGCGCGACCGGAGCCTCTTCCGATCCGCGATGAATGGCGCCCGAGATAACGAGCTTCGTTCGGGCTCCCTCTTTTACAAACCGCTCGTTTCTTTCTTTTTCGCGCTCCACTCTGTATTTCGCGCGCGGCACACGCGATTCCCTCGCGTAACGTCTCGCAACGCAGCGTAGCGCGCGCGCTTGCCCAACCCGGGCGAGAAACAACAAATAAAAAGAAAAGTAATAACGCGCGAAGATTCGTGGAAAGCCGCGAATCCAGCTGAAAGTGCGATTCGAGCAGTAAAGTCGACGAGGCCGATCTTATTTGTGCTCTTTCGCCTGCAAAAAAGGGAAAATCGATGGTAACGGAAGCGTCGCAGCGCGAAATTGACGAGCATCGACGGGGATTCATAACAGCGACAATTGTATAATGAGAAAAATCCCAGTTCGAGCGGAGAGCGAATTTCTAAACCGCAGCGGCGGCCGCGAGGGAAAAATTGCGAGGAAAGCAAGGCAAGTGCAACGAGAGCCGACCGCAAACGTCGAATACGAGCCGCGAGAGACGTTTGCCTTGTCTGTTATGTAAATTAAACTAAACACGGAGGTTTTTCTTTTGTTGTGAGTGGCGCGTGTTGGGATTATTGAAACTGACGCCAACGGTCATTAGGATGCTAATGTTCCCATGTGATCTTTCATTTGAGCAAGCTTATTATTCGACAATCGATTCTTTCAAGTTGAACAGAAGAAACAGCGAATATTCGAGTTTTATGAAAGAAAAACAAAGCAAAAAATGAGGGAGAGGGAATATTCGCCTGTCTTGTCGCGAGAATTAATTAAAAGAGAAAATTTCAAACAGTTTGCAATACTTTCCTCGCCACATCTTCGATTTTTACGAAAACGAAATGTGACTTTGCGATCCTTTCACGGAACCGGTCTCAAGATACGAGTCGCAAACAGCGGAGGTAAGAAACGCACCCGCGCAAAACAGACAACCCATCGTGCCCAATCGAACATTGTACGCGCGCAACTCGAGCATGATAGGCCGTCGGCGTAACTTTGCCAAAAAAAAAAAAGAAAAAAAGAAAGTCTCGTCTATCCGGCACGACAAGTAAAGCGCAGCCTAATTGCAAAAAAAAAAAGTGAATGCAAGGCTACGTGGATCTCCGGCACCCACGTAACAGTTCTCGTGGTAGCGAGGCGACGGGACGGAGGGGAAACAAAAAACACGGCTATCCGGAAGCCGGAAGAAGGTGTAGGCTTCCGCGCGCGGGAAAAGCGCGTCGAGCACACGACTACAGGCTCGCGCCGTGTGCGCACACAATACCTATCGCCGCGAGAAGGTTACGTGGTTTGCGATTGCGTAAGTCGTTATCGACGTAAAAGTATAGGCCGTTTGGCTATTTCTTTTTTTTTTGTTGCTGAAGAGAGGGAAAGAGAGAGATGATCGGTTACTGTTACCCGCTCAAGGTGCTCTATTTGCATGGAAATTGCTAGCGAGTAGATGGGTTTTGCTCTTGATGTCGATTACCGAGCTGTTTGCGTTTCTTTCCCCTCTCTTGCGCTTGTCGTATCGAATGTCGCTCGTGTCGCGATTAGTTGAGATTGCAAAAAATGCGTCACACGAGTGTGTCGAATAGTAACGTAGACCTAAAGCAACAGCATTTTACGTCCGAAACAACCTATAGATTTTCAGTTCTTCAGGTATACTTGTTTAATCGTCCTGAAACAGACAAAGAGAGAACTGGGCTTTTCTCTGCCACGCGTCGAAACTGGTCTCGCGCATAGGCCAATTTCTCCAAACACTCCGCTGAATTTGCATACTCATATACCGACATCGGGCGCATTATGCAAGAGCATCATAGTGCAAACAGTTTTTCGTCGATGAATCGATTAATCGTACGCGCGTGAGTCTTCGCAACGGCCACACGGAAAGGACGAATTAAAAAAATAACAAAAAAACAAAAAAAAGACGCGTACTTTCACTAGCACTCGCGAGGCAGCAGCATCCAAGCGCGCGAAAGTGAAAAGTGTCAGGCTGAAGCGCAATACGCCAACTCGGATGCGTCAGGTTGCATACGAAACCGTCGCCGGTGCCTTTTCCGCCTCTTTACCGCGCTTTTATTGGACTCGAGAGGCGCTCGCGATTTTTCGCGGTTCGCGCGGCCCGCGTCTCTTTGTCTCTTCGCCGCACGCCATCTGCGAACTGGCGTATGCGAGTCGCGAGCGCTTTGCTGCGGAGATCTCTCGACGATATTTTCCTCGACGGCCAATTAGTTACGGTTCAACCTTGCCGATTTAAGAAGACGGGTTACAAGCGCGGTACGGTGTCGTCATTGACGGCTCCGTTTGCAAAAACTCTAAAATGTTCTCGAATCGGGCTTGTTACTCGAAGTTATTCGGCTTGATGCAGCGTGACGATTACCGACGACAGACGTGGATTATCTTCTGAAAGTTAACTGGCAACTTTTGTTAAGCTGACGAGGAACGCGAGTTTAAACACCGTCTTCACAAGTACACTGTGGAAAAGAAAAAAAAAAGCTCGAGAGTACCGAGTAAAACGCACCTCGTCGCGTAAACGAAATCCCATAACGCGGGCGCGCCAAAAGGCGAATCGGTTTTCGCAGTCTCCGGGTTGGGTTCCTCTCTCCCGCTCTCCTCGAGCGGTGAATTACGAGACGTATAATGCACAGGCGCTCGCGCGCCCGGCGGCTGCCAATACATACTGCCGATACGTAACGCACAACGATAGAGCTCGCCTCCCGGATGTGCATTGCCCCCTAGACGCTAATTTCGGCTCGTTTTCTTTTTAGCTTTTGAATGATGTCTGGTCGCTCGACAGCTCGACAGCTTACAGTCGGCTACCTCGGCGGATCAATTGAACATTTTTCTTTTTTCGACTTTCTCACGCGCCGACCTTTCACCGCGCTCACGAGAGAAGCAAGTCAGTGCGACAAATACCAAAAAAAAAAAACTAAGAATAAAAAGGAATCAACGATGACGACGATGACGGCGATGACCGGGCATCCAGGAGAGCGCGCATTAGGCGCATCATCCTGGCAGCGATTGGCGCACAGGAAGTGCATTGCGTTCGTCGGTGTTTGCGCGCGCTCATCGATGATTTCTTCGCGAACGCACGCGTGCCGGCGTTGTTGCGCAAACAGCCGCACGGGGCTCCGAACTCGTCCTTTCACGAGCTGTCGACTTGCACTCGCTCGGACCGCTATGGCTTTGCGTTCGCGTTATCGAGTATTAGAAGCGATATATGAC